>NW_021703767.1:59890110-60342893 GCF_005190385.1 Monodon monoceros
GGGAGGGAGGGAGGGAGGGAGGGAGGAAGAGAGGGAGGGAACTATTTCCTTGCATTACAACTGGCAATAAAAAATTTTCAATTTGAGATTTTCTGTGTAGCCCTGTTACATGATATATTTTTGTTAAGTGTTATATGAGTATTTGAGAAGAGTGTGTATTTTTAGCTCCTTAGGTATAAAGTTTTATCAACTATTTTAAATTAAATGTTTGTTGTCTGGAATTAAATTTTGATAACAAATTACTATGCATTTTCTTCCATTCAACATTTGCCTGGAGTATGTATGTGTGTATTTTATTTTTAACCTTTCTGCATTATTTTGTTTATATTTGTCTAAAATAACACAAATCTGGAGATTTGTTTCTACATAATTTAAGAGCTTTTTTAAAAAAAATGAGAATGTATTACAGTCACATTTATTGTAACTATTGCTACATTTGGTCATATTTCGCTTTTTTTCTCTTCCCTCCTCCACTAAGTTTTTACTTTTCCTTGGCTGGCTTTTTGTTTATTTTCCTCAATATCTTCTTTCCTTCTATATCTATTCTATTCATAAATATCCTTAACAATTTTAAGAAACATACTGTAGTGGACATTTGTTAGACATTTTCTCCTCTCCACTCCATGAACTTCCCCAATTCTCACTTAGGTATGTACCCCTCCCCAGCATAGCCCTTGTGCTTCAGTAGTAGGCCTTGGCAGGTCTTGGCAAATGATTTTTTTTCTGACAACAGTGACTGGTCTCTGACCTATCCAATCAAAGCAAAGCTCAGGACTTTTCTTTGATGATGTGGGTAGCTGTGCCCTTTCTCTCTCCAATTTAAAGAGAAAGCAGGTAATTCCAAATACTGAACTTGCAGACATCTTGCAAAAGAGGGAAGCCAGTCTGAGGATGAAACTGACACACAAAGAAAAGCAAAGCTGAGAGGATAAAGCTGACAGAAAAGGAATCACATATCAATAACTTAAGATATACTAATATTAAATTTAAACAAATTTTCTTCCTATTAAAAACAGTATCTATGGTCTCCTCTTCTACCACTACAGAAGTTTTAACACACTCTAATTCTTACCTACCAAATGCCCACCATCTCCCCTCTGCCAAAGACTTACTGAAATGGTGCAGAATTTTAGTTCTAGAGTATTAGTTCTCCTCCTAGATATATATTTCATGTCCAACAGCTCATAGTTTTCTTCTTTGTTCTTTTGTACCATATTTTGGAAGAACTCCTTGGTCTGATCTTCTAGTTCGTTAATTCAGTCATCTATTACAACCATGCTGCTATTCAGCCTGCTATTCAAGTTTTTATTTCAGAAAACATGTTCTCAATTTCCAAAAACTGTCTTGTTCTTGTTTCTTTTTCATAGCACCCCATTGTTATTTTATGGAAATTATATTCCCTAAAATCTTTCAGGATTATTTTTGAATAACAAATATTATCTTTTATCTATTATATTCAATTTGTTTTCTCAAAAATCAATTCCTCTGTTTGTTCAGCTTGGTGTCCCTCTTTCACCCTCTTGATTTTCCTTAAATATTTAGTGAGTCTTGGTTAATCGAACTGATAGCTAAAGTTGGTTTCCCCAGCACCGTGGTTCTCAACTCTGGATGCACTGTAGAAATCATCTTTAAAAAAAAAGAAAAGAAAAGAAAAGAAAAGCTCCCTAGGTGCTTTTAATGGGCCTCCACCACTAACAACCACTGCTTTAATATACGTGAATATCACTCTTCTCCCCATCATGAAAGTGTATGCTGATTATGAGAGTGCTGGCTATCCAGAGAATCATGCAGAGATGGAGGGGAGCAGCTAGATGGGTAACTTCTGAAGGAAGGAACCCTACATTCACAGGGGCACTTAGAAGTTCTCTGAGGTATAACCCTGATTCTCTCTCTGGCCCTCAAGCCCAAGATGGAGATACACCCAATTTATATAAATAAGTTCTAGTAGCTTAGCTCGAGAGTAAACACTGTAATTAGCTATTCTAATTAGGCCTAGTACAGTTGTTCTAAAATCCAGTAACTAATTACCTTTAGACCATTGTTACCAACTGAATATTTGCTTTCCCCACCCCACCCCCCAAATTCATATGCTGAAATCCTAATCCCTAAGGTGACAGTATTAAGAGGTGGGACCTTTAGGAGATGATTAGGTCATGAGGGATTGGTGCCCTTATAAAACAAGACCCAGAGAAGTCGCTTGCCCCTTCCACCTTGTGAGGATGCAGCAAGAAGTAGGCGGTCTGCAACTCAGAAGAAGGCCTTCACCAGAATCCAACCATGCTGGCACCCTGATCTGGACTCCCAGCCTCCAGAACTGTGAGAAATAAATTTCAGTTGTTTATAAGCCACCCAGTCTACGGTATTTTGTTATAACAACCAAAATGGACTAAGACAACCAACCTCAACTTTTCAAAGTCTCTGAGAATTGGGGTTTTCCACAACTGTGTTGGCAAAACTCACTTTTCTAGTGTTTCTGCTTTAAGCCTGTATCAGGTTGCAGATTTCTCAATGCTATAAGGTTTGTCACCAAGCTGCTCCTATATGCTTTTCATTTCTCCTAAAGTCCTCAATGTTTTTTGTCTTTAGATGACACCTTTCCCAGCTTCTCAACACTAATAAGGATGTGTCCTTATTCTCCCATTTTCTTATTCTTGTTATTTAACTGGATTTTTTCATTATGCAAATAAAACACCCTTATATTAAACTACTCCGATCATTCTGAAGGATTTAAGTTGTAAAAGTAGTAGTCTTCTTCACCAGCTGTCCTCCTCAAATTTCCTATTAACACTCTTTAGTACTTTCTTACTTTTTGGCACTGTAAGATGCTCCAGACTCATCCTGTGACATATATCCTACTGTTTCTCTGGAGAAGCCTGACTAATATAGTGGGTAATCAGTAAGGTGCAGGCAGGAGCTTTTCAAAGCTCCTCAAGTGACTGTGAGGCACGGCCACTGTAATCAGTGGTACAGATTCTCTCAAGTTCCCCATATTCTTCACCTGACATGAATGAATGAATGGTACAGTGGAATGAGACTAGCCTTTGATATTAGACTGAGGATCAAATCTCAAAGTTGACATTTACTAGCTATTTGCTTTTAAAAGTAAGTATTCCTTGAAGTCTTAGTATCCTCACATTTAAAATTGGGAGATTATCGCCAACCCCTCAAAGAACTCTTAGGAGTTTACATGATAATACGTTTAATGGATCAAGCAAAGTGCCTGGTATGTAGCAAGAGCTAAAGACACTTTACTTGCCTTTCTTCCATTTCCCCCCTAATTCACTGGGAAGATGAAGGTCATCTGGTTCACGTTCCTTAACTGGATCCTACATTTATCATAACAGACCTCTGTCTACACATCTGTCCTTTCAGGCTACCAGAACATCCTAAAGCTAATTCCACCACCTGTGGAGAGAGATTCTATACTTGATTCTTTCCTCTTTAGTACTATATTCCCTCCTTAACCATTTCTCTCTTGTTTCCAAAATACAAAGAGTTTCCTCATATTAAACTGGAATTTACTGCCTTTTCTGTCTATCATTCCGTTTCTTTCCTCCTTTCCTATGAAACGTCTCACCTTTCCTTCACTGGCCAGTCTCTTCTAAAGCCCATGGCAGTACGCCTTCTGATTGCTCCTGCTAGCCAAAACTGCTTTCTTAGAGGTCAGGGACTATTTTTCACCAAGTCAAAGGTCTTCTCCTCTCTGCAGGATTTGAGGCTGCTGATCTCTGCCTTTTCTTGAAATTCTCTCTCCCAGGCTGTCTTCCTCTCTCCAATTATGCATCATCTTTCTCTAACATGAATCCTTGTCTTTCTCTCACTTTGACTTCCAAGGCTGAATGCTTTTTTTCTATTTGCTTTTCCCCTGCAAAGTTTCAAATTGTTTCTGTGTAAAAGCTGTTACATTTTCTACAATAAAGCTACATTTCAACACTGATCTTATTCCAAATCTTTGGTTAGGCAAAGCTCTCTTCAGAGCAATTCATTTCAAAACCAATAAACAAGAGTCTGTGTGCAACATGTCAAATGGCTTTGCCTCTTAAGAGACCTATTTCCAATTTCTCCATTTTATCAACGACACCAAAACTTTAACATGGCTTTAAACCCAAAAGTAACCTTCAGATCTTCTCACCGAATCCTCTCAATTTCTTGCACAATGTTCTTCTCATGTTTGTTACTACCACCTTAGATGAGTCCCCATTTTACACAGGTCTGGCTCTTTTTTGCTCCCAGTCTTTTCCCTATTCTTCAATGGTTTTATACTCCAATGTCTCATTCATCTTTCCATTGCACTGTATCCCATCACATGCCTGTCCTGCTCCAGAATCTACAGTACCATTTTCCAACATCTACTGTATCAAATCCAAACTCTTGGGTCCTACCTTTCATGACTCTACCTCACATTGCCTTCTTTATTGCAGGGCTCACTCATCCATTTCTACCTAGTACAACACACAGAGGAGCAGGGTTATATAGCTGATCACATCATCTACTCTTCCCTCCTCCCCAATTCAGACAGATGTTTCCCTGTGCTCCTTATCAGCTAGTTTATTTTTTGCTAAATCTATGCTATTTTCCCACTGACACAACCTTTCCACTTTGCTCTGCTTATCCAAATCCTGCTAACTCTTTAAAGCCCAGTGCAAATACGTCCTCTTCTATAAAACCTTCCCTAATATTTCCAGCTAACACTAAACCTTCTACCTTTGTTCTGGACTCTATCACTCCCACTTCTTAGCAATTTTGTTACAAAAATATATCCTTTCTCTCATATATTATTAATTTCTCCTTCCCTATTAGTGCTTTTACATTAAAATATATTATTCATTTTTTTCCTATTTAAAAGATTAAAAAATTTTTTTTTTCCTTTTCTGATCTTGCCACAGATTCTAGATGTTCCTATTCTCTTCTCCCGTCCCACCATCAGGCTCCTTGAACAAGTAGTTTATACTCACTGTCCTTTCATCCTCACTTCCCATTCACTCTTCAACTCCCTGTTACATGGCTTTTATTCCTAAAACTGTTTACAACAAGCTCACACATCAAGATCTCCACACTGCCAGATCCTATGAACTCTGTAGGAAATATCTTGGTTTTGGCCTTCCGGCAATACCACCTCGCTCTTCCTTTGGACAGCTTCTCTGTCTGATTCCTGAGGTCTGATATGACTATCAAACATGGGCTCACCTCTGGGATGGGCACAGGGCTGACCAACAAGACTCTGTGCACAAGGAGGAAAACTGGCTGAGGCTGAGCTAGCCCCACAGACCCATGTGATCCTAGAAGCTGCTTTCTCTGGTCTTCCCAAGGCTTCATTATTCTACCTTCCTTCACTTCCATGAACTTACCAGTATCTATCCATAAATCCCCTTTTTTTGCTTAAGTTAGCCAAAGACAATTTCTGCTGCTCTAACCAAAGAGAAATTGATCCTGCAAGTGGAGTAGAGGTAGAAGTGGTACCTCTCATGGTTACACTACAAATTTCTTCTCCCTGTCACCTTCACTACAGGCTTCTGCTGTTTAAGAAATTATAGTAGCTAAGGGGAGACTGCTTTTGCCAAGGGACCCAATAATGGCTTCATTAATTTGGAGGGAAGGCTGTCTGGGGCTCCTCATGCATGGGAGAACCCTGGGGCACCTCTATTTACTAATACTAGCAGCAAAATTACCACACTACTGCTATATTACACAGACAAGGTCTGCCAGGGCTCAGACCTCTCAGTAATAAAAGTTTGCATGTCTGACTACACATGTCTGACCCCAAAGTCCATGCTCTTTAACATACCACTTTCTACCATGACAATCTACTTGTAGCTCCTTAATCAAGAAATGCCCTCTCTCATCTCCATGCCTTTGCACCTATCACTGTGTTTGGAATGCTCATATCAACTTTCCAACTGGGAACTCCTAAGTATCCTCTTTGAAACTTTCTCTGATCCCTACAGGTTAGTCCCAAACATCCTGACATAATACATACTCCACAATATCTTAACAGGAAATACACTCTATATGCTTATTGGCTATTCCCACTAGACCGTAAGCTTCTAAATGGTAGACACCACATCTTCCATATTTGTATGCTCAACAACTAGTACTCAGTATGGGAGTAATAAATGTCTATTGAAGGAATATCTGGTCTTTCTTAATTTTACATGGTATTAATCACTGCATCATCAATTTTGAGTACTTACGTTTAAATTAGCTAATGAATATTGTGTTCAGTCCCTTATTTGATATGATGCTTTCCAATCCTCCCAATAAGTCTAAAAACTTCTTGAGAGCTGAGTCCACACCATTTACTACTTCTGTATTCTCTTTAGCACCTAAGAGTATTGGACACGTGGTAAGCACTCAATAAATACTTGATGAACTGAATTAAAAACAGGATATTAGCACATTAATAGGAGCAACTTATTATGCCCTACTGATCTAATTAAAAGATCTGGACTTCTGAAGTACTGCAATTGTACCCGTATGGAAAATTTAATGAGAAAAAGAAAAATTATCTAATTGAACAGTTAACAGCTTTTCTCTTAGAGTTCCACAAATATTTTACAGATAACAAGAGTCGACTTCCAGAGCTCAGAATAAAAGACTCAAGGCATATATTTCCATGCATATTGGAAGGATGATTACATGTTTAAGTGATCTATCAAAACCATAATTACTTAAATTCCACTAATCCCTAATAAATCCATAATAGGAGTCTAGGACATAAAAATATTTAATAGTGAAATCAGTTAATGCCAAATCAACCTATGCTAAAGATGTATATGGTTATCTCTGCATAATACATAACACAACAGTCATTTACTTATTTCACAAACATTTTTTGAGTGCCTACTAATAAGTGCTATGTTAGGTCCCAGAAGTACAAAGATGAAGAGAACACAGTTGCTATGTTCACGGGGTTCTAGCTCCACATGCTGCAATGGTATTTAAGAATACAGTGTGAATCATACCTCCTGGAGCTCTCAATGTGGATGCTCTAGGGGTAGCAGGCTCATGGAGAAGGTGGATAAACACATACTCAACGGCAATGTGATTAGTGTTAACACAGAAATAAGTACAAGCTGTTATGGGGCCACAGAAAATAATCAACCTACTGAAGAAGTCAGGAAAATACATGGAAGAAACTGACATCCATACATGAATTCAATGTGAGTTAAGGTGTGAGGAAGCTACCACGACAGAAACATCTGGGATGGGATCAAACCTGAAACTATGGTTGCAAGCAGAGTGGGGAGGTTTCAAAGCAAATCAATCCAACCTACAGCAAACTATTGTAGAAGAGTGAAAAATAAAATACTCCTTGCCGTTAAGTTTGAGAATAATGAAACACATATACAAAAGAAGTTATAAATAAATGTATTAAAGAAAAAGAAAGTTAAACCACCACATGATGTAACCACAAAGGGAGTCTTTTAAACAATATGTGGATTAAAAGTTCAAAGGGAGCCAATCACTAAAGAGAAAGGGCTGTCCAGGAAAACCTTCATTAAAGTTTAGGGTTAGAACTGTTGTCACTGGGGAGAGGGCGCACAGGGAGGGGCATCCATATGCTGAGAAAGACCAATGTCATTAACAAAAGCAGGGATCTGAACTGCATATCTGTGGGACCACAAGGAGGCTCATGCTGGGAAGTAGTGGGGGGAAAGCTGGACACATGAGTGAAGGCCTAATTTAGAAGAGCCTGGAAGGCAAGCCTAGTGGATTGGACATTGTTCTAGACACATAGTAGCTCTCAACCCTGACTGCTGAATTGAAACACCTGGGGAGCTTTAAAAACTACACCTACAGCTGAGGTTAACCCCACATCAAAAGTTAAGAGACTCTCTGGGGCAAGCAGTCTGGGCATTAAAATGTGAAAGTACATAAGATGATTCTACTGTATAGTCCAGACTGAGAACCACTGGGTTAGAGGATAAAAAGGTAAGACATGGAAGATATGGTTAAGACCCAAGCTTGATTCAGTCTCTGTTTATAAGCAACAATTTTGAGCTGATTGCCTGTTGAAGCCTATCTCCTAACTTGAGTTAAACATTCTCAGTTTTCTTATGTTTCTTTTCCCTTGTTGACAATGCTAAGGTCTGAAAATAGGAAAACAGCAGATCAATTTCTCTTACCTGCCTATTTCACTGACTGCACAGTCTGCAACTTTAGAATTTTATTTCCATGAAATAAAATTCATGGAATTTTATTTATAGCATTTCAATCCTACGCTGCCCTTGAATCCCTGCAATGAGGTGCTTTTATTCCAAGGAATGTTCTAGGCTGCATGCATATCTGGATTTTATAAAACTTCTTTTTTAAATATAGAGAGAATGTAATGCCTATGTATAAAAAAGTCATACTGCTTAGATTAGAGCAAAACATGAGATTAAGTTCTTCTTTACACTGTTCCTGAGACAGGATACTGTTCCTGGTTTCATTAGTGCAATGATTACAAAGTATTTTGCATATTTTGTAACAATTACTTTTAACGTGCTTCACAAATAAAGGGAAACACCAAATGTATCCCATACAGCAACTCTGTACTACATTAAACACGCGTCCTGTGTAGGAGGAAAAAGTCATCAAAGTGATTAGAGTGCATGACAGCCTGTTGATCCTTCAAAAAGCAGGTTTGCTTGTTTGATTGCTTTTTAAGAAAAAGCAAAGGTACAAATATGCTTCAGAATCTGTTACTCGCGGAAGGGTTTATTCAAGAAATCTGTACTTTGATAAGTAAGCAACTCTCTTTTTTCCGCGAACTTAAGTTAGCCACAACTGTCTAGTTTTGTGTGGTGTTAGGTCAATATATCTACTGAATAGTAAAAACAGCATGAGAACGTAAGCTGGAAGTCATTAGCTGGGATCCCACGTATAGGTTTATGCATTCTCTTATCTCCAGATAAAGTTAATAAATTCGAAGGACCATATCCCACTGTAACCGTAGTGGGGGGAGGGGGAAGGGGCCAGCGGGTATGGGAGAATCGTTCCTATTCAGAAAGGAAAAGAAAGGCTTCTAAAAAGAAGACGCAAGCCTAACTCTCCGACACAGGTGTCAGAGTTAAAAAGCAAGTCACAGGAGTCTGACCAGTGGGTCCGAAGGAAAATCGGAGGGCAAGGAAAGAAGAGGGAATGAAGGAAACAGGAAAAGGTGAAGGAGGCGGGCAAAGGCCATCCGGTATGAACCTGAATGCCCAGCTCTTTATGCACTCGGGGCAGCGTGGAGCCCTTCTCGCCTCGCGCGCATGTCGGGGGTCGGGACGCAGCGCGATCCCCCCACGGGCCTGGCACCAGGGGACGCGGGCGCCGGGAGGTCGGGGAGAAGAGGGGTGCGCGCACCTTCGGCGCTCGCGCCCCACTAGGCTCCGCACGCAGGGGTCCCCAGGAGGAAGACACACTTTGCGCAGCCCTCGCCTCCGGGAGCGGGGAAGGGGTGGGTGGAGCAGAGCCCGGAGCCGCCCCCCGGAGCCGCCCCCGCAGCCCCGGCCCCCGCCCCCCGCCCCGGCTGTCAGCGGCCCCCTCCAGCAGTCACTCACCCCGGGGCTGCGTGGGCTCGGCCGCGGCGGCGGCGGCGGCGACCCCAGCCTGGGTCATGATCCCAAGCGGGTTCCACAGGGTTGTCCGGCCGCCCGGGCGAATCTCTCAGTCTGCGGCCGCCGCTTGCTCCTCTGGGGCTGGGGGAGCGCGGGCCCAGGCCCTCCTCTCCCCCCGCCCCCGCCGCCTCTTCCTGCGGCCACTGCCGCAGCTGCGAGCCCAAGCCTTCAAGGCCGGAGACCCGGCAGCAGCACGGCCTCAACTTTCCCAGCCCCCCTCCCCCCGCCCCTCCCCACCCCTCCCCCCGCCCCTCCCGCGGCCGCCGCTCGGCTAGCTAACAGCCTATCCTGGGTGCACCGCGGTCCCGCCTCTGCCACTCATGGCACCAATCCGATCCCGGGGAGGCTGCCGTGGTAGCCGATCAGAACCCGAGACGCCGTTGCGCTCTGCTAGAGGGCGGGAGGAGGTGGAGGGAAAAGTGAAGAGTGAACGGGCCTCTGGCGGCCCAATGAGGAGGGCCGGGGGGCGGAGGTGTGCAAGTTGGGTTGAAGGAACAGGAAATATTCTTAAAGGTAGAGTGATGGGCAGGACGGAAAGCCAGTAGGTGAATGGGAAAGAGGTGGGCCTGGTTCGTTAAAGGGGACGCCTTGAGAACCTAGAAAAGGAGGTGTTTTAAGAAACTTCTTTGTATCATGGTCTCTGTTCTGCTTCACACGTCTTCGGTAGGAGTTTGGAAGTGGAAAAACTGGAAAGGAGGAGGGCACGGAAGCCTTTCAGAAACGATTAGAGAGATCCTCTTAGCCTAGAGGGCAGGAAGGCGGGATGATGCCTCTGTAACACAGGAGGTGGGGAAGAAAAAAGAGATTGCAGACGTCTCCGGCTGCCATTTCACTGGAAGATCGTTGCCGACCTGACGCTGCTCAGATTGTTGGCTGTGGTCATCTGTCATTTTTCATTAGCCACAAAGGCGGATTCCTGCGAACTGGAGATGACAGCGTTCAGAAATGTCCTGGGGGCCTCCTAGCTGGGGGAAGCGAATATGTGACATTCGGGGATGGGATTTGGAACTTCAAGCTTGGGTTCTTATAGACCTAGATCTGGGAGGTACAGAGCCGCGGGTGATGGCATGGAGACCTGAGGGTCCACTAATTCCAAGATGGGTTTGGGGCCCTGGAACCGTGGTCACAACTCCCTTTTCCTGGTTTTACTTCCTATTTCGTAACCCCTCCTCCCCTGAAACAGGTGTCCTCCACCTAGTGGTGATGAAAGATTTCCAAGCGCTTCCACCACCAGGTTCGGAAATGTCCCAGATCTTACGTCCAGGGGCTAGACCAGGCAACTTCCAGAAGGTGCACACAGGGCATGGCATAGTGGGAATTACTTGAGCCTGTGTACAGAGGAAGCTGACCTTGTATTGGGAAAAGGTGTAAAGTTAAACAGTAACCACACCTTATGTTTGTACAGCAGTTTAAAAGCTATGATGAAACAGAAGGCCTTTAGTGTTACTTGTAAACTATGGCATGATAAACAGCCTGGAAATTTTCTTTAACTCTTGCATCTCAGCATATAAAGTTCTAGCCTCTGAATGCATTTAGCATACCCAAATCAAAGCTGCAGATAAGACCCTAGGATTCAGAGCCTAATAGTAATGCTAATATAGCGCCTGAAATTGTATAGTATTAGTTAGTATGTCCAGCTGTAGGAAATAATTTCCATTGTGATCAGAATATAAGGTATTCTTGTTAAAAATTATTCTGGTTAATAAACATTGTATCTCGGGTATGTATGATTTTCCAAGCAAGTGCAATGCATCGAGCCTAAAGTAAAATAACACAAATAGTTTTGACAGTTCAGAAAACAGTTGTTAAGAGTTTCTTTGGACCACCATTGAAAACATACATGAATACCTTTCTGGCACAGTGTAGAAATGTTAAATTTCTATTTGATAAAAGGTGGGGGTGGTAAATTGGGAATTTGGGATTAACAGATACAAACTATATAAAAAAACAACGAGGACCTACTGTATACTACAGGGAACCATATTCAATATCTTGTAATAAGATATAATGGAAAACATTGTAAATCAGCCATACTTCAATAAAAAATTAACAACAAGAACAACAGAAAGGTCTGAATGTTCGCTTTTTAATTTAATCCTCATTCCCGACTGAAACCCAAGTCCTAATCATAGAACTCTTCGTTGACTTTGCCTACTCAACGTTGGTTTACGGCTCTAGATGAGAGGATGACATCAGAATATCGCACCAGTCCAATTCCCGGCTAGCTGACATGTGCTTATAGTACCTACACTGATAATAAAATATGGTGGCCAAGTGAAACTGGTCTCCCTGCCTCTAGGCCAAATCCATTTTTCACACCGCTGGAGTAAATATGATTTTCACCCACGTACTTAAGATCCTTCAGTGGCTCTAAAAGACTCTCTGCATGACTTACAAGCCCCTTGCTTGCCTCCCCAGTTTCATTTCCTGACACCTCTTTTTTCCTGTTCCTGGGGATGAAAGACTAGGGGACGGAGGGGCTCTCTGGGCTCTACTCTACCCAACACCTCCCTGCTTCCAGAAGAGGGGGCCGCGCAGAGTCTGCCTCCTCGCAGGGGACCCCTGCGTGCGGAGCCAGGTGGGGCACGAGAATGGGGGTGCGCGCGCCCTTCTTCTACCCAACCTCCGGGCGCACCGCGTCGCAGGATGCCAGGCCCGCGGGGGGCTCACGCTGGGCCCCTATCCCCAGATGCGTGGAGGGCTAGAGAGGCTCCAAGCTTGCGTGTTTTTAGAAGCTTTCGGAAATGAATGGCAGCGGTACAAGCGAACGGTCAATTGTTTTCCAGGATGGTTGTAGTATTTCGCATTGTCAACAGCAACATATGCGGATTCCAGGTACTCCACATCGCCAACGTTTGATATGGTCAGTCCTTTTCATTGTAGCCCTATGGTGAGTGTGAAGTGGTCTCTCGTGATTTTAATTTGCACTTCACTAATTACTACTGGTGTTGAGCATATGTTCCATGTTTATTGGACAGATACACATCTTATTTGGTAAAGTGTTCAAATCTTTAGCCCATTTTAAAAGCAGGATGCTTGTCTAGTTATTGAGTTGTAAAAGCTCTTTGTACCCTCTGGATAAAAGTTCTTTCTCAGATATATGTTGTGCAAATATTTTCACCGAGTATCCTGGGGGGGAGGGGGACAAAACCAAGATCGCTTCTTTAAGGAATCTTCAATAAACTGAACATATTTAAAATGTGCAACATGGCAGGTTTTGAAGTTTGTAAGCACCTGTGAAACCATCTCCACAATAAAAAATGAACATATCTAGCCTGCCCTCAGTTTTCCTCATCCTCCTTATTCACTCCTTCCTCTTGCCCTCATCCTGTTCTCCAGGCAACCACTAATCTGCTTTCTGTCACTACATTCGTTTCATTTTCTAGAATTGCATATAAATGGAATCTTTCTGTTTATACTTTTGTCTATCTGCTTTCATTCAGCATGGGGGGGGAGGGAGAGGTTCATCCACTTTGTTGTATCAATAATTCATTAGCTTTTGTTGCTAAGTAGTATTCCATCATATGGATATATCATATATATTCACGTTGGTGGACAGTTAGATTGTTCGCAATTTTTGACTATTACAAATAAAGATGCTAGAACATTTGTGTATAAATTTTTGCATGGACATTTGCTTTCATTTTCCTTGGGTAACAATTTGGTAAATATCCAGTGGAATGGCTGAGTCAGGTGCTAAGTGTACATTTTTTAAACAACTGCCATATTGTTTCCCAAAGTTGTTATACTATTTTATATTCTCACTAGTAGACTCTGAGGATCTGAATTGTACCATAGCCTTATCAACATTTAATATGGTCAATCTTTTAAAATTTTAGTCATTCTAATAGGTGTATAGAGGTATTTCCTTGTGACCTTAATTTGCATTTCCATAATGACTAATGATACTGAGCACTTTTCATGTACTTATTAGCCATTTGTATATCTTTTATGAAGTTCTGTTTAAAGCTTTTGCCCATTTTTATTGGGTCATTTGTTATTTATGGGGTTTTAAGAGTTTTTTATGGATTCTGACTACATAGCCTTTATCAGATGTGTGATACACAATATATTCTCCCAGTTCTGGGTTGTCTTTTCATTCTCCTGTTTTTCAAATAGTTGTTCTTAATTTTAAGTCCAATTTATCAATTATGGCTTTTATGAATTATGCTTATGGGGTCATATCTAAGAAAACCTTGACTAACACAAAGTCACACAGATTTTTCTTTTTCTTCTAGAAGTATTATAGTTTCATGTTTTATATTTAGATCCACGGTGCATTTTAAATTAATTGCTGTATATCACAGAACTATGGATGAAAAATTCTTTTGTATTGGGAAGTCCAGTTTTTCAAGCACCAATTGTGGTTTTTTTGTTTTTCTTTCTGGCTGCACAGCACAGCATGTGGAACTTCCCCAACCAGGTATTGAACACAACCCGTGCCCCCTGCAATGGAAACATGGAGTCCTAACCACTGGACCACCAGTGAAGTACTCAAGCACCAACTGTAAAAACCATCCTTCTTCCACTGAGATGTCTTTGTACCTTGGGCAAAAATCAGTTGACCATATATGTGTGGTTGTTATTTCTGGACTCTATTCTGTTCCATTGATCTATTTATTGATCTTGACACCAATACAACAGTTTTAATCACTGCAGTTTTTTTTTTTTTTAAATTCACTGCAGCTTTGTAAGTCTTGAAGTCAGGTAGTGTATGTAAGTCCTCCAATTTTCTTGTTCTTTAAAAAATTGTCTTAACATTCTAGGTCTTTCGCATTTCCATATAGACCTAAGCTTGTCAAGAAGGAAAAAAAAAGCCTGCTAAAATTTTGAGTGGGATTTATAATTCAATTTGGGAAGAAATTACAACTTAATATTGAGTCTTTGGATTCATGAATGTGTTCTCTCCATTTATTTTGGTCTTTTAAATTTTTCTCTGAGGACTGTTTTATAGCTTTATGTATACAGGTCTTGCATATATTTTGCTAAATTTATCTCTAAATATCACGTCTATGCTATTGTAAATGTTATTAAATTTCTAATTTTAATAGCTGGATATACGATTGATATTTGTATCTTGTGGACTTGGTACTCTCACTTATTAGTCCTAGTTTTTTTTTTTTAAGTTATCTTAGCATTTTCTACTACATCATATCAACTGTAAATAAAGACAATTTTCTTTCTTTCTATCCAATCTACATACAGGCTTATTATCTCTTTTTCTTGTCTTACTGGACTGGCTAGGGCTTCCAGGGCAATATTGTATAGAAGTGGTGAGAGCAGTCATCCTTGCCTTTTTCACAATCTTACATATAAAGCATCCAGTTTTTCACTATTAAGTATGATGGCAGCTGTAGGGTTTTTACAGATACCCTTCCCAAGTTAATTTTCTTTTTATTTGTCATTGTAAGTTTTTATCGTGAATGAGTACTGAATTTTTCTGCATCTACCGAGATAATCATGAGGGATATTGGTCTACTGTTTTCTTGTAATGTCTTTGTCTGGTTTTGGTACTAGTAGAATGCTGTTCTCATAACATGAGTTAGGCAATATTCTTTTTTCTACTATTTCTTGAAGAATGTAGAACTGGTATTATTTCTTCCTTAAATATCTTTTAGAATTCACAAGAGAAGCCATTTGGGCCTGGAATTTTCTTTGCAGGAAGGATTTTGACTACAAATTCAATTTCTTTCATACATATAAGGCTATTCAAGTTACCTATTCTTTATTTTTTTCTAATGTTTGGCTTTTTTCTTTTGGTATCAGCTTTATTGAGATATAATTCACATACTTACAATTCACCCATTATGGTTCAATAATATTCCATTATATGCATATGAATCATTTTGTTTATCCATTCATCAGTTAATGAATATTTGGGTTGCATCCACTCTTTGGCTACGATGAATAACACTGCTATGAACACTCATGTACAAGTTTTTGTGTGGACATGTTTTAATTTCTCTTGAAATTATATACTTACATACCTAACAGTGGAACTGCTGAGTCATATGTTCAACCTTTTGAAGAACTGCCAAACTCTTCTTTTTGGGTGACCTGAGTGACTTGTGTCTTTCAAAAAAATTTGTCCATGTTATTTGTTGAATTTATTGAATAAAGTGGTTTGCAATATTCCTTTATTATCTTTTTATTGTAAGTTCTGTAGTGATGTCCTCTCTTTCTTTGCTGATGTTGGTAATTTGTGTCTTCTGTGTAGGGGGTCGGGGGGAGTGGTCAGTCTGGCTAGAGGAGAGGTCTATCAATTTTAGTTTTTCGAAGAAGTAGCTTTTAGTTTCATTTAATTTTCCTACTCTTACTGTTTTCAATTTGATGGCTTTCTGCTCTTTATTATTTCCTTCCTTCAGCCTACTTTAGGTTTAACTGGCTCTTTTTCTAGTTTCTTAAGGTGAAATCTTAGATCTTTGATTCAAGATCTCATATACAAGCAACAAAGATTTACCATATAGCACAAGTAACTAGATTCAATATCTTGTAATAAACTATAATAGAAAATAATCTGAAATAAATAACTGAATAACTTTGCTGTGCACCTGAAACACAATATTCTAAATCAACTATACTTCAAGGAAGAAAAACAGATCTCATATACACATTTAATGCTATAAATTATCTTTTAAGCATTTAATCCTACAGCTTTGACATATTTTGTTTCCTTCTATTCAATTTTTTTCTAACTTCTCTTGCAATTCCTTTTTAGACACATGAGTATTTAGAAGAATGTTGCTTAATTTCCAAGTATTTGGGGGATTTTCCAGATTTATTGATTTCTTGTTTAGTTCTGGTGTGGTTAAAGGATGTGGTTTGCATAGTATCAATCCTCTTTAATATATTGTGACATACTTACCAAGAGTTCAAAATCTCTATAACAGAAGATTTGTCTATTTCTCTTGTCAGTTTTCTATTATTAGGTTCATATTCATTTAAGATATTCTCTTCGTGGATTCCTTTATCATAAATATCCCTCTTTTATCCCTGGAAATATATTTTGTTCCAAAATCTACTTTGGTATTAATTTAGCCACTCCAACTTCCCTTTCATTTGTGTTTACATGGTGTATCTTTTCTACCCCTCTTCTGGTTCACTTTATTTAAAGTGGGTTTCTTATAGGTAGCATGTTGTTTTGTTTAATTCAGTATTAAAAATCTCCGCCTTTTAATTGGTGTGTTTGGACTATTTACATTCAATATAAGGATCAATATGGTTGTATTTGAAGTTTCCATCTTGCCATTTGTTTTCTATTTGTCTCATCTATTCTTTGTTGTGTACATTTTATACCTTGCCTTCTTCCACTTTAATCATATTGTTAGTTTTTAAAAGCTGGGTAATACTGAGATACCATATTTTATCATATTGATAGTGAGCATTATACAGCTCAGCCCCTTAACTAATTGTGACTTTGAGAAAGTTACCTTCTCTAAGCCTGTTTCTGAAACTGTAAAATGGAGCTAATGAAAGTTCCTACCACAAAAGACTGTTGTGTGAATTCAGTGAGAGCATCGATCAAAGTGCCTGCCACATGGTAATCTTTCAGTAAGTGTTATAGTAATGAATGAATTCAGTGACAGACAGTGGGGTTAGGCCCTGAGGATGCACGTATTTTCAAATTCTCATCATTTAGGAAAATAAAGGACATACTTTTGTAAGCTGCCTTATTAGAGCTTCCTTTTCCATTAATTGTATTTCCTTTGTGAATTACGTCCTTTCACCATCAAAAGATCTCAATGTTTTTCTGAGCTCTTTAGACAGAAAAACTGTGTTAATGCAAAATTTTGCAGTCCCCTTTCTAATACAATTATTTGTAACTGTTAAATCTGACCATATTTTTAAAACTTTATGATTTTTGTAACTTTCCTGGAGGATATGCCTATTAGAGTTTTTTTAAACTTCACTCTTTCAGACATTTTTACAGGCATTTTATATTCTTCACATCCACGAATGTGGTATATCACTTTATCTCTTCCATTAATTCAGTTTCAAAGGAACTTCATATTTTGTATAAACTATAGCTTTTACTAAGTTAATCTCTCTCCTCTGTGATCACTGTGAATGGGTTAGTTTCCCATTATCTAGCTGGTGAGTGCTGACAGTATGCTCTTGATACTTGTGTCTAGCTTTTATTAAACTTAGTTGGTTCTGTATTGAAATGCTGAGATAACTTGGGCTTTTCAATTTCAAAGTTTTACAATGATCATTCATCTCTCTTTTTTCCCCCCACTCTTAGGTATAAAAACATTAACAATTATTCATTTTGTATTGAGAACCAAAGTAAAAATTGATTGAAATGTTTTCTCCAAAATTCTGTAAAATGTATTACACCTACCACTCCAACACAGTACCTCATGGCGACTGAAATAATGTAATGTTTGTTCCCTGTTAAGATCACCAGGGCAGGTCTATGCCTATCTTTTTCACTGTTGTATCGTCAGTGCCTGAACCACTGTGGGTACATTCTTTGACCTTATCTCTGTACTAAGTACCACAAGTTACAAGAACATTAAAAAAAATAATAATAATAACTTTAAGGACTGGCAGTAGTCCAGAAACCATGCTGTAAATTTGTCCCAGGTTACATATTACTAGCTGGATTTCAATTTGGAGTGAAGAGACACTAGACAATCTTATGTAGGGAAAGAGGGTTTTACAAGAGAAGGGGAAGCTTTTAGTATACGGTAGTTGCAGTTAAAATTGCAGGAGTGGGCTTCCCTGGTGACTCAGTGGTTAAGAATCCACCTGTCAATGCAGGGGACATGGGTTCGAGCCCTGGTCTGGGAAGATCCCACATACCACGGAGCAACTAAGCCCGCGCGCCACAACTACTGAGCCTGCACTCTAGAGCCTGCGAGCCACAACTACTGGGCCCACGCGCCAAGAGCCCAGGCTCCGCAAAAAGAGAAGCCACTGCAATGAGAAGCCCACGCACTACAACGACGAGTAGCCCCCGCTCGCTGAAACCAGAGACAGCCCACACACAGCAACGAAGACCCAACGCACACAAAAAAGAAAATTTTTTAAAAATTGCAAGAGTTATCAGTGTTTCAACTATAACCAACTAAATAAGACGTCTGATAAAACCTGAACAGTATGAACAAAGGTCATATAGATTTACTTCTATGTAAAACAAATGAATTGAATCAAGTCCCTAATAGGTAGTCTTTCCTAGTGTCTGTCATCAGAAGAAATTTGTTAGAGAAGAGAAACCAATGATGAAGGAAGACCTACGGAGGTAGAAGTTTTCTTTGGATTTTGAGGCAAAAGGTCAAATTCTGTGGAAGGTCATTCTTAATTTGGCTAATAGTATAATCTCCAGCTAAGGTGGCAGTTGAGCTAGTCTGCTGTTTCTAAATTGTAGCTTCCTCAAGGCAGTTTAGAATGGGATAGGCTGAGAACTGGGGGACAAGCAGAAACTCTACAAAATGTAACTTAGATGGTTTCTGTTGTATAAATTCTGAATTTGTATCCCTTTTGCACTCCCTTTCATATTTTTAGTCTCAGTTCTTCTATGGGAATTAGGTTTTTTGTTTATACTCAAACCAATGTTAAAGAAAGCAAGTCAGCATAAAGAATATTCCTCTCCACCAAGCTCCTTCCAAAGTTAAGGTAAAGTCAAGGTCCTTGGAGGCTCTGGTTGTTATTTTAGTAAAGAAGCTGGCCTCTACTTAGACATGAATTCTATGTAAATTAATTAGAGTTTTACTTCCCTTTAAAGAGACTGTGATTTTTATCTGCCTAGTTCATTGACATATCCCTAAAGCTTAGAATAGTAGGTGTTCAATAAATTCGCAAAAAGTTTTCAACATTTACACCAGCGAAAGGCAGATAACTTTCTCACATTGGAAGATGGTAAGGATAAAGAAAGTCATTAAACTGCTTTTAGACTGCTATAAGAAAGCCTTCATCTTACCAGATTTTACTGCTCTATATACTAATTATTTCAAGTTGTGTATTCAAGTTTCATCTGCATAAGCAGTTATACTTGTGGTGCCTGTTTTTAGTATACAGTTTTCACTTTAGTACAGAGATTACTAGTGACAAATAAGATTTAAGATTGTTCAAATCTTTATAGAGAACTTTTGATATTGCCAGTAAGTACAGTTTCTAAAACACGAACTAACGAAGTTTGGTCAAGGAAACAAAGAAAAACATTATAATCAGTTATCTTCTTGAGGGTACAGCCATTTAACGTGATTTAATTTATACTACTTAGATTCCTTTATAAAAGGATGTCTTGAGGGTTTTTTAAAATATTTATTTATTTGGTTGCACCAGGTGTTAGTAGCGGCAGGTGGGCGGGCTCCTTAGTTGCAGCATGCGAACTCTTAGTTGCAGCATGCGTATGGGATCTAGTTCCCTGACCAGGGAACAAACCTGGGTCCCCTGCATTGGGAGCGCAGAGTCTTACCCACTGCGCCACCAGGGAAGTCCCAAGGATGTCTTGAGTTCTTGAACACAGTAAATAAATAAGAGTAAAAATCGGGACGAAATTCAGCTATGTGGCAGATTAGTTTCAGTATATCAGGAATAATTCCAAGTTCACTCACTCCAAATATCCCTGCACAACAGACTATTCTCCCAAATGTTGGATTTAAGCTTCCATCACAAATCAATATTAAAACAGGCTATAGGGGGCTTCCCTGGTGGCGCAGTGGTTGAGAGTCCGCCTGCCGATGCAGGGGACACGGGTTCGTGCCCCGGTCCGGGAAGATCCCACATGCCGCGGAGCGGCTGGGCCCGTGAGCCATGGCCGCTGAGCCTGCGTGTCGGGAGCCTGTGCTCCGCAACGGGAGAGGCCACAACAGTGAGAGGCCCGCGTACCGCAAAAAAAAAAACCCAAGAAAACAAAACAAAAAAAAACAGGCTATAAGTCTTTGAGATTTAAATTCCAGCCTGTTTAAGCGGTGATTGATTCATATTAGCTTTATGCTCCCAGTTATTCTTGGAGTAGGCTTTGATTCTAGATACTTTTTTCTGAACTGTTTTAGAAAATTGAAAAGGTGAGAACTTCTGTCCCAGTAACAGATTACATATTCTCGTCACTTTACATTCCTCAATGTTCTATCAAGATAACTATACCTATCGATACATTTAAAAATCTGACTCAAGCCTTTTTTTCCCTATGGCTATGCTACTTGGCTGTATCTTGAACTAGGACTAAATTCCTGTAGTGCAGCACTGTAAAGAAGTCCAATTCAGGACCCTCTGTCATTGTTTACTCCCTGAAAAATTCTCAAAGGCTCATCACTCCTACTCATCCCCACAGTACTCAACTTCCCAGGAATGTTCAGATCACACAACTAGAAAAGCACCAACCTGAGAGACAGATTAGTGAGGCCACACAGTTGAAAACCCAACCATAAGAGCAGAACTTTTAGGTCCACTCCCTATTTAACTTTTTTTTTTCAAAATTAATTTACTTACTTATTTGGCTGTGCCGAGTCTTAGTTGTGGCAGGCGGGATCTAGTTCCCTGACCAGGGATCGAACCTGGGCCCCCTGCACTAGGAGCACAGAGTCCTAGCCACTGGACCACCAGGGAAGTCCCTTCTTTAACATTCTGAATAACGGTAAAGTGCAATGTTTTCTAACCCTCATTTAGGAAATCAAGCCCTTCAAAGAGTAAGATTAACAGAACCTTTCCAACTTCCCTGTGTTGGCTGTCAATAAAGCCCAACATTTCCTCCAAACATGACATGGTAGCCAGGTCCACTGATTCCCACCTCCTGGTAGTAATATCCTTGTGTATCCCCCTCCCATACTACCAGGCTAGTACAATGGCTGGTCTGTGTGACCAATGCAATATGGCAGAAGTAATAGGTATGTCACTCTGAAGGTAGGTCATACAAGAGTATGGCTTCTGCTTACTCTCTTGGATCACTCGCTCTGGGGCAAGTCAGCTGCCAGCTGTCACTCAGGCAGCCCTGGAGAGACACCCACGTAGTGAGGAACTGAACCCCTCCAACAACCAAGTGAGTCAGTCATCTCAGAAGTGGCTTCTCCAGCCCTGGCTGACAGTCCTGTAACCTGATGAGACCTTAAGCCAGAACCACATAACTAAGCTGCCCTTGGATTCCTGACTCAGAAACCGGGTGATGATGCATGTTCATTGTTTTAAGCTGCTAAATTTGGGGATGATGTGATTAAGACACATCGGGCAAAGATCACCCATTGTTTCTTGAATGGAATAAGCAAAATTCTAACACTTTTGACTAAGATACTGAGTTAATTTTGTTAAAGACAAAATTCTAAATTCATATTTGTTTGGTACTCAGAAAAAACTTAAAAAGCAATTCCCAACTCACTCAACTAAACTCCTTCCTCACTGTTAACAGAAAGAAAAAAATCTGAATATATGTTCTCTCTAGTCAATGCACACTGCTAATTAGCTCACAGCCTAAAGTGTCAGGTGCTTTTAACAATTGCGTTCAAAATATAGTAACAGTAAGACAGCTCTTCAGATCTTATTTTTTCTCTCATTGGGACTGAACTGCAGATACCAGGCAGTGTTTTTAGCAAGTTCCAAAAGGTCTGAATTAGGAGGCCTTGATTACCCTTGGCCTATTTTAATTAGTTTTTAAGTTAGGTCTTAAAGAAAAGTGAAAGTACATAAACCAGTATGGGCAACAGTAAACAATGACTACATATATAGTTGCTGATCTCAGAATTCAACACAATGCATTTACATTTCTTTGACATTTACCAGACATCACAGATTACTACCAGAACATCATGTAAGTTTATTTCAGATGTAACAGCAATGTTAAAATCAACAAGTTTAAATCTTAACTGCACCAAATAAACTCAGCTATTTAAGTACTTTTAAAGTTATTCCCTCCAAAAAACTGAGGGAGCTTTTCTTTTCCACCCCATATGTCATGGTTTCCCAATAGTTCTATTTTTGGAGGACTTTCAATTGATGAGTAAGCCACTTTGGGGATATTTCAGAACTTCTTTCCCCAAATGAAAACTAATCTGGACAAATTATATATTGCATAGATTTCTCTGCAGATTCTTTTCTTTAGAACCTAAATGGAATTACCATACAATATAATGTTTATCTATTTGCCCTACAGAAAAAAACTATCTACCCTGAAAAATATGATGGATATATCCTGTGATCTTCCAGTTAATAGAATTTACCTCAACGATAATTTTTATCAAAATAACCAACTGAACATGGGACATTATTTCAGCCTTTACTGACTCATAGGCACGTGAACTAGTGCCCAGCTTCCACCTCTTCTACATCCTCCTCCTCCATAAGTGGATGGAATTATTTCATGTAAGTTTGATGTAGGACAATTCACCCTTTACAAACACTTACAATTTAGGTTAAAGTCAGTGACTAGTGTGGAAAAAGAAACACTAAAATGATAGGGAGCCTACACACTCAATTCAAAATTTAATATTTTTTCCTCCATAAATAATATGTACTTAATTGTCATGAGGCAGCTATTCGGTTTTCATTAACCACATTCAGGGATACATTCATAGGACTGTTTAGATAGTCCAGGTGAAATGGTTATAGAAATAGAGGCAGTGTCATCTCACAAAACTCATTTATATATCAAAATCTATTCTGATATGCGAAGTTTACAAAAAGGCTGAATCTTCAAACTAATTATGCCTTCTGTAACTCAAGCATTCTTCTCTTGGCAAGAGCAAGCTGAAGCTTATCCATGAAGGTAAAGGTGCTTAATGCTAAACTTTTCTTCTAAGCTTAGATTTGGACTGCTTAAGAAACAGATACCCAAGAAACCAGCATGGTCTTTCTACATTTTTACTATCTTAAGATTATAACCCTATAAACTCATTTATCAACTATCTTCCTTTTCTATATTATACTTGGCACTCAACTAAGACTGCTGAAGTCTATTGTACCTTGTATTTTTACATTCTCAAATAAGAACTTAAGATTACAAAATGTGCATAAACATTGTGTAAAATAATTTTGTCATTCAACATATTTGAAGAGGTGAAACTTTTATGCCAGAATTTACATAAGAGGATAAATATTATGAATCAATCTTCCTTTTAAAGTCAAATGACAGAAAATTCAAGCTCTGTGCATTGTTTTAAAGTCTAATGAAAACATTTCTTGGGCCACCAGTATTGGCAATGTAGAAAATTTTAAATATTGGAGATGGGATTATGGAGGAAAACATGAAAATTTCAGATGTCTTCTATCTTACAAAAAGTTATCGACCCGTCAAAGCCACTCCCTATGTGCCAGGAAACGAGCTGGCATAAACCAGTCCTGTCAGTAGAGGAGGTCACAGTGACATTTGCGTTATTAACACTTCTAGACTTCTACTTTTTCCAAGAATAGAAGCAATATGTTTAATAATTCCCCCACCCCCAAATCCTTAAACTCAATATCACAGGCACAGAATGTAAGCAAATCTGGGATGTTCTCCAACAGATAAGCAATGAGCACAGCTATGTTATTCTCAAAAATACTGTCTAGATATTCCTTCCTCTAAAATCAAATGCTCAGTGGCCACACTTCTAACCGTCTGCATTAGCTGACATTAAATGCATTTATTGTGCCACAAGTCCATCTAAGCTTCCTTTTAGGTATTTTTCATATGTCCAAGAGACAACACCTGCTTCAGGTTTATTTAGGGGCATTGACCTATAAGGACATCAACTCCATTTTTAAGGTTTGACTAACTATTGTCGATTTACTGAAGAAAAAGGACAAGAGAAAAAAAAGCAAATCACAACAAACCTCTTTAGGTCAGTTAAAGGCCATTATCTCTAGCTGGGATATTAAAAAAAATTAATCTCACCAGCCCACACTCCTAAAGTTAATGCCACTTCTAACAATCAACAGCAGGAAAAATAAACCTGCTAACAACCAGCCCACTCATTAGCAAAAAGCAGTTTAACTCAAATGCTGAGACCAAAGTATAATACTACTTACTCAGACTGTCCCAGCCACCGTCAGCCACCAGCGAGGAAGGAAGAAATAACTGCTTAACAGAACAAAATAAGCTTAGTATTTCTTACAAGGATGACAATGGTCCAACTCCTGAGATAATACTCAGAAGGACAAAAGGTAGAGTGAAGGCAATGTATAGGGATTAGTATCCCACAAAATCTTGAAAACCCCAAAGTACCACAAACACACTAAACTTGTCTATGAGTTAGAGAACAAGATATTGCTGCTGCTGCTTCTTGTCCTTTGAAATATACAATATTTTGTAGGCTCTGCCCTTCAATGTGAAAGCAGGACATTAAAAAAAAAAATGAAATTGACACTCAAGTTTTCGGGACCATATATCTTAACTGTGAAACGAAACAGATCTATACCTTCTCCTTCCTACAATCAAACCACCTCATAAAATAAGAAAACTAAAACAATCCAAACATGATTAATAAATCCTTAAAAGTTTAAAACTTTTAGAGGAAAGGGAAGGAAGTTTTGAAGGGAGGAAACACAAGAACAAGGAAGGGGGAAAGGTTTAAAAGAAAGGGGGGGGGATCAATGGGCCTCTCTTTTATTTGGCGACAAGCAAGTGCAAGAAAGTTCATCTGTAATTTGTTCAGTTGTCTGTCTTCTGCATATCTGCGTTCTGGCCAGAAGGGACTTTGAGGTTTTTCTGCAGCACATGAGCATCAGCGGGCTCTATCCTCTTATAGTAGTTCTTCTTTGTCTCAATAATCTCAAAGCCAAACTTTCTGTAGAAGTCAATTGCAGACTCATTGCTGATCTGGACATGCCTGAGATACAAGAGGGTATCGGAAAAAAAAAATTAAGATTCCATCAGCTTTTATGTATCCTCCACAGATAGCTATTGGTTGGAGCTGGAATACTGCAGACATTTGTTAGACTCTCTTTACAATTACTAGGTATCAACAAAGATTAGGTATTCATTTAAGAGAAACTTTGATGACAAATTTATACTTCTCTTTTTTTTTTTTTTGCAGTACGCGGACCTCTCTCACTGTTGTGGCCCTTCCCGTTGCAGAGCACACGCTCCGGACTCGCAGGCTCAGTGGCCATGGCTCACAGGCCCAGCTGCTCCACGGCATGTGGAATCTTCCTGGACCGGGGCACGAACCCGTGTCCCCTGCATCGGCAGGCGGACTCTCAACCACTGCGCCACCAGGGAAGCCCTCTAACCTAAGTCTTAATCTAACATTTGGAAGACAGCTAGCTGAGATTAGGAGATGCAGGAACAGCATTTATTCTTAAAATCAACAAAGGTTAAAGTATCATAACATTTTTTATTTCAAGAGGAGAAAAGGTTCCTGTAACTAAAAGTACGTAAATAACTACAGGGATGATTCAAAGACCATAGTAACACATTAAAAAATAAACAAACAAAACCTAGGGTGTCAAATGCCTGAATATATCTTTCTGATTGATAAAAAACATGTTAGATTTTGAAAATAATTTGTGCTTTCTCAATTACTCCTCAAGACAGCATTATATAATTTAATCTCTCCCAATGCCAAAGTGAAAATGAGAACAATCTCAATATCTGTATTATAAAGAATCCACATAGGGAACTATATTCAATCTCCTGGGATAAACCAAAATGGAAAAGAATATTAAAAAAGAACGTATGTATGTGTATAAGTCACTTTGCTGTATAGCAGAGATTGGCACAGCATTGTAAATCAACTATACTTCAATGAAAAAAAAAAGAAAAAGAATCCATAGTTGCTACCTTAGCCTTACTCTTAAGATTCAAGTATAAATCAGCTAGGTACTCTCTGATTTTGATGATTAAATTCTACTACTAATGAGCATGTCACTGAGAGCCTTGAACAAAACTCAGAGTGCAAACAGATGGCATGATAAAAGTAATATTAATGGTATTAATTTCTTAAATTCTGAAAATCTGAGTTTTAATCTTGGTTTCACATATGTGACTTTGGAGCTCCCACCCCAATGTAATAAAGCAAAACAAGAATGTTTTATCACAGGTTCATTATCTATTATTAAAACAAACTTCATAACTACCACTTCCATGGTATTTCCCAAAGACAATAAGTGACCAGATTTTAAATTTTCTAGTAAAGATTTCTATTGCCAATTTATTAAATTCTTTAGATAAGATCATTAAATATGACTTTACTTACAGATAGATGTTGTCAAAAGTGCCATCTTTTTCACAGATGTTTAAGACATGGTTTAACATTTTAGTTCCTATTAACAAGACAAACAACAAATAAGTAATCTCATAAAAATCAATCTTTAAACTAAACATCTTACTGAGTCCTAACAGAATTTGAGGTAAACACCAGACATCCTGATTTTCCACAATTTTTTTCTCTCTACACTACCTACTGTGTTTAAAACTGCTAGCAGACAAGCAATCTTTATATACAGCCCTTCCAGGAAGAAGGAAAACAGAAAAAGCAAAAGGTGTATTAGTAACAAATCTATTTATATATAGGGCTTTCAATTGAATTATGTTCAATTGACATATAAAACAGTTCTTTTCCACATTACTTTATATAATTCAGTAACCCTTTCCCAGTATTCCTAGAAGAAATATTGCCTTAGTGGGGTCAGGAACAGTACCAATGTATTTATGCTTCTTTAAGGAAAAAAACAAAACCAAAACCCACAAATAATTTTACCTATTCCTAGCCTTCGGTATGGTGCCAGACATCCTAGTGTCATGATGTAAAGTCTCTTCTGATTCTGTGAATGATCCACCCTACAGCATACTGCACCTACTGCAATATCATTGAAATAGGCTGCCACGGAAAATATAAAGATACAAAGTTTAGCAGACAGAATAACACATTTTACTGAATCTTTCCCTGCCCTTGTACAATGACTAAATTGTTGTTATTAGCATTAATTAAATTTTATCAGGTACTCTGAGTATCAACAGCCTCAAAAATATCCTATACCTTCAGAAGTTAAGACCCCTCTTAAATACGTGAAAACACAGACACAGCCTAAATAAGAAAAGATATTTAGCATTTCCTTTTGAAATTCAAGTATTTTATTTTATCTTGATTTTTCTCAGAACCTGGATCACCCCCATTTCCTCAAATCAGTTAACTCTTTTTTTGTCCTGATATTAAAAACTAGAGGTCAAGAACATGAATAAACAAATGAAGGGAAGAAGAAAAACCATATCATACCAAGTTTTGCTAGCTCGCCAACCTCCAGCACATCCTTATAGAACTTGTCATTGTAGCTGACTGGAAAGATCACCTGGTTTAATCTCTTCAACTGCTTAATATTGTGTGGTGTCACATCTCCCAGCTCGATCCGGCTACTGGAACAAACCACATGTACTCAATAAAATATAATTAGCTTCATTTGTTAAGATGGACATATTAAAAGGGTACCAAGTCTCTTTTACATGACTGATAAATCCAACCCTTTCACAGTAACCTTACACTCCACTCCTATGAAGATCACTTATAAGCAGATTTTGCCAGTCATTCCATCCAGGTTCCAACTCCTAGCTTTCATACAATTGTATACATTTAGAGACAAATACAGTAAACAACAATTACTAAGAAGGCCAGAATAATAATCTACATATAAATGTTGAAATTTTCAGAAAAATTTAAAGACATCTATTACTGATCAAAAAGACTGATGATACCTAATTGGCAAAGGGGTGGCAAGTAAGATATTTATACTCTGCTGGCAGGGATGTAAATAGATACAATATCTCTGGAAGACAATCTACAACTATGTACTAAAAAGCCTAAAAAGTACACCTCCTTTGTCAAAGTATCCCCACTCTAGGAATTTATTCTAAGAAAATAATTAAAATATGCAAGAATCACATGTATTCTGGTCACTGGACACAGGAACCACATACACCAGAGTCACAGAGGGTGGCGACCAAATCCAGATTCCTGGACTCCCCACCCCCACCCCCTTCAGAAGCAGAGTCTCTGGAAATGGAACATGGGAATCTACATTTCAGAAACAAAACAAAACCAACCAACCAAACAAAACAAACCCCAGCTTGAAAACTACTTATCAAGAACACAACAGTAGCATCGCTAAGTAACCATACTTAACCAAAACAATCGGCTCCATGGGAAAAGGGATAACCACTAAAAAGTTTCAGACTCATGGTAATAAAGTTGATTTGGCTACAGAGCTGTCAACAAATTAAGTGCTCAAATCAATCTCACCACCACATGCTAAAGGTTGATCAAAAGTGACAAGACAAACCTGAATAGCATCTACACAATTTTTCTTCCTATTATCACCAGCACTATCATTTGTAGAGGTTGCTTATATACACTATTTGCCTTCTTAAAAACCTTAACACGCCTGAAACTAACACAACATTGTTAATCAACTATACTCCAATATAAAATAAAAAGTTTAAAAAAATTTTAAAAAAATCTTAACAGTGGGTCATAAAAACATTTAAAGAAAACAATGTCATCCACCTGCCAATGCAGGGGACACAGGTTCAATCCCTGGTCCGGGAAGATCCCACCAGGTGCCACAACTATTGAGCCTGCGCTCTAGAGCCCGCGAGCCACAACTACTGAGCCGACGCGCCACAGCTACTGAAGCCCGCGTGCCTAGAACCTGTGCTCTGCAACAAGAGAAGCCACCACAACTAGAAGCCCGCACATTGCAATGAACAGAAGTCTCCGCTAGCCGCAACTAGAGAAAACCTGAGCGCAGCAACGAAGACCCAACGCAGCCAAAATATAAATTTAAAAAATAGTATCTTATAAAAAAAATTGTCAAATCAAACTAAAAATGAGTTCAAAAATAAAACAATCTGATGCCAACCAAGCAGCTAGAAAATGACGTATGTCCTACCACTAGGTGCTAGTTCCACATCACAACTGCATTAGTCAATAGCAGGAAAATGCTAACAATGCACCCTAATTAACCATTTACATCATATGCACAGAGGTTTTGAAAGCTGTTACAGAAATGACTAAACAAGAAAGCTAATCATCACACTTTTATAATGGTTAGAAAAAAGAAAGGAAAAGAAAAAAATCTGAGTGTCCACCATTAGGGGACTGGTTAATTAAATAAAGCATGATACATTTATATTAGAAAGGCATTGATATATTGTTTCCTGGGGATATATATAAATGTATCTCCAACTTTTGTTAACATACAGAAAAATGTTTAAAAGCACATTCAAACAATGTGTGGTTTGTGGATAACTTTTATAACAATATTCTCTGAAATGTTAATAAGATAATCAGAAACGACCAGAATGTATTACAGTTCTTAAAGAACAAAAAAACCTGATTACAGACCCTTATACTCATTTGGAACTTTAGCCTTCCTGTCTCAATTGTTTCATTTGTATGCTACTGTTTTTCATTATTCACTATTGTGACCAACCACCCTTGTATATCTTGCATGTCTTCTTAAAATGTAAGCACACTGAGTTTCTTAGCAGCCACACAAAATTTTAAGATGCAGGCATCTTAGTAAAAAATATATAAATCTGTTATATTTTCTTTCAATTTCTAGCCACACGAGTAAATATGAAGTAAATATGGCCTTCTTCCCAAGTATCTGACTAAAATGAATTCCCTTCATGACTCATGTCTCTTTTTTTAAATTTATTTAATTTGTATTTATCTTTGGCTGCATTGGGTCTTCGTTCTGCGCGTGGGCTTTCTCTAGTTGCCACGAGCGGGGGCTACTCTTTGTTGCCGTGCACAGGCTTCGCAGTGTGCGGGCTTCTCATTGCAGTGGCTTCTCTTGTTGCGGTGCACAGGCTCTAGGCGCGAGGGCTTCTGCAGTGGTGGCACGTGGGCTTAGTAGTTGCGGCGCATGGGCTTAGTTACTCCATGGCATGTGGGATCTTCCTGGACCAGGGATCAAACCCATGTCCCCTGCATTGGCAGGCAGATTCTTAACCACTGTGCCACCAGGGAAGTACTGAGTCATGTCTTCTTTACTAGGTTACATCTCATTCACAGAAAAACTTCCCTTTTCATTAAAGCACACCCTGGCTTTCTCTTCTTTAAGGCTGAGGTAAATGACATTTCACCTTAAAATACAGGGATCACATCTTACCTGCACAGTCTCTTCTTTTTTTTTAAAAAAAGGATTCCTCCCACTTAATTAATACATCCATCACCTACCTTTTTTTTTTTTTTTTTTTTGGTAAGAACATTTAAGTTCTACTCTCTTAGCAAATTTAAATTATATGATACGGTGTTACCAAATATGTTATACTTTAGATTCTCCGAACTTATTCACCTTACAGCTGAAAGTCTGTACCCTTTAACCAACCTTTCTTTATCTTCCCCACCTGGAAACTACTTTTCTACTCTCTGTTTCTATGAGCTTGTCTTTTTTTTTTTTTTAAGATTCCACATACAAGTAATAAAGTAATACTATGCAGTATTTGTCTTTATCTGGCTTATTTCACTCAGCCTAATGCTACTCTTTAATATTGTACCACAGATTGGGTGCAGTAATTTATTTTAAATATAAGATAGCTTATTATATTGATTATATTTAGAACACACCATTTAAAAATTAATCCAGGGGAATTCCCTGGTGGTCCAGTGGTTAGGACTCCTCACTTGCACTGCAGGGGGCACGGGATCGATCCCTGGTTGGGGAACTAAGATCCCACATGCCACACAGAAAAAAAAAAAAAAATTACTCCACTGCACTTAAAAGCCAGTCTCTGTATTTTAATAGTGACTGAAAAAATACATTATGAAATCTAATAGTAAAAAACAATAAAGGAAAACTTCAGAATCTAGGAAGTTAAGATTCTAGACAATAAGTGAAAGAACTTGAGTTTTTAAGAGTTTAAGAATAATTTCTAGGTAATTACCATGCTTCAAGTATATGTATAAGTTTTAAAAGGATAATAACCAGGTATTTCATGACTTCATACAGAAGGAAAAGGTGGTCATGGTGCAGTGTGGTAGACTGAAACTAATAAAAGGTAACTACTAAAAAAATTTCCATTAGGGTGGGCAGATCAAGACTAAATACAGAATACAATATTGAATAATTAGGGAATAAGCAGCTTAATCTTACCATGCCTAATTAAAAAAAAAAACGTGTGTCTTGATTAAAAAAACAAACCCAACACCATAGAAATGAGTTAGACATATAGTCTTCTAATATTCTTCTATGCACATATATACCGACAAGTTTTAAAACAGAATTGGAATACTGTATTGTTCGGTAGCTGTTTAAGAAAGAAATTAATCAAGTTTGATTTTTTTAAATTGAAGTATAGTTGATTTACAATACTGTGCCAATCTCTGCTGTACAGCAAAGTGACTCAGTTTTATACATATATACATTCTTTGTTTAATATTCTTTTCCATTATGGTTTATCCCAGGAGACTGCATATAGTTCTCTGTGCTATACAGTAGGACCTTGCTGTTTATAATCAATTTTTATTATTACCAGACTGTCAGCATATACTAGAAACAGAATTATTAAATGTCTATTAAACATAACTTTGTCAGCAAAATTCACCTTCAGATACAGTTTAACTCTCCTGAACATGATATGTCTGACTGAAATGGAACATTTCTGTAATCCTGATCACTTAGCTCCAAATTATTCTAAGATGTGGATATTCTAAATATATCAGAGTAATATCATCAACTTGTAAATATAATTCAGTAAAGAACATGTAGTACCAAAGGCATAAACATAGTTATGTAGGAATATCAAGTAAATTAGATCATTTGACTGTAAATAACCAAAAGCTTTTAGAAGTTAAAAGAACTTGATTAGAAAATTAAATAATAGAGATTTTAAGAACTCCATCATGAATCTTAAATTTTCTATAGTTCTTATGAACATAACAGTTGCCTATTCAAAGCATAAATCAGTTCTATTTCAACACCTATGTGCTAACACCTGGAATGCAAAGGAGTTTACATTCATGTATTCCCCAAACCACAGGCAGTTTGCTATAGTAAAACAAAGTATGCTTTGTGTACATGTGGAAGCCGGGGCTGGAGAGGAGGGCCTTGCACATCAAGATGGTACTTCATTGTTTTCTCTACATTCTCTCAGTGACCTCAATCTATATATAGTCCTATGGATTTAATGCTGCCAACTCCCAAATTTCTGTCTCTAGCCTAGAAATCACTCCTAAATGCCAAAGCATCTCTAGTAGACAGCTCAAATTAAACATATCCAAAACTAGCTATCTGATCTTCCCCACAAAATGTGCTTCTCCTGAAGCTTTCCCTATCTAAGCTGGTGGCCTTTCCATTCTTGGCTGCAAGTTTACTCTCTCACCTCCTTTACGTCTGTTCAAATGATATGTCAGGAAGTCTTACTCTGACACACTCTTTTTTTCCCTTATGATATTCTTGATAGGTTTTCTTATCAATAAGGTTTGTTGGCCTCAAAGAAAGTTTGGAAGTGTTTCTTCTTGCTCTTCAGTTCTGTCAATTCTTGCTTCTGTATTTTCAAGTTATGTTATTAACAGCATAAATATTTGGGACTGTTATGAGTTGATGAATTGATCCTTTTATCATTTTGAAATGTCCCTCTTTGCTGTAATATTCCTTGCCTTAAAGTCTACTTTGTTTATCAATATAGACACACTGTTTTCTTCTAATCAATGTTGCATGGTATATCTTCTACCACCCTTTACTTTGAACTTCTGTGGCCTTATATTTAAAGTGTCTTTTTATAAACAGCAAATGCATAAGAGTCTTGTTCCTTTAATTTGGTAATCAGAGTATTTAGTCTGTTCAGATTTAACATAATTATTGTCATAGTGTATTCAAGTCCACCAGCTTGCAATTTTCTAATTTGTATCAACTATTAGTTGCTCCATTATTTTCCAGCCATTTTGGGGGGTCAATTTACTTTCTTCGGGAAAAAAAAAATTTCTTAGCTAAAACAAAACAAAAAACACTTTTAAAAGTTCACATAAACCTTTTTTTAATTTTTTTTTTTTTTTTTTTTTGCTGCATGGCTTGTGGGATCTTAGTTCCCCAACCAGGGATCGAACCCAGGCCCACAGCAGTGAAAGCACCAAGTCCTAACCACTGGACCGCCAAGGAATTCCCTATATAAAATTATATTAACTTCAGGCATATAGTTCTGAGTTTTGACAAATACGTATAGTCACCTAACTACCACAATTATCAAGAAACACAATGGTTCTATCACCCCAAAAGTCTCCCACATGACCCTTTGTAGTTCAGCTCTACCACCACTCCCACAGAACCATTAATGTTTTGTTTCCCATAGTTTTGCCTTTTCAAGAATACCACATAAATGGAATCACACAATACATTCCCATTTTCTTGGCTTGTTTCATTCAGCACAATGCCTTTGAGATTCACCACACTACTGTATCAACTTCATTCCTTGCTATTGCTGAGTAGTACTCCATTGTATGGATGTACCATGGTTTATACTTTTGTTGAAGGGCATTTGGGTGTTTCCAGTTTTTGGAGATTATGAATAAAGCTGCCACAAACAATTTATGTACAGGTTCTTGTGTGAACATAAGTTTTTCTTTCCCTTGAATACATACATAGGAGAGGGGATACTGGATCATTAGTTAAGTGTACGAGAGTTTCAGGTGTTCTGCATCGAAACCAGTGTTTGGCACTATCAACTTTTAAAATCTATGCCATTCTAATAGGTGTGTACTGACATTTCACTGCAGTTCTAATTTGCATATCCCTAAATAATGATGAACATCTTTTCATGTACTTCTTTGCTACCCATATTATCTTCGTTGGTAAAGGTGCTGTTGAAATCTTTTGCTCTTAAAAAAATCCTGGGTTCCAATTATTGAGATTTAAGTTACTGTGAATACATGTCCTTTGCGAGTTATGTATGTTGCAGAGGATTTCTCCCAGTCTGTGGCTTTTTTCATTTTCTTAACAGTGTTTTTCACACAGCAGAAGTTATACATTTTGATGAATTTCTTTTGTGGATCATGCTTTTCAGGGTAATATCTAACAAATCTTTGCCTAACCCAAGGCCACTAACATTTAGATTTTTGTTTTCTTCTAGAAGATTTATTACATTTAGCTATATGAGCCTCATCCCCTTACAACCCTCTCATTTATTTTTCTCTTAAACAGCCCTCTTGAGGTATAATTTACATACTATAAAATTCACCTATTTTAAGTGTACAATTCAATGGTTTTAAACTATTTATAGGGTTGTGAAATCATCACCTCAATTCAGCTTTAGAGTACTCACATCACATCCCCAAAATCCCTTGTGCACAGCTGACATAGATCCCCTTACCTACTCCAAGCCAACCACTAAATCTACCTTCTTTCTAAAGACTTGCCATTTCTGAACATTTCATACAATAAATGTGATCTTTTGGACTAGACTTCCTTCACACAGCATAATGTTTTTGAGGTTCATCCATATTGCAATTTGTGTCAGTAGTGGAACAGTACTCCATTGTATGAATATACCACATTTTGTTTATCCATTTACCACTTGATGGGCATTTTAACTGTATTTACTTCCTGGCTATTATAAACAATGCTGCTATGATTACTGCATACAAGTATGTGTGCAGACATAGGCTTTAGTTTTTTTCTGGTAGATACCTAGAAGTGGGACTGCTGGGTCGTATGGCAAATATGTTTCACTTTTTTTTTAAAATTGGAGTTTAATTGCTTTACAATGTTGTGTTCGTTTCTACTGTACAATGAAGTAAATCAGCTATATGTATACCTATATCCCCGCCCTCTTGGACCTCCCTCCCACCCCACCCATCTAGGTCGTCACAGAGCACCGAGCTGAGCTTCCTATGCTTTATAGCATGTTCCCGCTAGCTATCTATTTTATGCATGGTAGTATATATATGTCCATCCTTATCTCCCAATTCATCCCACCCTCCTCTCCCCTGCCCCGTGTCCACATGTCCGTCCTCTATGTCTACGTCTCTATTCCCGCCCTGAAAATAGGTTCATCTGCACCATTTTTCTAGATTCCACATATATGTGTTAATTTATGATATTTTTCTTTTTCTGGCTTACTTCACTCTGTATGACAGACTCTAGGTCCATCCACATCTCTACAAATGACCCAATTTCATTCCTTTTTATGGCTGAGTAATATTCCATTGTATATATGTACCACATCTTCTTTTCCATTCATCTGTCATTGGACATTTCAGTTGTTTCCATGTCCTGGCTATTATAAATAGTGCTGCAATGAACACTGGGGTCCATGTTTTACTTTTTAAAGAAACTGCCTGTGGTAGGCAGAATAATGGCCCCCAGAGGCTGTCCATGTTCTAATCTCAGGAACCTTTAATATGTTATTTTACATGAAAAAAGGACTTTGCAGATGTAAGATCCTGAGATGGGAAAATTAACCAGGATTATCTGGGTGGGCCCCCTGTAATCACACAGGTCCTTAGGAGTCAGAGAAGATGTGATTAAGAGCAGAGACACGAGAGACTTAAAGATGCTATGCTGCTGGCTTTGAAGATGAAGGCTCATGAACCAAGGAATGCAAGTGGTCTTAGAAGCTGAAAAGGCAAGGAAACGTTACATCATCTTGAGCCTCTAGAAGAAACACAGTCCTGTTGTATCAGTTTCCCAGAGCTGCCTTAACAAATTACCACAAACTCAGTGGCTTAAAACAACAGAAATGTATTCTCTCGAAGTACTGGAGGCTGGAAGTCCAAAATCAGAATGTCGGCAGGGCCATGCCCTCTAGGCTCTGGAGCAGAATCTTTCCTTGCCTTTGCCAGCTTCTGGTGGCCTCAGGTTATTCCTTGGCTTGTGGCAGCATAACTCTAATGTCTACCTCTATCTTCACATGGTCTTCTGTGTGTATGTATGCTCTCCTCTTATAAGGACATTAGTCATTTAGGGCCCACCCCAATTGAGTATGACCTCATCTTAATTACATTTGCAAAGATTCTATTTCTAAATAAGGTCACATGCTAAAATTTCAGGTAGACAGGAGTCACTATACCTACCATCATCTTGATTTTAACAGAGTGAAACCCCTTTCAGACTTTCGGTCTCAAGAACAAAGATGGGGCTTCCCTGGTGGCGCAGTGGTTGAGAGTCCGCCTGCCGATGTAGGGGACACGGGTTCGTGCCCCGGTCCGGGAGGGTCCCGCAAGCCGCGGAGCGGCTGGGCCCGTGAGCCATGGCCGCTGAGCCTGCGCGTCCGGAGCCTGCGCTCCGCAACTGGAGAGGCCACAGCAGTGAGAGGCCCGTGGACCGCAAAAAAAAAAAAAAAAAAAAGAAGAACAAAGATGATACATTTGTGTTGTTTAAGCCACTAAACTTGTAGTAATTTGTTACAGTAGTAAGGGAAAACTAATATGTTGCTAAACTGTTTCCCTAAGTGGCCAGACCATTTACATTCCCATTACTATGTTTTAGGGTTCCAGTTTCTCCACATCCTCACCAATGCTTTTTACTGCCTTTCTGTTTATAGTTATTCTAGTGGTGTGAAGTGACAATCTCATTTCAGAAGGAAAAGAGTAGGAGCCCATAAAGATGTCTGAGAAACAATATTCAAGAGAGTAGGGATAAATCTGGAGAAGCAGTGTCGTAAAATCCAAGATTGGGTTCTAAACCTGGTTATACACCAGAATCATTCTGCCGGTTAAAAACTCAAATTCCCACATCCTACCTTGGAATCTTTACTTCTGTAATAAAGCTTGTTCTTTTAACCATACAAATTAAACACCCACTTTAATCAAGAAACTTCCTACTGCATGTGTGTAAATTTCTAAATCCAAGGAGTCTGGTAAGGGAAATAGAGACTAAAGACAGGCACAGGGAAGTGGAATAGACCACTGCAAAAAAATACACTATATGATCAGAGTGGGTTTCCATAAAATGTTAAAAATGTCCCCATAAAATGTTAATCATTTCCCTTATGCAAGCAGTACAGTATGTTACACTATAGCTTTAATGTATGTGACATAACTGGTATTGAGGAACTGTGACCCAAACTCAAATCAGCCTAACTCTGAAAGCTGGGTTTTTAAAATTACTACACTGACTGCTTACTTCAGGTAAGATTTCAATATAATTTAACAACATAGACTATTTTTAATTTATCGGTTCAAGACCTCTGTTCTGTAGATAAGCCCCAAATTCCTAGCCTAGAAGTCAAATCAGCCATGTGGCCACATCTACTTGACTCAACAATTTTTTGTTTTTCCAAATTAACTTGGTTGCTAATACTTAAATCAGAAGATTTTACATAAAGCCTACATTTCTTGTTTTATTCATTTACCTTATCTGCTTGGTCCCAGGTCCTGGGTTCCTGTTGGCACTAGAGTTCACAACTCTAAGTAAAAAACTGAAGACAGCAGTTATTAAAGTAACTAAATTATTCTCTTAGCTCAAGTAAATTCATGTGACATGTTATTTTTTCTTGTTTTTCAAATCCATAACAAACTCTAACACATCTTCATACCAAAGTTTTGAGACTAAGATCTAAGCGGGGGGGACAGATTCATACAGCACAAGCATCCACAGAAATGTGAACCAAGTCCTTAGATCTGGAAAACACAGCTACTTACTTGCCTCCTACTTTTAGAGAGTAGCACCACAAGATTAGCCTGTTACTCAGTCAAATCTCAAATAATCTTTGCACTTAGAATATGGTAGTAGGAAACCTTTACCCTTGGCTTAAAAAACAAGTGGTATTTATCATGGGTAAAGTATTTAGTACAGCAACATCAGATAATAAGCACTCAAATGTCTCTAGCTTTTAAGGGTAATGTCAATTATGGCCATAATTACAAAAACAAAATTTAGTGGCAATATTCTGAAAGGCCACAAGATGGAGATACGACTACACAAAAGTGGGTCTTTCTTGGGCAAAGTCTGACTGCTAAAGTTACATAGCAAAAAGAGGAAATGATGTATAGAGAAAGCTTAAAGTCTTTATACTTTACATGGGTATTTAAGTGCACCCTGGCACAAAATTTTAACTGTCTGGTCACTTCTTATGAAGAGTGTTTGATCTGGACGGGACCTTAGACCACTGGCTCTCTTCCCCTTCATTTTGCAGATGATGGAACTGAAGCCCAGAGACCGATGTGCCTGTAGTTATACCGTCAACTATCAATAAAGCCAGAATCAGGCTTATGTCTACGAATTCCATTATAGTGCAAGATTAGCCACACCATATGACTTCCCTCAAAGGAGTCATCTTTACTTCTCAAGGTTAAGAGAGAGAGAGAAATACCCAACATTTATCTAAGGTGTACTGATAAAGGATTTTTGCATAAAATTTAAGTCTTCTGGCAAGGATCAAAGTATGCCCATGGTCCTTTGATTAAAAATTTCAAGGGGCTTAGAGATAATTTTTTCTTAGCTAGCAGTAATCTGGTTCTAAACTCTTGCCTTCAAGTAAATTACATGAAAGAGTGATTCATCTAAACTATAAATTCCTTCAACCTAAAAGTAAGCCCACTCAGCATTTATCAAAGCACAGCTTAAATACTAACTGCTCATGTGGCTAAACTGTCATCCTGCTGAGATTTCCACCTCATTTGAACTATATTACAGTTGTACTCTTCCAAGGCACAGAACTTCTGCACTGCTATAAGCATCTGTTTTCGAACCTTACCTCTTCTACTGAACTACAAGACTTAGGGCAGAACCTCAACTATTTCAAGGATTGCTAAATTACTTTTAGTAAATCTAAGAATCTCTAGGACCTTAGTAAAACCGATGAGCTCTCTTTCATCTCATCTAGATTTTAGAGCAGTTTCTCAATCTTGGTACTACTGATATTTAGGGCTTGATAATTTTGTTGTGAGGGCTTTCCCAGAGCACCCTAGGATGTTTAGCAGCATTGCTAGCCTTACCCACTAGATGTCAGTAACCATCCCATCCCACTGTGACAACTAAAAATGTCTCCAGACATTATCAGATATCCAGAGTGGGGTGGGAGATGTACCGCTGGTTGAGAGTCACTGTTCTAGAGGTTTAGCAGGTTATCAAAAAAGCAGTGGTGGGTGAATCAGTCCTCCAAGCTGTGTGACTACAAGTATCAGGTGTGTAAAAATCTCAGTAATTATTTGGTTGGGTACCAGAAATGCTAAACACACACAGGGACACAATATACTCAAGGTTATAACCTAAAAAAGAATAAAATTATCCTTTGAAAAATTTTTCCATCGTTATCTATATGTTCAATTAGGAGAGCCCCTTCCCAGCTATGGCTCCTTCCCTACTACTACCTAAACACTGATGTTTTTACTTACAAATCTCTGAATTCAAGCACATATTTCCAACGGCTTACTGGCTATCTCTACGGGAATCACAAATTCAACACATCAAAAACTGAACTCATCGTTCTCCATAGGAAATCTGTTCTCTACCTTTCCGAACAGCTCCATCATTCATCCAATACAGACACTGAGCTTCAGATGCACTCTAACATCCCATTTTAATCCCTGATAATTCTGCCTCCCAATTAACTTTATAACCTGTTCCTATACCCTTTCTCTTAGCAGCATGGTTCAGGCCATCATTTCAACCCCTCATTTCAACACATATTTTAATAGCCTAATAAAGGGGAATAAGACTAGAGCCAAGGAGACAAAGCCACCACAATGCAGTCAGAATAATCCTTCTAAAACACAAATCTGACCACTTCTCTGCGTAAAATCTTTCAAAAAAGTTGCGCATAATCTACCAAATAAAATTCAAGTAGCCCTTCATCGCCTAGCTGTGGCCACTGGCCTAGCCTTCTCCCCAACACCCCCCCCACTGTTTTTTGGCCATATAAAACTACTCAAAAACCCCACCACCCAACAAGCTTTCTTCCCTTCTTGGCCCACCTCTATATTTGTTTTATACTATATTTACAGATACATTAGTAGACTATGGATACTATCTTAGAGCTACTGTGAGGATTAAATGAGACTACTGCCTGGCACATTGCCTTAACAGTGCCTCCTCTGTAAAAGGTTAATAGTGGCATGGGGAAGGGATGGGAGAGCAGGTCCCAAAAAGCAGACACAAGAGCAAAATGAAGAGTGCAGCTTAAAAGAGAACAATTCAAATATGATTCCAAAGTTTTGTTTCTTGCTATCATAGAAAGCTAGAGCTGACAGAGACCAGGAATGGCAAACGTGTGACACACGTGCCATTAATAATCAATGACATCACTTGTTTTCCCCACAGTCTGAGAACTCATCAAAGCTACCAACAGACTAAATATAATACTGATAAGATACTATCAACAGATTAGAACTGGCACAAGAACTCAAACCTTCAGCCTTTCCTATTCAGGTTCAAGCTGTTCTCTTTAAAGACAAAGAAATGAGGGAATTCCTGGTGGTCCAGTGGTTAGGACTCAGTGATTTCACTGCCAGGGCCTGGGTTCAATCCCTGGTTGGGGAACTAAAGATCCCACAAGCTGCAAAAGAGACAAAGAAATGAGGGCCCAGAAGCCAAGAAACTTATTAGTCAGTGTCCCTACTACTGCTAACTATTATTGGTGGCACACTGAACTATAAAATGTGGTTGCTTTTAGTTCAAATGCCTTTTGCATTATAGTAAGTCTCCTTTTTGAAGATAAATTATGCTACAAATAACACACTACATTCTGGGGGGTGGGGGGCATCCAAATATTTCCTTAAATATATCTTAGTTTTCTGGAAGGAGAAATAAGAAATATTTAAAATGCATACAAATGGCCAGTAAAAGTGGGAAATGTCCAACTCCACCAAGTAATCAACAAGAAAGGAAGAAAGAAAGGCCATTTATCATCTAATCAGCAAAGTAAAATTAGAATTAAGGGTATATGTGTATATGTCCTCAAAACCAACTTGTCAAGACACTATTAGTTATTTCTATCATTTTAGAAATGCTCAATGTATGCCACTCATTGCAGACAAAGGTAATTTACACCACCCATCACTCAAATGGCAGCCACAATGTCTTCCTCCATTTTCCTTTAAGTTTCTGCAAGTGCTCCTCCCTTTCTCCACTAGCCCTTGAAGAAGAGAAGGGCACTCTCATACACTGCTGTCAGTATAAATTGTTACTATCTTTCTGGAGGTCAGTTGGCAACAAATATCAGAGCTTTAAAAATGGCAGTACTGGGGCTTCCCTGGTGGCGCAGTGGTTGAGAGTCCGCCTGCCGATGCAGGGGACGCGAGTTCGTGCCCCGGTCCGAGAGGATCCCACATGCCGCGGAGCTACTGGCCCCGTGAGTCATGGCCGCTGAGCCTGCGCGTCCGGAGCCTGTGCTCCGCAACGGGAGAGGCCACAACACTGAGAGGCCCGCGTACAGCAAAAAAAAAAAAAATGGCAGTACTTTCTGATCCAAAAAATTCTCCTCTAGTGAATTATCCAAAAGAAATAATTAAGCATGTGTGTCCAGTAGTTATACAAGCAAGCATTCTGCTCTACTGAAGGCTGAGAGGAGAAGTCTGAACTTGGGAAACAAGGTTTTCCCTTAAGAACAGCTTCAGCAATGACAGAGGTAGAATACAGGTTGTACTAGCTCAGGCAAGGCAAATACATACTTCCAATTACCCCTTCATTTACCCAGAGGATACTACTGGATTATAATATCTTAATTGAAAACCAGGAGTGGTTACCACAGAGGTATAAACAGCCACACACTACGTGTTGTCCCACATTTGAAACATTTACCATCCAGGAACTAGATCCTAAGGGAAGAGATCATGTTTTAGACAAATTTGTTTTTTTCAGGGTCTAGCACAGCACAGTCCAACAGAAATATAATTCGAGTCACATATGTAATTTAAAAATTTCTAGGTCCAGGGTTCAAATCCCTGTTAAAAAAAACTTTTTTCCCCTAATATCTACATTAACAAGGCATAAAGAAACAGCTGAAATCATTGCAACATGTAATCAAAATAAAATTAATGACCTTTTAAAAAAATCTTTTTTCATACTAAGTCTTCAAATCCAGTGCACATTACACTTACGGCACATCTCAATTCAGATGGTAATTTTCCTTGGAAATGTTTTATCTGTACTTATATTTCATAAAATTTACAGTGGATTCACACATCCAAGTTGTTCGAAACATACATAAAAATTGTCCAACAACTAACATTTTAATTCAGCTCCTCAGTAACACAAGACACATTTCAACTGCTCCACAGCCAAACATAGCTAGTCACTGCTGTATTGGACAAGACAGGACTAACGTTCTGCTAATAAGTCAGGCACTGAATGAATGTAAACAGCACATGATGGAAGAGAACAGCTCAAGAGAAAGGAGTGTTCTGTGATAGCATAATTATATAATTTTGTAAGTTATTAAACTATAATCATACAATTCTCATTTCTATGACGCGAAGGACATTTCTATTGATTAGTACTGGTATTCTAACGGTTTCTGTAGGCTGCACTTTTAAAAAAAGAAAAAAGGACAGCCATTTAAATAATTGAGAAGGTGTATCTTTCCAGATGGCACAAAGCTGGAAGCCATAGCTAATACCTAGAAGAGAAAATCAGGAGTCAAAAGAATTTCTACAGACCAAAAGAGAGGATTTAGCAAAGTGAAATTTACTATAGATATTAGTTTGGTCTGGCAAAAGCACTGGCTTTGAAAGATAATGCTTTATGAGTGCCTTTTAAAAATCTTTCCCAACCCACAGTTCTTGATTATTGTGCGTTTTGTTCAGAACTTTACCAACAGCTGTCCACAATTTGGGGAAGAAATCACAACACTGATGGCAACACAGCATTACTCACCAATGCACACATCTGTACTGGTAGCAGATATACTTTTTAAATTATACAGTTGATTATATTTACAGATAGATGCAAACACCTGATCTTATGATTTATGGTGTTGTTGTACCTGCTCATCTGCATATTGAAAGATATCTTACTGCAGTTTACTTTCCTTTTATTCTCCTTTATATTAGTTAGGATATTGATTTTTTAAAATTATGGTACAGACAGGTTATATTTTATATGAATTCATCTGAACAAAGCAAGAGAACATTACAAAGTATTTGTTAAAATCCAGTAGCTTAATCAACATCCTACAAATCATTGGCTTCACAGAAGCAAGGAGTATGAATTGCAGTTTTACAAAAGTTCCTGAGTTCTACATACTTCGGCCTTACTGGCTTTCTTTTTTTTTTTTTTTTTTTTTTCCCCTGACAAAAACAGCAATAAAACCTTAAAAAAAAAAAACTTTTATTGACATATAAGATACACTCGGTAAAGAGCACAAATCTTGTTACAGCTCAATGATTTTATACATATGTATACACCTCTGCAACCAATACCCAAGGTAAAGATACAGAATGTCTCTAGCACCTCAGTAAAGTTATTTGTGCCCTTTTCCAGTCCATGTAACAATTATTTTGAGTTCTTCAACAGACTCATTTCTACTTGCAGAATCTTATATTTTAACACTTCAATTAGGAAACTACACTGTTCTATATACTATATTATTGCTGTCATCTTTACTTTGTTCACATCTAGTTAAAGACATCTTTATTAGAATTTACACCTCTTTGCTACAATTGAAGGGCAAATGGACTCAGTTTTACTTTCTATTATATCGACTAATTACACTGCCATCTCATTTCAGTCATGGCTGTGTATAGCATACCTTCTTGCTTGAATATCACCCTCCCTACAGGGGAACAGATAAAAATAATCAGCTTACGATCCACAAATTCAACCTATAATGTCCCTGGTTCATAAAAACAAGCAACCTCAGTACAAGTAACACTTCATAATATACTTCAAATTTCTAAACCATGAATATAAATGCATGCAGTAATTAACAACTGGAAGCTTATCTACTATGGAGGAAAGGCAAATACATGCCAATACCATGGAACGTCCCACTGCTACTAATAAAAAACTAAGTAAAAATATGAAGAAAAAGCCAGGTAAAATAGTTAAGTTTTAAAAGTTTCAAAACGATAGATAATATAGGCAACGATGTAAAATATTGAAACAGTAGACTGATTCAGAGTGAGGAGTTCTGCATGTTTTCAATTTTAGATATTTGTATTCAACTTACAGTTCAATTAGCTCAATATACAATAAAACACTTAGCAAATAAAATTTCGTACAAAAACCACATAATCAGGACCACTGTTTCATTTTCACAGGCCTTCATAAACCAAGAGTCAGGACTATAACACTGACTACATTGTACACGGTGATACAAATCTTTGAACTCAAGAACCTTAAAATCTTTTAAATAATATCCACTGTCTTCATTTGTTCAGTGCCTTAAGGGCAAGGCTAACAAATGAAAAAAATTTTACAGTCCCATCTTACCTGGGAGTTAGTTCACCTTAGAAGTTCCTCTGAAATCATCTTAAAAGTTTACCATTATGAACATGATCTTAAGCTCCCAATAGTAAGAGGTGATAGGAACTAGACTTAAGGACTCTACATTTTAGGCATAGTTGCTGGCATTAGGTACAGCTTCAGTAACTATAAATTTCCTCTAAATTTGACCAGTTACTCATTTCTGGAGATTGGCCTCCATCAGTTTGTTACATATAAAATAACCATTTTAAATAAAAAGATAATTGCCTCATGAGTATGTTAACTGAAGGGAGATTACTTCTATTGCCAAGTTAGTATCAGGAAGAGCATTACATCCTAGGCAGACTGAGCTAGATCAAAAGATTTTGGATCTAAACATCCAGAATAATTCCTTGGAGGCATTCCTTTATAAATCCATGCACAAGCTCAACACCAAGAACTCTTCAGCCTCATTTTTATTACTTTAACAAAGACAAATAAGCACTGAGTGCCAATGAGAACACAAAAACAACTAAGAGACAGCATCCATACTCAAGGAAAAAAGAGATAAATCTCGCCAAGTTATATTGGATCATATACAAAACAGCCAAACTTCCTAGATCATGATTCAAGTGCAGCACATACTTCAAATACCCCCTCAATTAGTATCCTGATTGGAACTCTTTAGAACTTGATGTGAATTAATGCAGGTACTGTGAAAATTTCTTCATGATTTCTAAACTTGATACAAAACACGCAATTCGACATTACAGTGGATTCTCAATATTTAAAGCAAAATCAGAGTAAGGAATCACGCTACAGACCTTCAAATTAAACTTTCTTGGACCTCTTCTGCGACCTCAAACACATATACACACCGAAGTAATATACAGACCCTTGTTTCAGGCAGTATGAGATTACTTCGAACAGACTTCTACTTCATCTTCAAAAGGGCTGCTTAACAGTCTGAAAGGCTTCGCCAACTCAAAACAGTTACAATTCTTTAACTGACTTGCTATCGTAGAAAACACTCAGCACCTCAGAAAGCTTTTAACACTGATTAAGATTCCATTTCGTTCTTTAAGGAGGGTAAAGGCAAGCTTCAAAACGGCTCACTCCGTCAATATGCTAAAACACAGTGTTAGGTAATTAATACTTTAACAGTATGCAATTTAATAGTAAGATGACATCTTATCCAAATGGAAATAGTCGAACCAAAATAATCCCTAACTTTGTCCAAGAGGGAACCTGTGAAAGAATATTCACTTTGCCAAACCCCTGAAGAAAAGCTTCACTAGGAACCCAGGACCCCCTCGCGGCACAAGGGCAACAGTAAACGGCTGGAGCAATAGCTCCACCTACTGATCAGCAACACTTCCTTAAACATTTTGGCACCCCAAGTCTTCAGTGCTCACGCTCTCTCCCCCTCCTCCACTCGCTCTGACCCAACCCAAATCCAGTTGAGTCACTAGCTCTTAATACTCCTTTCCGTGCTCTTTATTCCAATTCCTGCTCCCTCCAGAAGGTTCTGCACGGCTTCCAAGTGTGAATAAGCCCGAAAGGTGTCAAAGACCACAGTTCTCAGTGTCGAGCCGGGATCTGAAGAGGACAACCAAACCGCTTCACTCGGAGGGGCGGGCCGGGGGTGGCTCCGCAGTCCGCGCCCGGGCAGGAGGCCCCAGGCGCCTCACGACAGCTTTTCCCCGCTGCCCCACTCAGCAGCTGGTGTGCACTAAACCCGCACTCGTCCTCCAGGCCCAAACCCTAGGCTCCCCGGGTCTCGCCCGCCAACAGCCGGAGCCGAGCCTCCGCCCCCTCCATGAGCAGAGAAGCCCAGAAACCTCCCTCCGCCGGGTCTTCGCCCGGAGTCTCTCCCTTCCTTCGCAGCCCCTCTCCCCCGCCGTTCGGGCCCTGCCCGGCTGCCCTTCCTCACCCTTTCATCTTCCCCGCCTGCTGAGGCCGTTGTTACCACCGATATCAACGCCGTTGTCGTCGCCGCCCTGAGCTCTCCGCGCCCTCAGCTCGGGCCACTCCACCCCGCAAGCCGGCCTCCTCGCTTAGGGCAGGGAGCTGAGCGGGTGACGGAGGCCGCGAGAGTCGAGCGCGGCCCTGCGTCTCCAGAGGGGGCGGGGGTGCCTCCCGCCGCCGCGCTGGTGCCGCCGCTTCTCCACACGTGCACACGGGGCACTCGCCTCCCGCCCTCCGCCACCGCAGCCGCCAGCCCGACCCGCCGCCGCGCTGTGACCTTTCACCCCGCCCCCTCTGCGCGCCGGCGCGTCGGCAGCCCGGCGCGCAGCCGCACTGCAGGCCTCCGAGTACCCTTCCCCCTCCACTTGAGGGCCTCCATCTTTCTACTGGGCTCTGCCTTCCGGCGTCATCTTCCTCCTCCCATATCTTACGACGCAACTTGTGGGGCTTGCCGGGAAGGCCTTGGCGGTAAAAGCTAGATTTTTCCACCCCTCCCTCACCTCTCCCACTTCAACAAGATCAGTCTTCCCCGACCCTGGTCTTCCCAGCTGGTAGTCTCCAGTATGACCTTCAAACGCTCCTGTCTCCTAATAAGATTTTATAAAGCTGGTTCCTCTAAATGTAAAGAAGCCTGTGGGAGACTTAAGTAAGTTAGTGCTTTTAAGACAAATAGGTGTATTTAACAATTGGCCGGATAACTTGGCTTCCGTCCAGCACGTTTCGGTTTCGATATCACGTGATGGCCCCAAACCCATAAGGCTGGGATTTTGCCTGCGGGCCCCAGGGGGGCGGAACTCTATCTCCATTTCCGGCCCCGAGACCACTGCGTGAACGTCACTTCCTTAGCAATGCACTTTAGCCCGTTCCACCCACGCCTTGTACGTTGCACTTTACAACATAATCTTTGCGGACATTTTTGTTTTGTTCTTGCAGTCCTAAAATCTAATCGCAAGAACATTAATGTTCAAACGATCCGCAAAAATACAGGCGCCGGAGATGCAGCAAGCCCGGTTGGGGAGAACAGGGCGGAGCCCGGGGTCACGTGACTGTCTAAACCCGCCCCCCTCTGCAGCTGAAGACTTCCCCTCCCACAGTGACAGAGCCTCCGGGTAGGTGATCGGTACGGTTTCTGGACCTCGCGCCCCGGCAGGTGAGTGGCGACCGGTAACCGGCGGCTGGTTGGGATAGAAGAGAAGAGGTGAGAGGATGAAGAGAAGAGAGAGTGTGAATGGTGGCCTCTGCTGTCCCGGGCTTCCCCCCGCTGTCATCCTGCACCGGCGATCTCATTTCTCCAGTTATCTTGACACCCGCTCCCCCAATGTGGTCGCCCCTGCAACCTAGGAGTTAACATGTCCACCCTTCCCGGGGCTGGGGGGTGAGTGCCGCCATTATGGTTCCCCTTTCGAGTCTTTGGGGCTTCGGGTAGTGGGATTGGTTCAGGCATTCTTCGGGGTCTGCAGTAGCCTCCAGGTCTCAATCCCCTGTTCTTTGGCAGAGGCCTTGTAAAGTCTTTACCTTCAGCCCGGGGCTGGGGAGCGGGGAGATAGGAAAAACCCCGGAGGCAGAGGCGTCTCCTGTGAGACAGGCTTGGGAGAGAATGTCACCGATGTGGCCCTCACTGCGGTGTCACTGTAAATCTTGCTTCCGAATGTGCATTTTCAGTTAATTCTTAGCTTTTATCTGACATCCCTGCGAGAGGCGTTTTATAGATGTCCACAAGCTTTGAATGGATCTGGAAGGGTAAAAGGTGGCCGTTTACCTTTCTCTTCTCTGACTTAATGGTGCAGAAAAGGAGAGGACAGTTGAAAGAATAAATATATGCTACCTTCAAAACAGGAGGTGTTGGTAATGCGACAGTCTAGATTGAATGGGGAGGCGTTGAAAGATGGTGTTGCGGTGTCATGATCTGCAGGAGACCCAGGCTAGCTTATGGAAAAGTGACCTCCCTGAAAGGGAAGTAATTCTTCAGAAACTAATTGGGCTGGAAAGATAATTAAACTAATGTGTTTGACCATAAACTTAAAGGTAAGGAGGTTAAGTCGAGATATTGCTGACTTCATATTTTCTGCCTTTGACATCCTCTTGCCATTTCTCCCTAAAATCCTACGTAATTGCCACTCCCAGTCAATTCCTTGACTAGTGGTAAATTTATGTTAAGTAGCGTTTGTATCCCTCCTTAGCTTTCCCCATTTGTAAAAGTCCAGGTGACCTCTTCAGATTTTGATGAACAGTATTTTCTGAAAGTGCAGAAAAGATTGTTTAGGTTTTTGCCCAACCCAGTGTACTCCCATTTCACATGTAATATAGTAACCAATGTTTTGACCCCAAACAATGTGCCTTAGGGAAGAGTGTTTTTCTGTTTGGGGTTAAACTCTTGTTTATACTGCAAACTCAGAAAGTCCCTTGGTTCTTTTAAATTGAAAGGCCTTACAGAAATTACAAATCTGATTTTTAAAATTTAAATTACACTTTTTCTTAATCTGAAAAAATTATATTCTTAGTTAAACCTTAGAGTTTTCTAACCCATGTCATTGAAGAATCCATTAGAAAGACAACTGAAAAATGAGGAAGATGGAATCATTATCTTTGAGTGGTGGGTATGAATGACTTATTTTTGTTTTTCTGGTATCTTCCAAATTCTCTGCAATAAACTGGTCTTATTTTGTTAAGGGGGAAGTTAAAATTCTAGAGTAACATCAATTTAACAAAATGTTTTGTAGTAAGTTCAAAATAGAGAAACTCGCTTATTGATGCTCATTACTAGAAAACATAACCTTAAAGATCTTTCTTGCTTTCTCTAAGTAATGATGAAGGCCACTGTTATGATTTACAGTTTTAGCATTTTGTGCATATAACTTAAATTGGACAAAAGCACTAATTTGTTTGAGATGTTTAAGTATCGGTATGCTTGCTACCGATATAAATATAGTTTTATCCATTAGTTTGCTCCAGAGTGAGGTTCCCTGATCACTAGAGGAGAGAAAAATGTAAGCAGTCTTGCTTCATTGCCCAGGTAACATTCCACCAAATAAGAGGAGTTCTTGAAGTCTAAACCAGTCCTGTCTGGGTGAGACCAAAATGGAACAGAGAAAACAGGCTAAAAAGGATTGAGCACTAGAGGAGAAAATGTCAATGTGAAAGAGGTTGAATGAGTTTGCAATTTTACTTCACAGTTCCCCTGATTTTAGAGAACTTGCAAAAGCAATAATTTAGACCACTAATGAAATCTGGAAGATTGGCAGCAGGAATTGGTGACTAAATTGCTACTTAAGTTGAATTTGAAAAAGAGCTTTGACGTTATACTCGATTTACACACACAAACAAGTGATGTGAAGTGTGGAAACCATTTCTGAGACGAGCTTTTTATCAATCTATGAGTATTATATGCAGAAATCTTTTTTTTTTTTTTTGGCCTGCCACGTGGCTCATGGGATCTTAGTTCTTAGTCCACTGACCACTGACCAGGGACTGAACCGGCCCCCCCACCCCCCGCCACTCCCACCCCCGGCAGTGAAAGCACGAAGTCCTAACCACTGGGCAACCAGGGAATTCCCTATATGTAGAAATCTTAACATTCATTAGAGAATTGTGCTGTAGTCCAACATTAAATGGCACACGGGGGTTTTTGTGTTCGGGTCCCTGACACCTCTTGTGTGCTTACTCTGAGGTCTTTCTTATATGTCACTGCCTTTGTAGATTATGGCCACCACCAAGATGCTTTCTTCCTCTGTGGGCAGAACTAGGCACTAACTTCTATAGACTACTACACAATATTTTCTATTCTTCTATTTTCATTTCTAGCACGTTGTATTTAATTACTGTTTGCTGGGCTGTTCCTTAGTAAACTGTAAAGCTCCTAGGAATTCAAGGACAGTGTCTCTACTGTTGTGTCTTTAGTACCAGGATGCAGAAGTACTTGATAGGCATTAAATAAATTGTTTATTGAATGAGTGTTTGACAGTTGGACAGGGAGATTAAACTACTTTTAAAGTTCTTGCAGATCATAGCTCCTACTGAGTTTATGCACTAGGTATTAGCTTTCAGATATAAATTGTTAATAGTAACCATCCAAATCATGGTCAATAGAATAGATATAAACCTCAGATGGACTTTATTAATGTAGTGATCAACTTATTTTCACAACATATGTGTTTGCATGATAGGGAAGGGAAGAGGAGTGAGTTGTGTTTATTGAAAAAAGGGGCACTGTACAGGCTACACGTGATATAGCACTAGACTAAAAGTCAGAAAATCATCATTAAGTACTGCCACTTTAGCTATATGCTTTTAAGTAAAGTTGGGGGTGGGGGCTTATGGTTTGATACTTAGGAACCTTTCTATCAAGGGTGTTACGATTTCAAGTGAGATAAACCCTAGGTAATCTATGTGAAAGTATTTTTAAAACTAAGCGGTATTTCCTGATCCTATAGACCTGGGTTCAAGTCTGGCCTTACCACTTATTTAAGCTGTGTGACCTTGGACAATTTACTTAATCTAAGCTTAAATTTCCTCCTGTTTAAATCTATGCCATAGATGCTATTAAATTAGATCATGATGCAGAGGGCCTAGTACATACTTTGTACATTTAAAAACTTAACTTTGCTGATACCTAGTTTGATTTTATATACTGAATTTCTAAAGGAGACTTTTAGATATCCTATAAAATTGAGCAACAAGTTTGGGGTATGGAGTAAGGAGTAGAATTTGAAATGAGGCTTATTACCAAAAAATAGCAAGAAAAATGTACTTCTAGCAAAGATTCTAAAATAGATTTATTAATAGGAGCTAAGAAATATCAACATAAAGTCTATTATTTTGGCAACTGCAGTGACTTAATATTTTCTATATAAAGATTTTCCAGAGCTCATGATCATTAATATGTGGAATCAATTTAAGGAAGTATTGTATTTCTAAATTATTATCCCTCACTGGATTATAGAAATATATTAAAATTATACCACCCTATAGAGGTGGAACTTTTGAGTTTAGCTTATATTTAAAATTTCTGCCTTTTATTCTGTTTTTATGCCTTATTTTTATCCTCATTTGAAGTAGACATAGGAATATAGAGAACACAATGGAGACGTGAACTAGAGTAAAACTTTTCCCTTCCTAGGTTGACGATTCACAAGGTTTAGTGGTTTTGCATTGGAAAATATCAGTAAATTAAACAATAATTGAAGTGTAGCTATCATGAGTTTATGTTTCACCTTAGTCCTGAAAAAAATAACTCATTTGTTCTAAGGAAAGATTTTATTAAGAGATTATTGAATATTCTCTTTAATGTCTTTAATGTCAAGTTTTCTATTATAGTGAAATAAATTATGATCAATAACCATATTTTCCATTTAATTTTTCTGTAGAGACTTTAAAATTTTACTATTTTCTTTGTTTCCTGTTGTGAACTGAAAGTGACTTCGGTTTATATAAGTGTATTATTTTATATATATATAGTATATACATATTATATGTATAGTAAATACATATACATTGTGTGTGTGTTTATAAAGATAGCTGAAATAGATGTATATTTTCATAGTAATAAATCTTTATTTTTACCTGTAACTATTAAAGTCATCTTTAGAATTAGTTACTACTGTGAATAAAATTATTTAATGATTAATTTTTTTGAAACGCCCCTTTATATTTGTTCGTAGTTAGCTCTGTTTAATAAATTTCACAACTGCACTTAGCCTTCAAAATTGCTGGTATTTCATAGATATTTTGAGATTTAACCTGTGTTTTTTTTGTTGCTATTTTTTTGGTGTCAATATTATGACTAGCTACTACAATAAAATTTTCAGTGTTTTTCTGAATCTTAATGCTATCTGTAGAAACCATTGTTCTTTCGTTGACAAACCTTTTTAAAAATTATATCAACAACATGCCATGTTTTATTTCTTTTCTGAAAAATAGTTAAGCTTATTTCATTGAAAGTAAAATGGGTAATGCATGATATAATGCAGAAGAGCTGCACATGTGCTTGAGCAATGAAAAACAACCAGACTTTGTTTTGTTTTAGTTATTTCTTAGTTTAATTCTTTTAAGTGTTTATTTAACAATAAAATAGAGAAGACTAAATTATAAAACACTTATAAAATTGAAGAAAGGGCATGATACAGAAACTGTATGTGTAGTAATGATTGTATATACATATTGAAAAAGATGGACAGAAATGCATCAAAATAAGTCATCTTAGATTAGGAGATTTAAGAAAGTTCTAAAATTTCTATTTGAGTTCCTACAATCACTGTTTATTGCTTTGGGCAATAATTTTTTAATTTGGTATGGAGAATTAGGCATTTAAATGATGATTTCTTCTTAATTACTTGGATATCCTAAGTGAAAATGTTTTGACTTATCCAGATAACTGAATATGTTATTTAAGTTTATAGGTGCAGGTATGTTTTTAGGCCTCTGTAAGCTCAGCAGAATTTTAAAAAGCAGAAGTAAATCCCAGCATATAAAATAATTTAATACATGGTGAAGTGATATTTCAATCCAGTGGGAAAAATGGGGACATATATAGTAAATGTAACTGGCACAGCTTGTCTGTCTGGAAGAAATTAACTTGAGCCAGTACTTTGCAGCATATGCAGAAACTAGTTTCAAGATGGATTAAAAACTTAAATATTTAAAATAAAATATTAAAAATATTAATCCCTAAAATTTTTTTATATATACAATCTAGATGTAGTGATGACCTTTTAAACCAAGATAGGAAATCTGAAAGTCATAAAAGTAAACATAGGTGTATGAGAACACATAGAAATGAAGAATTTTTCAATGGCAAAAATAGAGGACAAAAGCCAGATTGAAAAAAAATTGAAATATGTATAACAGATAGAGTTAACATTTGTCAGAACTTTTACATATTAAGAAAAAGTCCACACAATAGAAACATGGGTAAAGCATATGACCAGAACTTCAAGAAGAGAAATCCAGACATTCAACAAACTTATGAAAAGATGTATAACTTCACTAGTAATCAATATACTAGCAATGAAACATTTTTTTTCTGATTAGCAGAAATTAAGTGGTAAACCTACCGCTAGTGGTAAAGGATTTTCTCATAAAATGCTAGTGGAGATGTAAATTGTTACAGTTTTTTTAGTAAACAATCAGGCAATATCTGTTAATATTAAAAACACATATTCTCCCATCCAACAATCCCACTGTATGGACTCTTTTCCTTAAAATAAAAACACCAGCAAGTAGCAAGTGTTCACATGAATGTCGATTGAAGCAGTGTTTGAAGTAGCAAAAACCTGGGAACAAAGGGAATGCCTGTCAGTAGGGGTATTGGTATATAACTTACAGATTTTATGTTTTTAAAGTCCATTAAAAGTAGGAGTTAAAAAAAAAATTGAAGTTAAATCCATAATGGTGAATCAAAAGGATTTCCAAATACATCCTAAAAGGATCCATCATGTATCTTAAGTGAGAAAGGCAAAGTTTAGAGAAAAATATGTAACGAGATCCCATTTTTGTTAAACAGCTGAAAAACACCATGAGTTTTGTATATGCCTATATGATTGTCAACACTGGAAGGAGGAAGTAAGCAAAAGAAAACAAAGACAAAGGAAAAAAGGCAGGGTATTCACAATAACACATGCATAAAACTACATGTTTGTGCATATCTGTACAAGTTGAATTGCAGAAAGGATGGTCACCAAAGTGTATGTTTAGTGGTTACCTTAGTACATGGATGGGCATTTTGGGTGGTTTTTATTTTCTTACCCTTTTCTGTATTATGTGTTTTTATTTTTACAATGAACATGTAGTGTTTCTGTAATTAGAAAAAACTACCTTTTTTAAAAAGCGACTTCCCTGGTTGCGCAGTGGTTAAGAATCCACCTGCCAATGCAGGGGACACGGGTTCAAGCCCTGGTCCGGGAAGATCCCACATGCCACGAAGCAACTAAGCCTGTGTGCCAAACTACTGAGCCTGCGCTCTGGAGCCAGCGAGCCACCACTACTGAGCCCACACGCCTAGAGCCTGTGCTCTGCAGCAGAAGCCCGTGCACCGCAAGGAAGAGAAGCCCCCTGCTCGCCGCAACTAAAGAAAGCCCGCGCACAGCAATGAAGACCCAACGCAGCCAGAAATTAATTAATAAGTTAATTAATTAAAAGTAAAAGATCTGTTAGGGCAAAGAAGGAATTAACAAAAGGAAGAATTCCATTTGAAATGGCCAGAAATGGCAATTGTCTGAAATTTTTTTTTGTCTTAATTACTTAGGTATCTGAGGGGAAAGTGTATAAATTACCCTGCTGATTCCATAAACTCTCCTTAATTTTTTTGTGTATGTGATAACCCATGGGCATCCAATAAGAAGTTGTCATTAAAAATGTACAGAAAAGTAATAGGCATTACCAGATAGGGTTACAAATTTTATTTTTGGTATGGATATTAAGTCCTCCAGAAATGTTTTCTGCCTTGGAGATAATAGAGCATATTGCACAATTATGGAGTCTGTTACCTGACGTAATTGTTTGACGGTCAGCATAAGGGAAAGTCCACATTTGGGTTTTGGTGAATGAAAAAACTAAATACAACGTAACTCTCCTTAGAAAGCTTCAAATAAGAATGCCTATAAAGAAGCAAAATTAAGTTACTTAATACTTGATTTCAGTCCTTTTAAGAATCTGAAATTAATATATCATTCAAAGCCGTAATAGAAAATAACAGATGCTTTAGAGCAGCGGTCCCCAACCTTTTTGCCATCTGGCACCGGTTTCATGGAAGACAGTTTTTCTGAAGATGGGGTGGGTGGCGGCGGTGGGGGGGGGTGGTGCAGTGGTGGGGGGAGGGTTCAGGCGGTAATGGGGAGTGTCAGATGAAGCTTCGCTCGCTTGCCTGCCACTCACCTGCTGTGCAGCCGGGTTCCAAGGGGTTAGGGACCCCTGCTTTAGAGTGAGATTTGTTATATGTTTAAAGCATTTGTATTTGTTTCTCATGTTGATATTTTTTGTTTCCCCTTTTCCTTAAAAGTTTTACTAACTTAATTATGTATATGTTCTTTATTGTAAACTGTACACATTTTTCCTCTCCAGTTTTATTGAGATATAATTGACATACAGCACTGTATAAGTTTAAGGTGTACAGCATAATGACTTGACTTACATACATCATGAAATGATGACCACAGTAATTTTGGTAAACATCCATCCTCTCATATAGATACAAAATTAAGGAAAGTTAAACAAATTTTTTTTCTTGTGATGAAGACTCTTAGGATTTACTCTCTTGACAACTTTCATATTTAACATTCAGTAATGTAATTATATATCATGTTATACAGTACATCCCTGGCACTTATTTATAACTGGAAGTTTGTACCTTTTGACCACCTTCATCTGGTTACCCCTTCCCCTGCTCCCTTATTTCTAGTAACCACAAATCTGATCTCTTTTGTTTTCAAAGTATAATTGACTTAAAGCGAATACTATGTTAGTTCCTGCTATACAACATAGTGATTCGATATTTCTATACCTTTTAAAATAATCACAATAAGTCTAGTTACGACATGTCACCATACAAAGATATTACATACTTATTGACTATATTCCCCACACTATACATTTCATACCTGTGACTCATTTATTTTGCAACTGGAAGTTAGTACCTCTTAATCTCCCTCACATGTTTCTTTCCTCCCTCAATCCCCTTCCCTCTGGCAACCACCTGTTTGTTCTCTGTATCTATGACTTTGTTTCTGTTTTGTTTGTTCATTTGTTTTTTAAATTCCACATGTAACTAAATCATACAGTATTTGTCTTTCTCTGACTTATTTCACTAATACCCTATAGGTCCATCTCTGTTGTTGCAAATGGAAAGATTTCATTCTTTTTTACAGCTAATGTTCCATTGTATGCACACACCACATCATCTTTATCCATTTTTCTGTTGATGGACACTTAGGTTGCTTCCATATCTGGGCTATTGTCAGTAATACTGCAGTGAACTTAGTGGGGTGCATATATCTTTTCTAGTTAGTGTTTTTGTTTCCTTTAAATAAATACCCAGGAGTGGAATTGCTGGATCATATGAGAGTTCTGTTTTTCATTTTTTGAGGAATGTACAAATTCCTTTTGAAAAGAGTTGGGATATATGTAAATAAAAAGTAATTTTAGAGTAGTGTTGAGAGGCAACATAGCAAGCAAGGAGGTTAGGGGTGTAGGTACTGGAGCCAGACTGGCTCAAACCCTGGCTCTGTTACTTCTTAGCAGTGTGACTTTGGGGAAGTTTCTTTTATGTCTCTGTATTGTATTTTTCTCAGCTTTAAAATAAGGATATTAAGAGTATATTTATTTCATTAAGTGTTGTGAGGATTAAATGAATAATGTAAGAAAAGTGATTAGAACAATGACTGTTACATAATAAGAGCCATGTACATATTTGCCATTATTATTTAGTTACTATGCTCTTTGCTCAGTTAATTAGTTATATATAGTAATTTTATCACTTGGCTTAATTGGTTTAGCGCTCATCGAATCACTCAATATTTTTAACTAAGTTGAATGGATAATACATGTACAAATACAGTAAAATTTTTATATTCATACATGTGTGCGTTTTCTCCCCGTCTCTCCATCCTTACTCTTTTTTCTCATGTATTTGTTCACAAAGGTAGCATCTTGTCATGTTATTCCCAGGCCTTACATTTTTCATTTAACAATGTTACCTTGGAGATTTTTCCACATTGATACAGTTAAAGATGCCACATTCTTTTAAACAATAGTCTAGTATTCAGTTGTACTAATGTATCATCATCATCCTACACAACAATTTTTTGAGAGTTTACTCCTGTATCAGGCACTTTTCTTGAATTAAGTCATGCAAGGCTCTCAGCAACCTTATAAGATAGGTGTTAGTTTTATCCCCATTTAACAGATGAGGCATTTTAGGCTTTGAGTGGTTAAATGCCCACCAATGTCACACAGTTCATAAGTAATAGGACTCTGGAGTTGAACCCAGAGAGTCTTTTTCCAGAGATTACTATCTTAACACCACAGCTCTGAAGACGTCGTCTCCATATTAATGGACATTCCAGTCTTTTGCTGTAAGAAACAGTGCTGTAATAGATTATTTTGTTAATAGCACATTTTGTACACATAAAGTAAATTCCTAAAAATGGAAGAGGTGGGTCAAAGGATTTTGAATTTTGGTGGGTATTGCCAACTTATTGTCCAATTTAGGGATGCACTGAAGGTCAGGTTTGTCCTCAGTATTTTGCCAAAATCTGTCCATTTAGCTTGAGTCTTAGGGAAGCTGAGTAGCTGGATGCCTTTAACATTTCTAGCATCCCTGAATTACATGTGACCTACCATCATGTGATAGCATAGGTTACCCCATATCTAATCAGCATCTAACAGTGTCAGTATGAGATCAAGGTCTGACAAATGTCATGACTTTTTGTTACTTTCAAATAATGGTAAACATCCTAGATATAACTTGAAGTGCTGTTTATGTGACTCATACATTGAAATTCTATCAATTGAAGTTTGTAAGTTATTAAAAGTAAAATACTACAGTTAATAATTGTGAAAGTTGCTGATTTTATGAACCAAAACAATTATGTTAGAGCTCTCAAATAATACATAGGGAATCAGATTGCCAATTAATACGAACATTTAGAGTGTGATAGCTAGCTAAATGTGAGAATAACTGTATCTTGTGAAAAATGGGTTGTCACTATAAGTACTAGTCTTAGGTAATGCAGAATCAGACAGTGAGGGACTTTATTAACATGAGTTACAATATCCACAAATTATTTTGAATATAACATACTTCTGTTCAGTGTCCTCTATTTCATTTGTTTCAAGAAAGAAAAGTATCTCTTATTAATCCAAAGAATAGGCCAAGTGACACCCAAACTCTTCAATGTGATCCAAAGCAGACACTTAAAATACAGAATGCTCAGGTCCCAACTTGGTACACCTGCAGTGCTTGAATGTAGATTTATAGTACCTGCTATTTTTCAGTGGTGTGTGCGTATTTTAAATATGATCTCATCCTCACCCAAAGATGCTGTTGGATAAGGAGGGTGGGGGAAGTACCTAAAAATAGGCAATGATAAAGACTATTAATTCTTTATTGTAGACTATTTCTACCTCAGAGAAGAATAAAACAACAGACAATAGCTCCCTCTACCATCACCCTCCAAATGAATCATTGCACCGTAGCAACTTTGATATCTAAAATATTAGAGCTGAGCCTGAACCTTGGAGGACAAACCCTTCTATGCCTCATGCCTCATGGCTCGACAGTTCAAGATAATATTCCTAAATCCTCACACAAGATATTGCCATTAAGCCCTGTTCTGAAACAAAGATGAGTAAGTACTTTAGAGGCATTTCTGACTAATATACTTCTGAGCTGTTAATAAGGGACTGGAAATTCTCAGGATTTGCCGAACTTGACTGGACAAGTGGGTGCCCACAACCTTATCAAGAGCCACATTAGTTCATTCTAAACAGACAAAAGCCTGTGTGGTGGTTTTCAGCTGTTCCTAGGGTTAAGGTTCTCTTATTAGCATCATAGGCATACATAGCATCATGTAGTCTTCTGTAACTGTTAGTTCACAAGTAAAAACAAAAGTGAATATGATATATTCTGTGTAAGCATTATGCCCTTACAGGAGTCATATTGTCAATACTTTGTGCTTTTAAAAAAAAGTTTTATTGAGGTATAATTGACATAATTGCAAACATATTTCAAGTGTACTGTTTGACATCTTGATATATGTATACACCCATGAAACCATCACTACAGTCAATATAGTGAACATATCCATCACCCTCAAAAGAAATTTCCTCGTGCCTCTTTGTAATCCCTTCCTTCTATACCTCCCCACTGCCCATCCCCAAGGAACCACTGATCTCTTTTCTATCACTATAGGTTAGTTTGTATTTTCTAGAGTTTTATATAAATGTAACCCTTTGCCCAGGGCGGTGGGGGGGGGTCTACCTCTTACTTTTACATGTTTCAATGATGCATTTCTTTTTATTGCTGAGTATTCACTGTATACCACAAATGCCACAATTTGTCTATCCCTTCACTTGTTGATAGATATTTGGGTGGTTTCTGCTTTTTGACTTATGAATAAAGCTGCTATGAACATCCATGTAAAATTCTTTGTTTGGACATAAGCTTTCATTTCTCATGGGTAAATACCAAGGGGTAGAATGACTGGGTCATATGATAGGTGTATGCTTAACTTTCTAAGAAACTGCCAGATTGTTTTTTTAGTGGTTGTACATTTTACATTCCTACCAGCAGTACGTGAGAGTTCTAGTTCTGCATCCTTACCAACACTTCCTGTGGTCAGTCTTTTAAAATTTTAGCCCCGCTAGGTATGGAGTGGCATTTCATTGTGGTTTTCCTTTGCATTTTCCTAATATTAAGCATATTTTCATGTATTTATTTGCCATTCATGGGTCTTCTTTGTGCAGTATATCTTAAGATCTCTTGCCCATCATTTTAATTGTGTAAAATTGTCCATTTTAGTCAGTTGTCCATTTCTGTGTGTGGTTCTATAGCCTTTTTAAAAAAAATAAATTAATTTTTATATTTTTGGCTGCGTTGGGTCTTCGTTGCTGCACGTGGGCTTTCTCTGGTTGCGGCGAGTGGGGGCTACCCTTCGTTGCAGTGTGCAGGCTTCTCATTGTGGTGTCTTCTCTTGTTGCGGAGCACGGGCTCTAGGCACGTGGGCTTCAGTAGTTGTGGCTCGTGGGCTCAGCAGTTGGGGTACTCAGGCTCTAGAGAGCAGGCATAGTAGTTGTGGTGCACAGGCTCAGTTGCTCTGCAGCATGTGGGATCTTCCTGGACCAGGGCTCAAACCCGTGTCCCCTGCACTGGCAGGCAGATTCTTAACCACCACACCACCAGGGAAGTTCCTGTATAGCCTTTTTGAGCTAATATTTGTTTGTAAAATTTTAAATAATAATACTAGGCAGAATAATGGAGATAAGATTTTATCTATTCTTTGTATAATTATTTGGTGTTTTAGCATTTATAACATCAAACAAAATAACCACTAAGGGCTTCCCTGGTGGCGCAGTGGTTGAGAGTCCGCCTGCCGGAAGATCCCACATGCCGCGGAGCGGCTAGGCCCGTGAGCCATGGCCGCTGAGCCTGCGCGTCCGGAGCCCGTGCTCTGCAACGGGAGAGGCCACAGCAGTGAGAGGCCCGCGTACCGAAAAAAATATATATATATTTATTTATTTATTTATTTATTTATTTATTTATTTTTATTTATTTATTTATATATAAATAACAAAAAGTGGGGTACTGTAGTTTAAAGAGAATTATTACATAAACTATGGTATCCATTTAATGGAATGTTGTACTGTTTAAGATGATACTTATTAAAAATATGTCAAGTTGTATTATAGTATTGATTACAATTATATAAAAAATTGTGAGGAAATAACATCAAAGTCAACAGTATTCAAGTTGTGAGACTTTTCTTTGGGTATTTTAAAAATTATAAGCATATTGCTTCTGAAAATAAATTTTAAGCAGAAGTATGTAACAAATGCTTATTTTCTTTACTGTTTGTATCATTTAGCTATCTTTTTGGCTGTTTACATTCTTGGTAAGTTAAAATATAAAATCAGTGACTCGTTTTTTTCTTTGTAATCTGAAATCAAGAAATATTCTAAAAATTCACATAGAAGTCTTATGGGATATTAATGTTAGCTTCACTATAACTTTTAACTCTTTAATAAGTTTTGTCTTAGAGATAAGAAAAATAAGAGGAATTTCTCAGATACTGTTTCAGGTAAATTTATTATTCCAAATTTATGACAGACTATTAACCAGAAATTGTCTACTACTATTCCCTGTAGCAAAATTATATTGGGTCTGTTTTCATTAATATTCTTATTAGTTCCAAATATGCCCATTTACTTTACAGTTAAATTTATTTTTACTATTATTATCAGTTATTTATGTTTGTGTTATAAAGCTAGGCATTAATAAAACACAGCATTGTGTGTTGTTCTTTAAAAATCTTAGTTCTTTAGGAGATGGATATTCTAGAAACAGTCAATTCTTGGTTGTTATACTACTTGCTCTTTAGTTTGTGAATGATCTGTTATATCATCTCTTTTTCGTCTTCTCCCTTTTGCCTGCATATTATTCTTTGCCATTCTAACATAGAGTCAGTTAATAATGGAAAAGAGGCATCCTGGGCTTTTTTTTTTTTTAAGATAATAAAGGTTAAAGCTACTGGCTAAATAAGGTCTTTTGAATTATTTGTTGTTATTATAAATGCTTAGATGTTAAAATCAGACTAAATTCGGACTTCTCCACTCCATAGCTCTAATCTTGAGCGGGTTGCTTAAAGTCTCAAAACCTGTTTCGTAATCAAACAATACCTGCCTCCTAGGACTGTTGTTAAAGGTTAAATGAGATGTGTTTATTTTTTAACATAATGCCTGGAGTGTGATATGTGCTTAACAAGTAGTAGTTTATCTGTTTTTAATATCAGAACATTTTATTGAGTTACTGCTGTGCAAGGCTCCATGCTATGTGGAGGGAAGAGAGTTAAGAAAATGATAAATTTATGCCCCTTGAAGGCAGGGATACTTGAGTCTGTTCATATGACAGTTCTACCATTGGTCATAGGCTTCTAGCCTGTAAATTTCAAACCATAGAACTTATACATTAAATACAGTATTTTGTTATTCTGGTTAATACTTTGGATTATCACCTCAATATAACCCACTTTTATTTATAAAATTTTGAAGTGAAAGGAATCTGTGATTGTTTATTTCTAGAAATGCTATCAAAATTGTTTATGGATAAGCTTGTCATCAAAGCATAAGAATATGTAGCCAATAAGATTTGAATTCTATTCCCAGCTTAATTGTCCACCCTACCTTTTATCTTTACTGTTTCTTTTACAGGATTAGTTGTACTTTAATAAGTGAAAGGGTGTTATCTGTGTGTGCCCTCAAAAAATTTTATTGTAGTAGGAATAAATTTTTTCTGATTCTGTTAGTCCAGTTTGCCATCTGTGATCTTTCTATACTTCTCTACTCTGATTCCCACTTTTGTCTGCATATTTCCTTGTAGTCCATCTCAAGTAATTTTTTGTGAACTATTTAAGTAATGACCTCATAGATGCCTTTATTCTTAACCTTTTGGCCTATCCTTTAAAAAAAATAACACTATGAAATATGTATACCATATAAAAATATTTATTCTTGAAATCCTCTCCGTTCTGTTTTGTTATAAAGGCAACAGGGACCCAGATGCTTTCTTTCAGTTTTGCTGTCCTTAGCAAGGTGGCCTGGCTACTTAGATTTGCTTCCTTCAAGGTCCCAAGATGGCTGCATGTACCACGCAGATGACCAGATCCCAAGGGAAAAAGTGTTTTTCATGGCCTGTATATTTTAAAAGAAAAAAGAAATCATTCCCAGAAGCTCCCCAGTAGACTTTGCCTTACCTCTTATTGGTCAGAACATCATAACATGCTCATTTCCAAACCAGTCATTGACAGGGGACCTGGAATTACCTTGATGTGTCTACCAAAATTTCAGCCAATTTAGGGTTTTGCTAACAAGATAAAAAGGGGGAACTAGTTATGCTAGTCAGTAATCTGCCACGTAAGCCTTTCTTTTTTTTTTTTTTTTTTTTTTTTTGCGGTACGCGGGACTCTCACTGTTGTGGCCTCTCCCGTTGCGGAGCACAGGCTCCGGATGCGCAAGCTCAGCGGCCATGGCTCACGGGCCCAGCCACTCCGCGGCATATGGGATCTTCCCGGACCGGGGCACGAACCCATGTCCCCTGCATCGGCAGGCGGACTCTAACCACTGCGCCACCAGGGAAGCCCACACATAAGCCCTTCTAATGGTGTTGCTAGGGAGGTAGGTTAAATAAAATGAATAGAAAAGTACTTCACAAAATGATTGTGTACTATACTCTGTGAATATAAGGTAGTGCTTAGCTGGAATTCTACCAATTCTATAACTTTCGTTATAATTTATAGCAAGCATAAAAATATTAGATTCTTGATGCCTTTCCCCAAGAAGGTAAACTGTGTATGAAAATAAGTATTTGCTTTTAATCAACTAGATTCTTCTTCATCTTAAAAAAAAAAAATCTATTATTTCCAAAGATAGTCTTCAGTCAGTTGGATAGGATGTACATTTCCAAGTGTTACGTTAAGTATCAATGAAGTGCCCCGGTATCAATTAAGGATTTTGTATGTAAATAAATCTTGTCTTAGAACCTTGGTATTTAGCTTTTACATAACACCTTACCCTTGCCTCCAGCAATTGTATCATGCAAGACTGGTAGTGAAAACATTTCTTTGAGTAATGAAATTACTAGGTATAGTGCATTAACCAATAGCAATTTGTAAGGGATCTTATAAAACAGAAGGAACAAAAGTGGGCCTCTGGTGTTGTGATTTGCCACTGCAGTGTTCTGCAGTGTTTGGAGGAGAGACTGGTGACTCATTAGATCCGATGGTTGCCTGTGCTATCTGGATTTTTCCCCTTCTACAGCAGGGTTTTTTGTTTTGGGGTTTTTTTTTTAATCTTTCACAAATATGGGGGGTGGTTACAGTTTGTGACTATTAGAATTTTGGATTTTTTTTTGTTTTTTTGGGTTTTTTTGGCTGCACTGGGTCTTCATTGCTGTGTGTGGGCTTTTCTCTAGTTGCAGTGAGTGGGGGCTATTCATCTTTGCGGTTTGCATGCTTCTCATTGCGGTGGCTTCTTGTTGTGGAGTGCGGGCTTCAGTAGTTGCAGTGAGTGGGTTTCAGTAGTTGTGGCTTGCAGGCTTTAGAGCGCAGCCTCAGTAGTTGTGGTGCACAGGCTTAGTCGCTCCGCGGCATGTGGGATCTTCCTAGACCAGGGATCGAACCCGTGTCCCCTGCATTGGCAGGTGGATTCTTAACCACTGTGCCACCAGGGAAGTCCCCAGAAGCTTGGTTTTAATTGCATTTACTTTTTATCCTTAAAAGAGGAGTCCAACAACTAAAGCCAATTTTAAAAATATAATCGAGTTGATTTCTCTATGAGCGCAGGTACATATAACACATTGTTTTATTGAAAGCAACTGTTTTTAAAGTAAGTATCATGCTTTTATTTTTTAAACGATTGAAAGCAACAATAATAGCTGCATATCGTATTAGAAAGGAGTTATTACATAGCACATAAAACTTCATGTAGGATTAAATCATATCATGATAGTTTGGATCTTATGGAGATTTGGCATGAGATTAACTTTCAGTATGATCTGACTTGCAGTATCATTTGCTTATAGCCGTTAAACTGTTTTGGGAGGTTGTTGTCTTAACATTTTTAAAAGCCTACGTTGGCAATTCCTTGGCAGTCCAGTGGCTAGAACTCCACGATTTCACTGCCGAGGGCATGGGTTGAGTCCCTGGTTGGGGAACTGAGATCCCGTAAGCCGCTCGCGCAGCCAAAAAAAAAAAAAGCCTGTACTTTTTCACATAGATACGTAAGCATTCAGTAGTGAAGCAGAAGATTTTAGTGGGGTATTTTTATTTTCACTCTTTTCATAGATAACAATGAAGGGTGGTTAATGGATACAAATTAGTACGTTGTATGACCATGTCTATCAAACTGCTATATGCTTTGCCCTATTCAGTAGTTGTCAATATAATATGTCTACCTAATTTATCATTTTTATTTTATTTGTGGGGAGGAAACACTTCCATATTTTTCTTGTAAAACACACATTGTGTATGATGATGTAGAGGGCAAAACTTGTTTGGGTTAAGAGGGTATACAAGAGCAGACAAAGAAATTTGGCTGCTTACAGTAGACTGCAGTAACATCCTGTTGTCTGTCAAGATTCTGAGGAAGTGGTGGGGAGGTATTTATTACTTTAGTGCTTACTTGTTCTTCTGCAATTGGGGTGCTTTGATGAAAAAGCTTTAGAAGTATATTATCTATGTCTGTGTGTGTGTGTGTGTGTATCCTTATATCAGTGCTGTGGGAATTGCAAATTTTAATGTTCAAGAAAGCCTAGTACCTTGGACTGATCCTTGGAAGTTTCTCAAAGTGTTTAACTGTTAAGAGGTTGGAGCCTGAAACTTATGGACCAGGAAAACATATTTTCCAATATCAGAAAATAGTACTTTAGACTTCTTTTCCTGTGACTGCTGGTGATGGGCTGTATCTAAGGTTTATGTTGAAGCAGGAGGAGCAAATTCCTTTCAGAAACTAAGGCTTTCGTTGCATGGGAACCTTAGCCGGAGAATTGCCTATTGGGCCGTGCTTTCTAAACCCACTTTTGTATTGTTTTTTCGTTTTCCCGAAGTAACCAATTACAAGATTACTAAGACAGAAAACAGGCCAAAAATTGTAGTGCTTCAAGTGTGAGTCTAAGTTTCAGTTATCCAGGAAGTAATTATTCAGTTTGTTCATTGTAAGTATTTTAGGTTCTCTGGAATCAGATGTCTAAAAGGAGTCTGGTGTATAAGATTTTCTTAAGGATCAACACATGTGAAAGGAAGGGGACGGAAACAGAGTTGGTCTGGGGAAGAAGTGCAAATGCAATGCAAGCCCGACAAAGCCTCAGCTGACCAGGTGGGATGATCTGGAGTGAGCATTTATTGCTTGTGACTTCCGCATTGGGCTGATAGGGCTGGGCCTTTCTTTATACCTCCACTTTGCTCAGTCACCCGGCGCAGGTTGCTCTGTGAAGGGTGTGAATGTGGGCAAGGCAGCTCTCTGCATCCCTGAAGGGCTGACAGCTGTTGGCTATCCTCTTCCTTGAAGTGGAATCCGAAGGTTGATAAAAGATATAGATAAAACATATAGTCTTGAGGTAGAGACTGTTGTCCTCTGTACCACACAGGATTGTTTAGATGTGTACAATAGAAATCAGCCTAGTTAATTGAGGAGGCAGAGTGCAGTGCTTAAAGAGCATAGGCGTTGATGTCAGACTGCCTCGGCTCATAATCCCACCTTTACTGTTTGCTGGTTTTGTGATCTTGGGCAAAGTTACTTACATCTCCATTCTTTAGTTTCCACATTTGTAAAATGGAGATGGTATTAGGGGGTATGAAGTTATTCAGTAACTATTCACTGAGTGCTTTTTTCTTTGCCCAGGCACTGTTTTCTTTACCCTCATGAAACTAAGTATTCTAGGGAGTGATACAGATGCTTATACTAACCACAGTAAACAAGTAAATTAAAAAGAAAAAATATTCTTTCAGGTAGTTAAAAGTTCTATGAAGAAAAGCAGGGTAAGAGCATTGAGGATGACAGTGGGAGGAGAGGGACTATTTCATGAGAGTGAGGAAAAGACATTCTAGGCAGGGCACAGCAAATATAAAGGTCTGAGTTGAAGCCGAGATTAAAATTTAACATGTTGAAGCATCAAAAATGGACAAAAGTGCCTGGAATTCCTACATTTTATACTTTAAAAACTGGTGTTTTGGGCTTCCCTGGTGGCGCAGTGGTTGAGAGTTCGCCTGCCGATGCAGGGGACACGGGTTCGTGCCCCGGTCCAGGAAGATCCCACATGCCGCGGAGCGGCTGGGCCCGTGAGCCACGGCCGCTGAGCCTGCGCGTCCGGAGCCTGTGCTCCACAACGGGAGAGGCCACAACAGTGAGAGGCCCACGTACCGCAAAAAAAAAAAAACTGATGTTTTCACAATTTTCTTATTTTATCATGAAAGATGTGTTAAGAGTTGGTTTTTGAATGTATTTGTAACCACTTCTCTGAATATCATACAGTGGTGTACAAAAAGCTAAATTACTTGTGACCATCATCATGTTTTTCTCCTCTTAACATTGACTTTTTTTTTCCTTCCAGTTTTATACTTACTGACTGTATTCCCCGCAGTGTACATTCATGCCTGTGACTCATTCATTTTGCAACTGGAAGTTTGTACCTCTTAATCTCGCATTTCTTTGCTTCCCCCACCTCTTTCCCCTCTGGCAACCACCTGCTTGTTCTCTGTATCCATGACTCTGTTTGTGTTTTGTTATGTTTCTTCATTTGTTTTGTTTTTCTTTTGGCTGCGCAGTGCAGCATTCGGGATCTTAGTTCCCCTACCAGGGATGGAACCTGTGCCCCCTTGCAGTGGAAGTGTGGAGTCTTAACCACTGGACCACCAGGGAAGTCCTGTTTTGTTTTTTAGATTACACATTTAAGTGAACTCATGCAGTATTTGTCCTTTTCTGTCTGACTTATTTCACTAAGCATAATACCCTCTAGGTCCATGTTGTTGAAAATGGCAAGATTTCATTCGTTTTTTACAACCGGGAAATATTCCATTATATTTGTATACCACATCTTCTTTACCTATTCATCTATTGATGGGCATTTAGGTTGCTTCCATATCTTGGCTGTTGTAAACACTGACTTTTTAAAAAGTAGAATCATCTTGATTTGTTATAAGAATATTAATCAGATGAATGGAAATTTGTGGATCTGGTGAAAAGCATATTTAAGTGAATTTATAGAATTATCACTTAGGCTCTTGGTTCACTTATTAGTTTGATATCACTGTTCCTAATGCCTGCTGCCTTTGGCATAAATTAAACAATATATGCCTAAAAATAAAGTTTAAAACTGTAGAATCATCAGTTTCCTATGGTGGCTAGGATTATCCAGCTGAGTGATAAATTCACAAGGCAGCTGAATCATGAACAAACCCATTTGATTTCCACTAATTATTGCTCATACATTTGGAGGCTCTTGTTGTTTAAAAGGGAAAATATGTAAACACCTGTTTTTAAAAATCAGAACAGATACTATTATTGCCTCATGAACATTCTAGAACACCTTCATGAACCCTAGGAGATTTAAAGCATCTGTAAGAAAGTTCTACTGTATACTCTAATGCCTCCACATCTTTCAAGTTTCAGCTTAGCCTCCTCTAAGTCACTCTTGTCCTGCCCAAGTCAAGGTTAGATGCCTCTTCTAAATCACTCTGCACTGCTCTATGAGAGCACATTTGTTACCCTATTGTAACTATTCTTACTCCACTGTATTTTCAGTCTATGATACAGCACCTGGCATATCACTGATGCTTAAAATAAAATCTACTTAGTTTTAGAAAATAAAGTTATGGTAAAATACACATAATAGCTAAGAAAAAAACTAGCCACTTGACTAGATTTGGTTCATATAATAAGATAAGAATATGTTAGGTTCTTTTTAGAAATATAGGCAATATTAGCTTGTACTAACAGAATAAAGTTAGTAGTCATCAGTAATACTTTTCTGTTAGGCTTACTGTTAGGTGCTTCACAACAATCCCAGTAGATTTTACAGATGAAATGAGTCTCAGAAGGTTGAAAGAATTTGATTTGCTCAAGGGCACAATTTATAATTTCAGACTTCATTTGTCTGACTCAAAGCCTTGGTCTCTGTTTCTCAATAAAAAGAAAGCAGCCAGAACAGATGAAAGTGGTACTCTTCAGAACTTACTCATATGACATTTAGAATACAGTTTTTAATTTTGTTTGCTCTGTTTTAAAAGAAACATTGATATCTGAAATACTTCCGGAAGAGGGTAGCCTCAGGGGAGAAAGATCTGAAAAAGTCTATCCTTTGAGGGACAGTTGACACCAAAGAGAATTCCTCCGGGAGGGACAATACTGTGTGTGGCTACAGTAGTTGGAAGAAACGGCCAGAGGGTAGAAGTTGGGGAAGTAGATTTAGGTTGGATATAAGACAACTCTGTAAGAGGCGATTTCTGAAAATAGAATGGCTTTTTCAAAACTGAAGCCCTGTTTAAATGGTAGGTATTACAGATGAATTTTTTGTGAGCATTTTACATCTCACAAGGAACATTTTGACAAACTGTAATTTAATCATAGCCCCAGGGTAGGTGGTACTTGTGTTTTTCAAATGAAGATATTAAGAGATTTTGATTTGTCCAAGATCTCCTGCAGTGTGTGGCTGGTAGAATCAGGATATTTCCTAAGCCTGCTGACTCAATATTTCATGATATTTCCACTTTAATAGGCAGATCATGTATCATGGGAAATACCCATATTTAGGGAAGAAGTTAGACTGTATTATTATAAAGTTCTCTTCTGACTTTGAAAATCTTTGATTTTCTGGAGATTAAAATTTGACCTCCTTTGCTTGTTTAGTACTTCTTTGAAGACTTTGCCCAGCCCATTTCCCAAATAAATGCTTATCTTGAAACTTTGTTTTTTCCCCTGTTATCTAAGTCGGTTCTAGAAAAACTTTCATCTTTTTATATTCTAATCTTTTGCAGTCCCATTCCTACTTCCTCAACAGTTCCCTTCTGCATCTTTAGGAGGCTGGAAAATCCTAAATAAACCAGTTTCCCCTTTTCTTTACTTCCTCCCTCAACTGCCCTTCCTCCAATTTTCCTACTGACACCAAAATCCTTGTCTCCTTTACATTGACATTTGTGACTGTAATATCAGATTTATTATTATTTTTCCATGATTTCTAAGGACTTATACACTAACTTCATCTTTATCAATAAATGACCAAAGTGATGATAGTCTCTACCTTATCACTGATACCATCTTTAAGGTGTTGGTACTTTTCTTGCCCCTTTGATCATATTCTTCTCATTTGGAAGGTCTCCCATATTGCCATGTGGTTGATTTTTGGGTTTTTTAATATCTTTATTGGAGTATAATTGCTTTACGATGTTGTGTTAGTTTCTGCTGTATAACAAAGTGAATCGCCATATGGTTTTGATCTTTAATTGTTTTTACTCTTGCTTGTTTCTTTAATCACTCTTTAATTCTTCCCTGTTATCCCTGTACACCGTCCTGCTTCTGAAGGCACTAAGTGTATCAAACCAGAATTCCACTGTTAATGACTTTATTGTTACACGCCCTTCCCGAATTCTTTGATACCTTGGTTAATGGATTACAAATTGTATTCCAAGGAGTGTAGGGTTCTGTAGCCATCCTTCAATGACTCCAGAAAGACTGAAAAACACCACTGTACCCTGCCTGAATTAATACCTAAGCCTCAGGGTTTGATTTTCCTCTCTTTCTGTATTCTTTCTATTTGGACTCAACTCAGCCTTGAAACTTACTTTCCAGTTCTTACCTGTTCCCCTAACTCATCCCCATTGCTTTACACTTTTCCCACATCTGAATCAATTTCTCCTTTTCTCCCAATGTGTTGTCATTTTGAACACTTAAGTAATTTTGTCTTATGGTACAGTTGTTTAAAACCAGTGAAATCTCCTTTTATTCATAGTCTTTATTCCCTAAGTTTAACACAGTACCTTTTCCTTGGTAGGAGCTCAGTAAACATTTAATAAATTGAGTCCATTCGTTACCAGTTAAGTTGTATGGACCCTTACTCGGGCCCTAGCCCACTGAGGCCCTCTGCCTCCACAGAGAAGGTTTTTTTCCATTCGGGTTCCAGCAGCCAAAAAATGAAACCAAAGCAGAAATTGAAGCAACAGAAGCTTTATTCAATGGCCAGAGGATGGATAAGTGGGAACTTAGTACACAAATCAAGCTCTCGCCTTAATGGCAAGACGGATTTACTTTTAAGGAATAAAGACAATGGGGGGAAGGAGTGAGACTAATGATGGGGATGCATATGCATTAGTTTTCTGGGAAAGAGGCAGGCTTTCCTGGAAATGGGATGCCACCACTTTTCTGTCCTTTTTTGGTCAGTGACTTCCAGTCACGGCTGCCAGTAGGTGTGTCATTTAGTACACTAATGTAGTAAAATCAGTGTAGAAAGAGACTCGGGGTCTCTTGGAGTTAAGATTTATCGCCATCTTGCTTTCAGCTGGTTCTGTCCGGTTTTTGTTTTTCTCTTCCTATAGCTTCCTTTCTTTGTGTCCAGACCCTGTGATTAAAGATATATGTTAGTTCCTATTCCAAGGAGGGGTTGGTGGGTTTTGAGCAAGGGTCTGGTGACAGCTCTGGTAACATATTGACACTCACCCCATAACTATTTCCGGAGCTTTTCAACTTCTCTTCATGCCTGCATCCCTTCCCCTACTTAACGTTAGATTGGTTAAACATCATTATTCTCATAACAGTTCTCCCTCAATCTTCGGTTATTTCCTATTGTTTGTAGGATAAAGTCCAGTAGGCATTCATTTCAAGACCCACAAATTAGTCTCCCTTATCCTTATTTCTCACTGTTGCCATAACATAAACCTTTTATTCCAGTCAGGCTGTTAACTGTTCCTGAGATTTTTATTTCCCTTCTTTTGTTCTCCTTATTTCCCCACCTGAAATGCCTTTTGCTCTCCTCCTTTTCCTATGCTAATTATACCTGACCTTCAAGATGTTTTCCCCAAACATTCTAATCTTTGAACTTTTAGTAAATAAGTGTGTATTATTTGATACTTTATTACATATTGATCTGTAACCTTTACTTTACGGTTGTTTGGAGACATTATTTAGCTTTTTAAATGTACATATATTTTATCTTCTTTATTAAATTGTCAGCAATAAGTTAGACCAGCAGTTACATAGAAACTTTCTACTTTGGGATCTGTAACCAGTTTTCTATTTGGACTTGAATAGTTCATTGTTTGGGTTTTTCAGATTGCACATCTCTAAAGTAAAGAAGTTGAACTAAATTTCTTACGATATTCTGTGTTCTGCTAAAAAAAAGAAAAAAGGGAAAAATGATCCCAGAAATATTTTAAAGGTAGATTTTACATTTAAACATTTATTAAATGTAAGATATAACTTGTTAGATGATAAAAAAAATAAAGCAGAGAAGGAGGGGAGGTATTTTAAATAGATGGGCAGATAGGCAGAGAAGCCTCTCAGAGAAGGGGACATTTGAGGAAAGACCTGAAGGAGGTATATAGAAGCTGACATCTGGCAGAAGAGTACTCCAGACAGGGGGAACAACATGTACAAAGACCCTGAGGCAGAATGTGTATGTGCTTTGAGTAATGGCAAGGAGTTCAGTGTTTATGCAGCCTGATTAAGGGGAAGAGTAGAGAGGCAGTCAGAGAAATAATGGGAGGGCAAGATGTTGTCAGGCTAGATAAGAGGTTGGAAAGAATTCACAGTCTGTTACATTCCATGGGGTATTTTCTATTGAATGTCTTGCATACGGATATATAATTCTGAGTTTTAATAACTGTAGACTATCCAAGAATGAGGTACTTTTAACCAAATCTTAAGAATTTTATATTTTACTTTGAAGAAGTGGTAATAACTCAAGAATACACCAAAGTTCACTACCTATATTGGTTCTTTTGCTTTAAAGTTTGTAATTATAACTTAATTCTTTTTTTTTTTTTTTTTTTTACCATAGGTAAGTTAACATGATGGATTTCTCCAAGCTACCCAAAATACGTGATGAAGATAAAGAAAGCACGTTTGGTTATGTGCATGGGGTCTCAGGACCTGGTAAGTAATACATAATAATCTCAATAGTAAAAATTCCTAACATCAATTAACGTCTTTTCAAGATGTTTTAGGCAGAAATACACAAGTTTCTGTTCACCTACATAAATTCTGTCTTTAAAAGATTTCATAGCTGCTGTAAGACTGAGGTAATACCTCCATCATAAGGGCTACTGTAACATTTATTATCTAAATTTGATAATTATTGAGGTACTAATTTGTGATATCCTGTTTATTATATAAATGTATAGTTGGTGTTATATGTCTTAATTTTTTTGTTAAGCGTGAGGTTAAAAAACTATAAAGTTTATAGGTTTTAGTATGTGATACCTAGATGTCTGTTAATTGGATTTGAATTTTAATAATTGCTTTCAAAGCATTTCTCAGAAATATCAACCTTGGCTCTTTGCATGTATAAATCCTCCTGAATGGTTATTCAGATATCACATAACTAGCTACCTATAGGAAAATAGTCTTATGACATGATAATGAGAATGGAAAGCAGTTTATGTTTGTTCTACCCACACTTGGGGTACTGCATTTTAAATAATAAATTTTGTTCTAGTATTCATTTTATTATTCCACACTTCTATTGCAAAATGTGGTTCATAGTTTCCATAGGTAAAGCTGCTCATTGATTTGTATCTTTAGTGCCATGGAAGTTCATTTTTCCTTATATCTTTTTACAAAGTCATGTTGTAGTCTTTTTCTTGTTCTAATCACAGAAGAGGTGATGACACTTTTTGGTGTTAATGCAAAGAAAACACTGTCAGTCACTGTGCCTATTCCTCCCTAAGAAGCTTCTACCACTTAGAAATTGGTGTTTGAGCTTGAACTTATTAGCAGATAATATATTTCACTGTTTTCAATCTCTTTTGCCATTCAGAGAAACAATTTTTCCCCTTGAGGATCGTAAGGTCTTCAGGAAAGACAGGCTATACACAAGAACTCTTAGGGAAAAGGCAAAAGAACACTATCAAAAGAGTTTAGGTAAAAATATTTTTCTGAAACTTGTAGTTAACTGCTCTTGGAACCTATTTATAATTTTTAAGTACTTAATGAGGTAGTAGAAAAATGGCATACTTTTGTTTATGAAATATGATTTCAAACGTTAGTGATCTCTGGTATTTTGGTGCATCTTAACTATTCTTATATATAGGTTCAGAGGTAAGTATTTAAAAAATTAATAAATTTCCATTGTTCAATGTTAAATAAATATTAACACCTTAATAGTTTTCACTCGAATATTACCTAATTCATAGATCTAATTAATTGTATCAGAAGGCTAAATATTAAAATAGACTTATTCCATTGAGGCCTGCGCAGGTCCCAACCTATCTGTGGTTTGGGGTTGCTATCCGCCTCATAAAGCACAGTAGAGGCTTTGTCTTCTGGGAAGACAGAAGTCGTCTTCTCCTGAAAAGGCCTCTTACATAGCTGGCTTTGGCATCTTCCAGGAATAGGAGGGCAGGGATTGAGGCCTCATGAGTCTGATAGAGAGACAAAGAGAGGTAGATGTAGAGAGGTTGAGGTTAGAGAGAGAAGACAGTGGTTATAACCAGAAAGTCCAGAGTGGGATGTTGTTACTTCCATAACTTGTCACTGTTAACTCAGCCTGGGCTTCATGACAGTCATAGAAGTGGATTCCTTAATTTTAAAAAAAAGACTTATTTCTACATATCTGAAAATGTACAACATTCCCCTCCTTCCAGAAAAGTAATTTTTCCTTACTAGACAACATGATCAGGACTTCTCTGGTGGTGCAATGGTTAAAAATGTGCCTGCCAATGCAGGGGACGCAGGTTCCATCCCTGGTCCCGGAAGATCCCACATGCCGTGGAGCAACTAAGCCCGTGCACCACAACTACTGAGCCTGCGCCCCAGAGCCCACGAGCTACAACTGCTGAGCCCGTGTGCCACAACTACTGAAGCCTGCATGCCCTAGAGCCTGTGCTCTGCAACAAGGACAGGCCACCGCAATGAGAAGCCTGTGCACCGCAACAAAGAGTAGCCCCTGCTCACCGCAACTAGAGAAAGCCCGCGCACAGCAATGAAGACCCAACTCAGCCATAAATAAACAAACAAACAAACAAATAAATAAACCAAAATAATAAGTGTAAATTCTAGTTCAGTATTTATAAGAAATAGGGATTTTTAATTAGGATTTCACCCAGTGGTGGTGACTGATTATAAATGTCCTATGGGATATGAAATAAACATCCTGTGGGGTATGAAACAAATTTTTGATGCAAATGGGAGGTTTTCTAGATAGATCTGTCATTAGTTTATCAAGAGTCTTAGTTCCAGAAGAGTTTTAAGAACCACTGGTATAAAGTGTTAGAAAGTAAAGATGTTGTTTTATATAATATTTCTCAAAGCGATGGTGACAACACAGCAAACTGATAATTGTGTGGCATTCTATCATGCAACTAGCTAAAGCTCTTGTGCTCATTTTAGTTTTAAGGGTTTTTTTTACTACTATTGTTCCAAAACCCATCATTCCATATATTATAGCAACCTAGGTTGATCAAAACTTGCCTCAATGCTACTAGGTAAGAGTTTGTCATATAGAACTTCAAAATGAATATAGTTTTCATGTATATTATGTAAATAAGTAATCTTTAGCCTAACAAAGTTTATTGTTTACCCCAACTATGTCATATGCTAAAAATGTCTCTTTTTTTTTTTTGGCTGCGTTGGGTCTTCATTGCTGCGTGCGGGCTTCCTCTAGTTGCAGCGAGCAGGGGCTACTCTTTGTTGTGGTGCACAGGCTTCTCATTGCAGTGGCTTCTCCTGGTGCAGAGCACGGGCTCTAGGCGCACAGGCTTCAGTAGTTGCAGCACGTGGGCTCAGTAGTTGCAGCACGTGGGCTCTAGAGTGCAGGCTCAGTAGTTGTGGCGTACAGGCTTAGTTGCTCCATGGCATGTGGGATCTTCCCAGACCAGGGATCTCACCTGTGTCCCCTGCATTGGCAGGTGGGTTCTTAAACACTGCGCCACCAGGGAAGTCCCTAAAAATGTGTCTTTTGATCAAAAAAACGAAAAGACAACATATGGAATGGAAGAAAGTATTTGCAGATGATGTGACTGACGAAGGGTTAATCTCCAAAATATACAAACAGCTCATGCAACTCAATATCGAAAAACCAAACAACTCAATCAAAAAATGGGCAGAGGGCTTCCCTGGTGGCGCAGTGGTTGGGAGTCCGCCTGCCGATGCAGGGGACGCCGGTTCGTGCCCCAGTCCGGGAGGATGCCACGTGCCGTGGAGCGGCTGGGCCCGTGAGCCACGGCCGCTGGGCCTGCGCTTCCGGAGCCTGTGCTCCGCAATGGGAGAGGCCACGGCGGTGAGAGGCCCGCGTACCGCAAAAAAAAAAAAAAAAAAAATGGGCAGAAAAAAAAAAAAATGGGCAGAAGACCTAAATAGACATTTTACCAAAGAAGGCACATAGCTGACCAACAGGCATATAAAAAGATGTTCAACATCACTAATTATTAGAGAAATGAAGATCAAAACGACAGTGAGGTATCTTCTCAAAGCAGTTAGAATGGCTGTCATCAAAAAAGTCTGCAAATAATAAATGCTGAAGAGGATGTGGAGAAAAGCAAACCCTCCTACACTGTTGGTGGGGATGTAAATTGGTGTAGCTACTATGGAAAGCAATATGGATGTTCCTTAGAAAACTGAAAATAGAGCTACCATATGATTCAGCAGTCCTACTTCTGGGTACATGTCCAGCAAAGAGGAAAACTCTTAATTCGAAAGATGCATCTACCCCAATGTTCATAGCATCACTATTTACAGTAGGCAAGACATAGAAGCAAACTAAGTACCCGTCAACAGATGATTGGCTTAAGAAGATATGGTATATATATACAATGGAATATTACTCAGCCATAAAAAGAATGAAATATTGCCATTTGCAGCAACATGGATGAACCTAGAGAATATTATACTTAGTGAAGTAAGTCAAAGACAAATATTGTATGATATCACTAAGATGTGGGATCTAAAAAATAATACAAATAAATCTGTATATGAAACAGACTCACAGACATAGAAAACAAATTTATGGTTACCAAAAGGGAGAGGGAAGCAGGAGAGGACAAATTAGGAGTATGGGATTAAGATCCAAACTATTGTGCATGAAATAGATAAGCAACAAGGATTTTCTGTATAGCACAGGGAATGATATTCCATATATTGTAATAATCTATAAATGTAAAGTAATCTGAAAAAAAAGTATATAACTGAATCATTTGCTGTACACTTGAAACTAACACAGTATTTTATTTTTTTATATACTTCTTTGAATTTTTGCATGTTATTTTATTTATTTTTTTATACAGCAGGTTCTTATTAGTAGTCCATTTTATACACATCAGTGTATACATGTCAATCCCAATCTCCCAATTCAGCCCACCACCACCCCACACCCCCCACTTTAGCCCCTTGGTGTCCATACATTTGTCTTCTACATCTGTGTCTCTATTTCTGCCCTGCAAACAGGTTCATCTGTACCATTTTTCTAGGTTCCACATAAATGCGTTAATATATGATATTTGTTTTTCTCTTTCTGACTTACTTCACTCTGTATGACAGTCTCTAGATCCATCCACGTCTCTACAAATGACCCAATTTTATTCCTTTTTATGGCTGAGTAATATTCCATTGTATATATGTACCATATCTTCTTTATCCACTTGTCTGTCTATGGGCATTTAAGTTGCTTCCATGACCTGGCTATTGTAAATAGTGCTACAATGAACACTGGGGGGCATGTGTCCTTTTGAATTATGGTTTTCTCTGGGTATTTGCCCAGTAGTGGGATTGCAGGGTCATGGTAATTCTATTTTTAGTTTTTTAAGGAACCTCCATACTGTTCTGCATAGTGGCTGTATCAATTTACATTCCCACCAACAGTGCAAGAGGGTTCCCTTTTCTCCACACCCTGTCCGGCATTTGTTGTTTGTAGATTTTCTGATGATGCCCATTCTAACTGGTGTGAGGTGATACCTCATTGTAGTTTTCATTTGAATTTCTCTGATAATTACTGATGTTGAGCAGCTTTCCATGTGCTTCTTGGCCATGTGTATGTCTTCTTTGGAGAAATGTCTATTTAGGTCTTCTGCCCACTTTTTGATTGGGTTGTTTGTTTTTTTAATATTGAGCTGCATAAGCTGTTCATATATCTTGGAGATTAATCCTTTGTCCGTTGATTTGTTTGCAAATATTTTCTCCCATTCTGAGGGTGGTCTTTTCGTCTTGTTTATGGTTTCCTTTGCTTTGCAAAAGCTTTTAAGTTTCATTAGGTCCCATTTGTTTATTTTTTTTTCTTTCCATTACTCTAGGAGGTAGATCAAAAAAGATCTTGCTGTGATTTATGTCAAAGAATGGTCTTCCTGTGTTTTCCTCCAAGAGTTTTATAGTGTCTGGTCTTACATTTAGGTCTTTAATCCACTTTGAGTTTATTTTTGTCTATGGTGTTAGGGAGTGTTCTAATTTTATTCTTTTACATGTAGCTGTCCAGTTTTCCCAGCACCACTTATTGAAGAGACTGTCTTTTCTCCATTGTATATCCTTGCCTCCTTTGTCATAGATTAGTTGAACATAGGTGCATGGGTTTATCTCTGGGCTTTCTATCCTGTTCCATTGATCTATATTTCTGTTTTTGTGCCAGTACCATATTGTCTTGATTACTGTAGCTTTGTAGTATAGTCTGATGTCAGGGAGTCTGATTCCTCCAGCTCCTTTTTTTTCCCTCAAGACTGCTTTGGCTGTTCGGGGTCTCCATACCAAGTTTAAGATTTTTTGTTCTAGTTCTGTAAAAAATGCCACTGGTAATTTGATAGGGATTGCATTGAATCTGTAGATTGCTTTGGGTAGTATAGACATTTTCACACGATTGATTTTTCCAATCCAAGAACATGGTATATCTCTCCATCTGTTTGTGTCATGTTTGATTTCTTTCATCAGTGTCTTATAGTTTTCTGCATACAAGTCTTTTGCCTCCTTAGGTAGGTTTATTCCTAGGTATTTTAGTCTTTTTGTTGCAGTGGTGAATGGGATTGTTTCCTTAATTTCTCTTTCTGATCTTTCGTTGTTAGTGTATAGGAATGCAAGAGATTTCTGTGCATTAATTTTGTATCCTGCAACTTTACCAAATTAATGATTATCTCTAATAGTTTGCTGGTGGCATGTATAGGATTCACTATGTATGGGATCATGTCACCTGCAAACAGTGACAGTTTTACTTCTTCTTTTCCAATTTGTATTCCTTTTATTTCTTTTTCTTCTCTGATTGCTGTGGCTAGGAATTCCAAAACTCTGTTGAATAATGGTGGTGAGAGTGGTTATCCTTGTCTTGTTCCTGATCTTAGAAGAAATGCTTTCAGTTTTTCACCATTGAGAATGATGTTTGCTGTCAGTTTGTCATATATGGTCTTTATTATGTTGAGGTAGGTTCCCTCTATGCCCACTTTCTGGAGAGTTTTTATCATGACTAGGTGTTGAATTTTGTCAGAGGCTTTTTCTGCATCTATTGAGATGATCATATGGTTTTTATTCTTCAGTTTGTTACTATGGTGTATCACCTTGATTGATTTGCATATATTGAAGAATCCTTGCATCCCTGGGATAAATCCCACTTGATCATGTTGTAATCCTTTTAATGTGTTGTTGGATTCTGTTTGCTAGTATTTTGTTGAGGATTTTTGCATCTCTATTCATCAGTGATATTGGCCTGTAATTTTCTTTTTTTATAGTATCTTTGTCTGGTTTTGGTATCGGGGTGATGGTGGCCTCATAGAATGAGTTTGGGAGTATTCTTTCCTCTGCACTTTTTTGAAAGAGTTTGAGAAGGATGGGTGTTAGCTCTTCTCTAAATGTTTGGTAGCATTCACCTGCAAAGCCATCTGTCCTGGACTTTTGTTTGTTGGAAGATTTTTAATCACAGTTTCAATTTCATTACTTGTGATTGGTCTGTTCATATTTTCTGTTTCTTCCTGGTTCAGTCATGGAAGGCTATACCTTTCTAACATTTCTTCCAGGTTGTCAATTTTATTGGCATAGAGTTGCTTGTAGTAGCCTCTTAGGATGCTTTGTATTTCTGCGGCTAACACAGTATTTTAAATCAAGTATAATTTTTTAAAACTGTCTTTTTATGAGATAGTGTGTTCCATAGTAGGTATTTTATTTTTCCTGTGAATATATGAGAGAAGTGTATTATAGGATTTATTGGATGTTTTAATTATCTTAATACTCATTTGTTCTTTTCAGTGGTTACAGCTTGTGACATGGCAGGTGCAGCCATGTATGAACTGGTGCGAGTAGGCCACAATGAGTTGGTTGGAGAGATTATCCGATTGGAGGGTGACATGGCCACTATCCAGGTGTATGAAGAAACCTGTATCCTTTTTGGTTCAATTTCTAGCCATTTTCTATAAATCAGACTTGAAAGATTTATGGCAAAGGTATAAGCAGCACCAATGGTATCAGAAACGTAGAATATTGGTGTTTTGAAGAAACCTGATATATAGGAGTTTATTGAAGAAAGGTACTAAGAATTAGTGCTCTTATTTTAAGAAATTAGTATTATCTCCTGACCTTTCATTGCTCTTAATATTTCATTGCTCTTATTCTCAGGATCAGCATTACTTCTTTGGCTACTTAATTAAGTTTTATTTGGTACAGCTTTTTTGCTATACTAAAATATATGCTATGGTACCTGTTCTCTCTGTCAGTATTGGAATGCTAATTCTAAACAAAATCTGAAATTTTTTAATAAAATTAAAATTTTTAATTTGAAATTTTTAATAAAATTAAGAGTCTTCATAGCTATGAAATCATCACTAATCAAAAGGATTTTTTTCTATTGTTAGGTTTATCTTTTATTTAGTCTTCTACATGGCTTGAAGACTTAAAATAAACAAATGACCATGTGTATAGTGAGAACCCGCTCTGCCTTTGTTATCCTGTATTTGGCCAATTTTCAAAACAGACATGCATTCATGCAGCCCATTTTGTTAGTTCCATTTATTCTGTATCCTTCTAGTTTGCTGTATGAACCAATATAAATATATATTTTTATTTTTATTTCCTTTTTTCCCCAAAAGATAGCATATTATATGCACTGTTCTGCACCTTGTTTTTTTCACTTAAAAATATATGTATGGTGGAAGATGGATAAATATGTGATAAATATAGTACAATGTTTATGGTAGATCACTGTAAAATTCTTTCAGCTTTGCTGTAGGTTTGAAATATTTCATAATCAAATATTGGAAATGAAAATATATTTTGAAGATCTTTCTTGAAAAATTTGTAGAAGTGCCTAGTCTTTTTTACGTCTACATAGAATTCCAGCTTACGAATATACCAACATTTATTAATAAATCCCTTAATGATTGTTAAGTCTAAAGATTTTTTTGGTTGTTTCTTAGTCTTAAGAGTTTAAGTTTTTGTCCAGGTCCTAATATCCTTTTTAGGGAACTGATACTCCTCACCAGTATAGTTGAAACAAAGTATGATGGAGAGGCTTTTGCTTCTATTTTTAAGCCTGTGGTTCCTAAACTGTGCCCCAGGGCACTCTGGGCAGCTGCAGCAAACTCACGTGGGTGCCCCAGGATATTTTAAGGTTTTACGGTAAACACGGGGATATTAGACATTTTGTCAGACACCATGAGAACTAGTAGCTTGAGATAATAAACACTTTTATTATTTGACTGTACTATATTCTTGTCGATGGTATCATATCTTTGTGAAGCTGAGTTTTGGCAATTGCTAAGCTAAAAACCAAGTGTCATACAAAAATGATGTGGGATGAGCATTCAATCTGACTCCAAGGTTTGGAAATTGTAGAATACCCAACAGGCACATAAATCCCATTTTTAAGAATTGAGATTATTTTATAATGAAATTAAAATGTTCTTTTTTCTTTCAGTTTTTCAAAGTACCACTTAGTTGTTAGGACATACACATATATTAAGATGTTTGGACATAATTATTTAATAGATGGAATTATATATATATATTTATATATATATATATATATCTTTTGTTGTAGGTCACTATGAAAAAGTTACTGAAACACTAAGGATGCTGTGGACTAAAAGTTTGAGAATCGCAGGTTTAGCGCCTTATGTATCATTTCCTGTTAAACTGTGGTATCTCCTTTTTATAGTATCTCTAATCTTTCATAGTGAGTTTTTCTCAACTGCCATTTCCAGCTGGTGTGTCTGTTGGAGATCCTGTACTCCGCACTGGTAAACCCCTCTCAGTAGAGCTTGGTCCTGGCATTATGGGAGCCATTTTTGATGGTATTCAAAGACCTTTGTCGGATATCAGCAGTCAGACTCAAAGTATTTACATTCCCAGAGGAGTAAATGTGTCTGCTCTTAGCAGAGATGTCAAATGGGATTTCACACCTTGCAAAAACCTACGGGTATGTCTTTGTAACCTAAATTTCTAAAATTGGCGAAAGAATGTGAAAAGAGTGTTTACTGAACTATTTTGTACTCTTAGTCAAAATAAAAATAGACCATAGAAGCATAGTTTACATCTTTTTTTTAGCTCCACTAGAAGGATTATAGAACAAATGTGTTCTATTGATAAGTGAAGCAAATGATTTAAATAATAGCAAGGGTGAGTCTGCTTGACGTTTATTAAACATTAAATGGTTTGACATTTATTTGAACATTAAACAAGTGCATTTGTTCTCTAGGTTGGTAGTCACATCACTGGTGGAGATATTTATGGAATTGTCAACGAGAACTCACTCATCAAACACAAAATCATGTTGCCCCCACGAAACAGAGGAACTGTCACTTACGTTGCTCCACCTGGAAATTACGATACCTCTGTAAGTATCATATAAACTTTATCTCACAAGAGTGGCCCCCCTTATATGTGACAGTTGCCCAGTTTTAGTACTCTGAATGGTTACAGAATTCGTATTTAATGTGTATGTTTTAAGTTACTCCCATAATTATTTTTTTATTTAAGATTTTTTTCTTTAAAACTTGAGCTTGGGAATACAAAAAGCAAAATATATTATTTCTTTTTGAAGAGAAATAGCTAGTATAGTATTTTCCTACCTTCTTAACTTATGCTACATTATTTAAACCTCTGATTCTTTAGGCATAGAATAGACTTTGATCTTTTTGTCAGTCTCTATTCACATAATGAATTGTAGAATGGATTATATAAGTTCTTACTCTGGGTGAGCCACTTAAAACTTAGTCCTTTTATGTTATTGATAGTCACATCATACCAAGTACAGTAGGTGCATGATAATCTTTGTGGGTATGAAGATAGCTTTATTGAGAAGATCATTATAGCATATAATTTTTTCCCAATAAAATATGATAAAAGATAATAATTTTCTAATCATTTCACAAGAATCAGTCTGTGCTCTACAACATATACAGAGCAAAAGAATTAAATTGGGATTCTGGGCAGTCAGCTAACCTTACTCACTAGCTTAGAGACTCACCTATACTTGAAAGAAAACCCTGAAGTAGACAGTTCAGATTCATGCATCAACAAGATTACAGATTTCTATAGATCTATGGACTTTGAGATTGTTTGTGAACAGTTAAAACCATCTCAGTGTTCACAAATGTTAGCGTATTACTCATTATCTTTTTGCTTTTGTAAATAATCTAAAATATTTAACTTTATTAAATATGTTAGGGTTCTTAATAGATTAGTATTTTTCATTAAAGCAGTGTAAGAGCATTATAATAAAGTAAGCAAAATAAAGAATGGAAAATAAATTATGAAAGCTTTCATTTCTTCCCTCCCTCAGTCCCAGGAGTATCTTCTGTACCCTTCAAGAATTTTTCCTATGCATATTCATGTAATTTATTTAACTATCCCTCTATTACTTGAGATACTCCTTTCTCCAAAACTTCTAAGCTTTTTAAAAAAATCATTAAAATAGTAATAATGCACCTGGTTTAAAAAAAATTAGAACAGTATGTAAAGATTTACAATAAAAAAGTGTAAATCTCCCTCCCCACTTCCACATACCACCTCCCTAACCCCCCAAGAGAAATCTGGCGTTACTTTGATTTTAGAGGAAGAAATGTTTATGATGTACTTAAAGTCCTGCTGTATTTTTGTAGGATGTTGTGTTGGAGCTTGAATTTGAAGGTATAAAGGAGAAGTTCAGCATGGTCCAAGTATGGCCTGTACGTCAGGTTCGGCCTGTCACTGAGAAGTTGCCAGCTAATCATCCTCTGTTGACTGGCCAGAGAGTCCTTGATGCCCTTTTTCCGTAAGTTTGATTTGTGTCCCGTGGTTTTCCCTCAGAGTTATTATATGTGCTTATTGTTTCACTTCTTTGTAGATAAAGATTTTATGTGCTAATCCTTTAATACATTTTATCTAGAGAAATATATTTTACCAGTGCTTATTTAGAGAATCAAACTGTTGAAGAAAATTTATTTTTTCACAGTTGCAAAAGGAAAGCATTATTTCTAAAACTTTCTGAAAAAATGAAATTTCCAGAAGGAAATCTGTGCCAAAATAATATAACTATTTTTCTTAAGTTATCCTAGAATTAGTAGATTGGTGTCACTATAAATTGATGACTTCTAACATCAACTGGGTTCTTTATGCTACCCAGCAATCTTTCTTACTTTGTAGTCTGCTCTTTGCCATTTTCTTCATCACCTGCTTAAAAACCTCCTTTCTCTTTAAATCTTAGGCATTACCATACCCTGCTTTACTTTTAACAGATAACTTTATCATTTAATTCACAGAAAAGACTGAAGCAGTGATGTAGTAATTCTTTCATTCCTCATTATACGTCTTACCCTCTGTGGATGACTTCATTCTCTCTCGAGACTTAAATGTTCATCTATATATGATGATTTCTAAACCTGTATCTTCATCCCAGATCTCTTCTGAGTTCCAGACTCATACATCCACTTCTGATTATACCTCTCCTTTTGAATATCTTATAGGTGCCTCAAAGTCAGTATGTTTAAAACTAAAATCATCATCTTAATCACCACTCCTTTCCTTGAAACTTTGCTGCCTCTCTCAACCAATGTCATTATCATACATCCAGTGAATGCCTAATCTAAAAGCTATGACTTCTCTCAAGTATCATTTTTACCCTCCCACATCTAATTAGTGAACTAATGCTGTTATTCTATTCCCTAAATGTTTTTTATCTGCATCTGTCATCTCTACTCCATGACTATAATTAAGGACCTTACCCTAATTCCTGTAATAAACTCATTTAATCAGACTTCCCGTCTTCAGTTTTGCCTTCTTTCCAAGTGGTTGTCCATATTACATAGTGATCCAACTAAAGCACATATGTGATCCTGCACAATATTGCTTGAAACCCTTCAGAGCTCTTTATTGCTCTCAAGACAAACACACACTCCTTAACTCCTTACAAAGCCACCCATGATCTGGCTGTTGCTTACCTTCCAGTATTGTCTCAGCCACTTGTCTGCCCAACTGCTTCCTTATACACCATCTTCCAGGCTTAACGAAGGACTTTTAATTCTTCAAGCAATGCTCCCTCTTGCCCCTGGACCTTTGGGCATTCTATTCCCTCTATGTGGAATGTTATTTCCCTGTATCTGGCTAATTTCTATTTTCTTTCAGGTCTTAGCTTCTTTCGGAAAGAATTTCCTAATCCCACTCCCATCCAGTGTCAGACTTTGTACTCCTTCCTGTGTACTCCCACAAACCTTGGATGGTCTCTATGATAGCACTTTTCACATTGGATTGTTGAACTTCTAAAGTGGGGCACACCCAGCCTTGCCTCCCCACCCTGGCTTAAAGGTGATTTGAAAGACGTATACAAAGCCATAGGCTGAATGGACATGCCTTCTTAGTGTATCAGAGTCACTGAAAGGTTTGAAGGAGAAAACATTTTAATGCGTATTAGTTTCATATGAGAAAAGTCTGTTATTATTATTAACGATGCAGTGTTTGTGTGAATTTTATGATAAAACACACTGTTACCAAGGAATTTCCCTTAGCATTATGTCTCATTTCTCCTGCCCGGACACTCCTGCCTGACACACACATTCACCCGCACACACAAACACACCTGTGACATTCACTTCCCTCTGCTCTTAACTTCCTTCTGCCCTTAATGGGATTTCACTCTCCACTGACCCTTTTTAGGGAAAGTTTGAAAGTGGTGCAAATGGTACTGTAATCACAAGCTGACTCTCCAGTTGACTCCCCTGGAATGTGAGCTCTTTGAATACAGAAACATGGCTATTTTCTCCGCTGTTGTCTCTCCAGCATCTCCAAGCGTAGTTTGTAGTACCTTGGAAGTACCTCATAAATCGTTATTGAATGGGTAAAAGGGGGTTGACTTAACACCTTAACAAAAGTCTTCATTTATTAACCTCTGTGACAAGATAGGAATTTCTTAGATCTTATTTTTTACCTCAGAAGACAACTTTCAAAGTGTTTATATTTTTCTTTCAGCTTTAATTCTTACATTGTCCTTTCATAAACTAATTTATTTAAGCATTCAGAATATCATTAGTGCTATTTTATTTATTTTCATATTCCTCTTCCCCAGTTACCTTATGGAATATACTTTCACTTTTCGCTATTAAAGATGATAGAAATGATTAATTTATAATAAACAACATATACTACTATAGGTGGAAACTAGGGGAGCAATTGTTATATATCTATCTGTATATCTATCTTTGTAAGTACATATATAGATACAGATGACAGTATTATAAAGTGCTTTCGTTCTTTAACTTGTATTTCTGTGTCACTTACCTACTTTATTTATTGGTATGTATTAGTGAGTAAAGTAATCCGTGCTTGTTTTATTGGTATAGATGTGTACAGGGAGGAACTACTGCAATCCCTGGGGCTTTTGGCTGTGGAAAGACGGTGATATCGCAGTCTCTATCCAAGTATTCCAACAGTGATGTGATCATCTACGTAGGATGTGGTGAGAGAGGAAATGAGATGTCTGAAGTCCTCCGGGACTTCCCAGAGGTCTGTATTTGTAACGCTTCCAATACTAATCTAGAGAAAATACCACTAATCAACTTTAATTGGCAATTAATAAAGCTTTGTGTTGAATCTGGAGCAATGCTCTCATTTGTCAAGGATCTTTTAAGGAATTTTTCTAATTATATCTGTGATTCAGTTTGTATACTCAAGGAGACGAATTTGAATTTTTCAGTGAAACACTTGAAAGTTTCTTTTTGTGGTCTGGTGGTTTTCAGTTATTGGGAGAAAGATACAATAGGCAAAATATTTATAGGTGTGAATTTACATAGCCTTTATATGATCTACTAGGTTACTGTAGTAATATTCCTTTTTCCATAAAATAATGGGCTTCATTTATGAAATGGAAATACTGGCTGTTTTCTTTACCACACAGTGGGATAGAGGGAAGAGGTTGGAGTGATGGGAATATGGCTTTGGGAATACAGATTATAAGAGGGATTAAATATAAACAAGTTGTGAAAAGGGGACTGAATGTTCTAGGGATCACTAATAGATTGCTTGCCTCTAGCTCACGATGGAAGTTGATGGTAAGGTAGAGTCAATTATGAAGAGGACAGCGTTGGTAGCCAATACCTCTAATATGCCTGTTGCTGCTAGAGAAGCCTCTATTTATACTGGTGAGTATATGAATTGGAATAAAAGTGATTAACATATCTGTTCTTAAGTTTAAATCTAGCACCAAACTTTTTCTTTTCCAAAGAACTTTTCTTTCATTCTAAAGTACATACACACAACCATGTTCCTAGAATATTTTTTTTAATATTTCACATATTATTATATCTTGAGAATATGTCAATTTAAGACATTAATAGAGCTGCCACAATCTTTTTGATGACTTTAAAATGATGTATCTTCTACTACTGGTTTTCCTTTCTTCATTACATGTTTTACCATTGCTCTATCTCTGAATATATCTGTATCTCTATAACTTGAATTATCAGCTTTGAACTGTAATACTTTGAATATCAGTATGTTTATGTATTATCTTCCATCTTTGCTCCCACTTCCATCCAGCTTTTGGTGCTTTGATTTCTACATTTTCAGGATTTATAATGTTCGTATTCTGTTCTATAACCATAAATCCAGTATTTGTATTAGCCTTAGACCTAGTGAAATGGAGTCATGCCCACTGGCAGTCCCTTGACTACAGTTTTTCCATTTGTTTCATGGTTGGACAAAATTTGAATTCTTGTTTCTTTGTAAGTCTGGGTTTTTTCAGCTGCCTTTAAATTTTAACAGTTTGGCAGAGTATAAAATTTTTTGATCAGTATTTCTTGCCTAGAGAACTCTTATTTCAGCATTAAGTGCTGGGGAGAGATCTGACGCTGGCCTACTTTTTTTTCCTTTTATAGGTGATTTTTCTTTTTACCCAAAGGAATGTCTCTTTAACTTTGAAGTCTTCTTTTTTTTATTTACTTATTTTTTGGCTGCGTCAGACCTTCATTGTTGGGTCTTCGTTGCTGCGCACGGGCTTTCTCTAGTTGCCACAAGTGAGGGCTACTCTTCATTGCGTTGCACGGGCTTCTCATTGCAGTGTCTTCTCTTGTTTTGGAGCTTGGACTGTAGGTGCGCAGGCTTCAGTACTTGTGGCACACGGGTTCAGTAGTTGTGGCTCGCGGGCTCTAGAGCTCAGGTTCGGTAGTTCTGGCACACGTGCTTAGTTGCTCCGCGGCATGTGGGATCTTCCCGGACCAGGGCTCAAAACAGTGTCCCCTGCATTGGCAGGCGGATTCTTAACCACGGCGCCACCAGGGAAGTCCTAACCTTGAAGTCTTATAACTTTATTAGGATATATCCCAGTATTGATAGTTCTGATAATTTTTTCCTGAGACATAGTATACCTTTTCAATCTATGAATATGTCTTTTATTTTGGAAAATTTTTGAGAATGGTTTCTGAAACTTTTTCTTTTCCATTATGGTTATCTTCTTGAAGCTAAACATATAGCGTCTCCTTTAGCTGTTTCCATATGCATCATTTCCTCTCTAATTCTTTTTATTTAGCCTTTTATCCATTTTTTAACAGGGTAATCAACGTGTATTCTTTGTATTGCTTCCAGTGAAGTCTTTATGTTCTTCTAGCTCTTTGCTGAGTTCTGCTGGCTCATGAAACATCTTTTGTGATCTTACTGTATACTCCTTGAGATTTTTATTTTGTGGTAGGATGCAATATTAAGATTTTCTTTTATTAATTAATTGTGGTCACAGTTTTCATTTGTTTCTTGGCAGGTTCATTGTTGTACTCTGCTCTTCTGTCTCTCTTTTTCTTTTATTTTTGTTCCTGTGCTGATGTTTATTATTACTATTACTCATCTTTGCAGGAGATGGGAGGGAATGGTTGTTACTGTGGTCCAGGGTAGCAGGAATTCTTCCTGGTAATCTGTGAAGTTTGTTATAGCATAGAGTTGTGTAAGTTATTTTACTTTTTCTTTCCTGCCAACAAAAATCCGCAGCTACAAGGCCACTTACAATGAATTCTTTCTCTTCTACCCTGCCTCATTCACTTTTTACTTACTGAAAAAGAGTGCCTTCCTTTTTTTTGGGTCCCCATCTCTCTACTTCCCCTTGATGCCAAACTGGGTCCAAGGAACCCCTGCCACTAGCCCTGTACCCCTTTTACTGTGTTCCAGACAACGGATTCTTTGTTTTGCCCCTCAGGATGTACCTTCTGGTTTGCAAAAGCTTAATCTGAGATGTGCAGCCTCAGGTGAATTCTTGGTGTCTTTCCACCCCCTTGTTTGTTTTTTATCTCATTTAGTTGGCTTTCCTCATTATTTTGTTGTGAAGCTAAACATGGCCCCTAATTTTTGACTATGGAGTTTGTGTTTCTGTATTTCTTATTCTCCTTGTTTGGTGGTTACTCTTATGAGAAGAAGGAGAAAGTGACATACTCATCTGCTATTTTAGGACAAGTCTACCTACTTCTTTTAAATGGCTGCACAGTATCCCTTTGTATGGATATATCGTAATTTATTTAACCAGCATCCTTTTAGGGGGCACTCGGATTATTGATAATTTTTTTGCTCCCACAAACTTCACACCATAAAACATTCTTAAGCATGTTTTTTACACTGTGGCTTTGTATGTTTTATGCGCATGTTTCTTTGTATTTTTGTCAGGTAAGTTCTTAGAAGTAAAAGTGCTAAGAATACAACTGTTAATATAGATTTTAGTTTCTAATAGCTCTTCAAAAGGAATAACAGTGGACAAGAATTCTGCTTCTTCACATACTCACCAATGCTAATTTCTTCAATACTTTCTTATGATCATTATCATACAGAAAAGTTGAAAGAATATTACAGTGAATACCCAGGTACCCCACACCTAGATCTGATAATTAGCATTTTACCATCCCTGCTTTATTAGATGCCTATTCGGTCTGTATTTCTTACAGTGAGCTAGCATCTTTTCTGTGTGTATTCACCATTTGACAACTGCCTTCTGTCCATTTTTGTATTGGTAGTAGCTGTTTATCATATGGATTGGTAAAGCTCTTTGAAATCAGTCTTTCATCTGTTATGAGTTGCAGATATTGTCCTAGTTTGCTTATCTTTTGATTTTTGTCTGAGGGTTTTTTTTTTTTTTTCTTGTAGGCACTGATATCTTTAGGTCTATGAAAGTGGTCTATGAGACTTCTTTGAGGTTTAGTCATGTGTATCTGTCTCTTCTGTCAAGTCTTTTTAATAAATATATACACACAGGCATTAGTGAATGTTATCACAGAGACATAGCGTATTTGTATAAGAGAGGATCTGATTCTACCATCAGATTGAAATATGTGATAATTACTGTGTTTTTTAAGCCTTAATAATGATAAGTGGATTTCTTAAAGACTTTGTTCCTTGGATCATATTTTGGAAGCCTAAGTCAGTATTTTTTATTCTGAAGGATGTGATAAATAGTAAAGTTCTGAGTTTTCCAGCAACTATTTTGTTTTACTTATATAAGCATCTGTTTCTTTACTGGTAAAATAAGGGAATTAGGGCAGTAGATTTGCTGGAATCTACTGTTGCTTAAGATGTAGCAACAAATATACATTTCTAATACCTTAGAGTTGTATAGTACTTTGTACTTTGCAGAGGGCATTTATAGAAATCTTTTCATCTGGTATGTGTAGATAGATAGGGTGAGAGTTATTCCATTTTCACAGATTAGGAAACCACCCTGGGAAATGAAGTTATTTTGCTAAAATTAATGACAGAATAGGAAGTAGAACCCAGGACATCTTTCTGTATATTAGCTTCTTCTAAGTGGTTTACTGTATGTGATTTTACAGGAGAGGACCCAATCTGCATAGCAGAATGATCTGGATAATTAAGATTATTACTCGCGTTAATAACATTTGTTACTTTTGAAAAATAATCAAACAAGCTAATTAGTTGAGGATTTTTTTTTTTTTTTTTTTTTTTTTTAGTTGAGGATTTTTTGATGCCTATGTCTAATTATCTCAACAATGAATGGGAGGAAAGTCTTTTCCTACTTTTAAAAATGTATACTAGGCTATGATAAACCCAAACATATAATTGCTCAATATAATAGACATTTATTTCAGATGATCCGGGCAATCTTCATTATTCTGTCGTTTTTGGGCTGGGACGCAGGCTGAAAAGAGCTCTTTCATTTCGACACATATCTTGCATGGATCCTGGGAGTTCTCGCCCTCTCAGTAAACCAGAAGGAAGAAGTAGCATGGAAGGATGTGTGGCTTGCCTGGTGGTGGAACACATGACTCTTACATTCCATTAGATAGGGGTCAGTTACTTGCCACATCTAAATGCAGAGGAGGCTAGACAATATAATTCAGCTGTGTGCCCAAAAGAAGCAGCACAGATTATGGTGAACAGCTAGCAGTCTTAGGAACTTATTGCTTTAAATTTTTCTTAAGGGTGAAAAAGTCAGGATGATACTTTATAGGATTATAACTTGTAATATTCTTCCCAATTTAGGAATTACACTGTCAGAATATTTCCGTGACATGGGCTATCACGTCAGTATGATGGCTGACTCTACCTCCAGATGGGCTGAGGCTCTTAGAGAAATCTCTGGTCGCTTAGCTGAAATGCCTGCAGGTAAGTCTCTGTATTGCTTATTATATAAGCAAGACTTTTAGGATTTGGGGACTGGCTTATAACCGCTCCTTAAAATTTCTTTTCATTTTTCAGATAGTGGATATCCTGCATATCTTGGTGCCCGCCTGGCCTCATTCTATGAGCGAGCTGGCAGAGTGAAATGTCTTGGAAATCCTGAGAGAGAAGGGAGTGTCAGCATTGTAGGAGCGTAGGTATCAAAACTGTACTTTTCATAAGAAAAAAGGTTATTTATTTTAAAGAGACAATATTTAGCCCCCCTGAGAGCAGTGATTTTTTTATTTTTTTTTGTGGTACGCGGACCTCTCACTGTTGTGGCCTCTCCCGTTGCGGAGCACAGGCTCCAGACACGCAGGCTCAGCGGCCATGGCTCACGGGCCCAGCCGCTCCGTGGCATGTGGGATCTTCCCGGACTGGGGCACGAACCCACGCCCCCTGCATCAGCAGGCGGACTCCCAACCACTGTGCCACCAGGGAAGCCCGAGAGCAGTGATTCTTAACCAAGGTTGCACTTGAGTCATCCAAGGAGCTCTTTAAAATGCACATGTTTAGGTCATCTCTACATGTTATGGTTCTATAGATTTGACTTGACTGAGTTATTATATTCAAGTCACAATATCATAGAAATAATTTAGAAAATTATAGACATGTTAAGGTAAGACTGTATCATGATAAAAACAATGTGAAGATTCACGATCCCCACATAAAGCCATACTTTGTTCTCAGACCTTTTCCTTCCTTCCTGTTTCATCTGTTTGATTAGAATAGTGAAACAGATTATAATTAAATCTGTCTCATTTCTCAAACTAGAAGGTGTTTAATAGTTGTCATTCTTAATTTTCAACTTAGTACTGGTTTTTATTTAAGATTTTTGTATAACATTTTCTTTCCGAAGGTCATATTTCTAAAGTTATTTACATTAAAATGGACTTGCAAAAAATTGCTTTTATATACAAGTTATTTTCCATAAGCATTTCTAATGACTTTTTCTTCTTTTAAATTTAGAGTTTCTCCACCTGGTGGTGATTTTTCTGATCCAGTTACATCTGCTACTCTTGGTATTGTTCAGGTATATCTTTCCCTCGTGTAGTCAGCTTCTGAGCTCCACCCCACCCCAGGCTGTCCTCATGTTATCCACATCACTGTGAAGTATTTCATTTGGTCACTGAAGAGTAGGCAGCGGTAAAGTCTGTTTTAGCAACATTCTTACTACTGAAAGTCTTCAGTGCTGTCTGTTCTTTCTTAGCTCTTTATCTAGAGTTTATAATAGATTTAATATTCTGTAAGTGGAAAATACATCCGGGTAGCAAAGTTTTATTCGTGTTAAAGTAATACTACACTTTGAGTTAGAGTAACCCTAGGAGTAGAAACAAATGGGCCCAAAAAAGATATAATGGCAAAAACCCCATAGAAGTTTCTCCTCGTGGTATGGTCCAAGGCAGGTAACCCTATTAGAGGGCAGCTCTTTTCCATTCCACAGTAATCCAGAACCAGCGCTTCTTCCACCTTGGGCTCCACCTAGCCTGGTAGTTGTCTGCATCTGGCTGGCACAGGGGGACTGTGTAGAAGGCACACCTACTTTGGGCTTAGGCCTGGTCACTCCACTCATTCTGTTAGCCACACGCAGATGAAAGCAAAACTTGGAAAGCGTAGTTTCTGCCTAGGCAGCTTCCCAGTGACAAGGGCATGAATTCTAGTGGATAGCCAGCCAACTTGGCCATTAAAAGTAAGCCTGGGGGGGGTGGGGGCGGGGATGAACTGGAAAATTGGGATTGACATGTATACACTAATATGTATAAAATAGATAACCAATAAGAACCTGCTGTATAAAAAATAAATAAATAAAAAATTTTTAAAAAGTAAGCCTAAATGAAAGATGTATATAAATCAGAGCTATAATTTTTTTAATGTTGATACATTTATAAGCATATGTATTATTCATATGGGAAAAATAGAATATTTGCCTATATTTCTGTCAGTTTCAGATAAAAGGAAGTGGTAGAGGCTAAATTCACAACTTTCAAGATGTTTAACCTTTGCTGAAATTTTGAATTTTTAATTGCAGGGAAATGGGGAGCAAAGTTAGGAATGCATAAAATACATATATATGTTTGGCCTCAGAAAAATGACTGTCACATCTTTTAGGATTGGCCCTTAATGATAGGGAACTGAATTTATTCAGAACATTTAGAGGTTTTCATTAAAGTGAAGTATCTATCTTAATAAGCATTTTCTGGTTCATCTGTTTATATTGCACTGTCATAATCTTCAAAGGAGTCAGTGTTTTTGCTATCAGATTTGACATACTATTAAGGAAATTTTGATTTGTAGATATTACCCATACTGAAACTAAAAGAAATACATTTTCCTATTTGCAGTTTTGTTCTATTTCATGTATACTTGTTATATACTAAAAAGATAAATAATTTGACCAGAAAAGTATAGAATTGCATATTTAGGACAAACAAATACATTTCAATACTTCAAAAAAAATTGTATTTAAGAAAAATTTTTATGTTTTGTTTTTGCTTTTGTCTTTAAATCAGGTATTCTGGGGCTTAGATAAGAAACTAGCTCAACGGAAGCATTTCCCGTCTGTCAACTGGCTGATCAGCTACAGCAAGTACATGCGTGCCTTGGATGAGTACTATGACAAACACTTCACAGAGTTTGTTCCTCTGAGGACCAAAGCTAAGGAGATTCTGCAGGAAGAAGAAGACTTGGCAGAAATTGTACAGCTTGTGGGAAAGGTAGGTTGTAAAATCTTGTGGAAGACAGGTCTGTGAGTTGCACTGAAGCTTTTTAAGGACAAACAGAACCTTGGATATGTGGATTCTTGCTGGGAGAATTAGTATTTATTAAATATTTTTTAAGCTAATAGGATTTTAGATTATTCCTTTATCCAGCAGATATTTGAGGGACCTGCTTGTGTTATGGAAAGTAGAAAGATGATTGGTGTTTAGATTATTATTGAATAACAAACCACTCCGACATATAGTGGCTTAAGTAGTGTTTTCTTGCTCATGGTTTTTGGGTTTAGTGGACTCAGATGGGAAGCCTTGCTTGGGTCCCCTCATACAGTTTTTGCAGTCATATGGTGGCTGAGACCATAGTCATTTGAAAGTTTCTTCCCTCACATGTCTGGTGCCTGGGCTAGGATGACTGGAATAGCTAAGGGTTGGCTGGGCATTTCTCTCTATGTGGTGTTTCAAAAAAAATCAGCCTATTTGTGTACCCATGTTCATAGAAACATCTAAGCACTAAAAGGTGGGAGCAACCCAGATGTCCTTTGCAACACACTCACATGTGCACGCGCACACACATGCACACACAATGGAATTAATATTCCATTTCAGCCTTGAGAAGGAAGGGAAATTCAAACACATGTTGCAACGTGGATGAACCTTGAGGGGACATTATGTTAGGTGAAATAAACGAGCCACAAAAAGACAAATACTTATATGTAACGTATCTGAAGTAGTCAAATTCATAGAAGTAGAAAGTAGAGTAGTGGTTAACTGGGACCGGGAGGGCGGAAGGGGAGTTGTTGTTTAATAGGTATAGAGTTTCAAATTTGTAAGATGAAAAGTTATGGAAATCTGTTTCACAACAATGTGAACATACTTAACCTACTGAACTACACTTAAAAATGGTTACGATAGTAAATTTATGTTATATGTTTTCACAACAAAATCCAAAAAAGAACATCAATCAGGAAGCAGTTATGAAGTGAATTTATTATTTTTTTTAATTTTTTTTTTAATTTTTATTTTTTTTGCGGTACGCGGGCCTCTCACTGTTGTGGCCTCTCCCGTTGCGGAGCACAGGCTCCGGACGCTCAGGCTCAGCGGCCATGGCTCACGGGCCCAGCTGCTCCGCGGCATGTGGGATCTTCCCCGACCAGGGCACGAACCCGTGTCCCCTGCATCGGCAGGCAGACTCTCAACCACTGCGCCACCGGGGAAGCCCCTGAAGTGAATTTATTAATGATAGGTGATCGTGTGTTGACTATGTGGTTTCTGCATGCTAACTGGTTAGAACTATTGGTCCCACGTTGTGGCAGTAAATTTCTAAAAATGTATTTTTTCCTCTTCTAGGCTTCACTAGCAGAAACAGATAAAATCACTCTGGAGGTAGCAAAACTTATCAAAGATGATTTCCTTCAACAAAATGGATATACTCCTTATGACAGGTAATCTAGCCTGATTTTCTTTTTTTAATTTGAGGATATTCTATCAAGTGTTGAAGAAGGAGCTGCCTACACATTAAAACCCTCCCCTCGGGGCTTCCCTGGTGGCGCAGTGGTTGAGAGTCCACCTGCTGATGCAGGGGACACAGGCTCATGCCCCAGTCCGGGAAGATCCCACATGCCGCGGAGCGGCTGGGCCCGTGAGCCATGGCCGCTGAGCCTGCACGTCCGGAGCCTGTGCTCCGCAACGGGAGAGGCCACAACAGTGAGAGGCCCGCATACCGCAAAAAAAACACAAAAAATAAAACAAAACCCTCGCCACCTTTTTTTTTCTCATACAGACACACTCTGACTCCGTGTATAGGTTTATTTTATATTTCCATAGCAGACATCTAGTGATCCAGTATGTTCCCTTATCTTGAGTTGGCTCATTTTTCCAGTTATGACAGTGTTTTCACTCATTATCCAGCCATCTTTAATTAGATTAAATTGTGGCTTAGTGTACAGAGCCTGGGGATCATTGCCTCTTTCAGAAGCTTTTCTCACTACCTGTTACCACAGCCTGTGCCTCTTCTACTCTTTTCCTAAATAATATACTTTCGTGCCTCATTTCCCAAGAGTTCTATTCTTTTTATATTTATTTATTTATTTATTTATGGCTGCGTTGGGTCGTTGTTGCTGCGCGCAGTCTTCCTCTAGTTGTAGAGAGCGGGGGCTACTCTTTGTTGCAGAGCACGGGCTTCTCATTTTGGTGGCTTCTCTTATTGCAGAGCACAGGCTCTAGGCATGCGGACTTCACCATTGTGGCACGTGGGCTCAGTAGTTGTGGCTCGTGGGCTCTAGAGTGCAGGCTCAGTAGTTGCGGTGCACGGGCTTAGTTGCTCCGCGGCATGTGGGGTTTTCCTGGACGAGGACTCGAACTCATGTCCCCTGCATTGGCAGGTAGATTCTTAACCACTGCGCCACCAGGGAAGCCCAAGAGTCGTATTCTTTTTCTTTCTACTGAAGTCCCTGTCGGACATCTCACCAGTCCCTGCTACTCCTGCCCAGTGCTTGTTTTTCATTATTGTCTCTGCTACTTCCATGGCTTATTTAAAAGTTCCCATTTCTTTTAAACTTTGATAATTTGAACCCTTTTTCATCATAGGCTAGTTTTTCTCCCTCAATCATATTTGGCCCTGTATAAGACTAAAGTGGAAACTGAACACATAGGAAGACTACCAGAATGTAAGACAAGCAGAAAATATGACAGTATAATCAGTAAGGCTCAAAAAAAACCTATCAGGAACTTAAGAAGCTCTAGGAAGCATCCACACAAAGATATCTCCACAAAGGGAAAATTATTTGAAGAGAGTGTAATGGAGAGTGTGCATGAAATTGTGTATGCAAGTAAGTTTAAATGCGTTGGAAATTTGATTAGAATGCATGTGATGCAAGTTGAATATTAACTTCTGTGTCTTCATTATTAAAAGATATGGGTAAATGAAAGTGGACACATTAATGGAGAAAGGAAATGCTTATTAACTTTAGGAAATTGCAGTTCCCTGCTTTCCTATTATTTATTAAACCTTCACCGACTGTCACAAGGGAGTCTTTACAACTCAGTTATTTTACCATTTGGGTAACTGCTTTAACTGCACTGTACAAACACAAACCCTCAGAGGTCATTAGATTGTGGCAGTACTGTTTCATTGTTCTTCCTGTTTGATTGTGTTAACAAAAATTAACGTCACTCTTTAAATAAAAGAATACATAGCTCCATCTCTCCATCCACCCCCTATTCCTGAGACATCTCTGTCCAAAAACTCTGGTTAAGTATTATTGATCTTTTCCACTATTCTTTTTTCATTCCTTATGTATCATGCAATAAATGTAAGTAGTGTGCATATCTAAATAAAGAAGTTAATGCTCTGGTATTTTACAGATGAAGTAAAAACTATGAACTTGCTTTGGATTTTGTTTTTGTTTATTATTTTGACTTCCATTTATCCTAGGTTCTGCCCATTCTACAAGACAGTAGGGATACTGTCCAACATGATTGCATTTTATGATATGGCCCGCAGAGCTGTTGAAACCACTGCCCAGAGTGACAATAAAATCACATGGTCCATTATCCGTGAGCACATGGGGGAGATCCTCTATAAGCTTTCCTCCATGAAATTCAAGGTATATTTGTTTCTACCATAAACTTCTTTTAGTAGTTTCTTTTTGATTTTTTAAAATATCTGGGTCCCAAACCTGGTGTGTGAAACTGGCATTTATCATTTTCATACATGCTCGGGTTATGTAAAACCAGAAGAGACCTCAAAGCTATGTTCAAATAGGAATTCACATGATAAAGACTATAGTATGTCACGTCTAAAATAAACGCCGACGTGTTTTCCCTTTTGTCTTAACTGCCAGGCAATTTAGAGCTAAAATCATTGCTAAGCAGCAGCTACCTTACCTCAAGTGCCTGTTAATATCTAATCCCGATGCTCCTCTGAAACGATTTCTGCTGCTTACTTCAAGTATCCTATTACACATCATTTTTACTTTTAAGTAGACTCTCATTCTTTGGGAAGTACACAAGACATAAATAGATAATTAAGTGAAATTATCTGTAGAAACTCAAATGTGTAAGATTGTTTTTAAAACACTTGATCAGTTGAGTTGTATTTAATTATTTCTAAGTCATGACATCCAAGTATATTTACTAATCTCCTACTGAGAAATTAAGAGTGATTCTCTGAATGTGTATGTTATGTATATAGTGTTTGCATTATAGATTGGAAGTAAATTTGTATAGACACTCACTGTATCAAGGATTTTAAAATATTCACACCCTTTGAGTCCTGTCTTTCCATTTCAAAACATATAACCCAAGGAAAAAATTAGAGATTTTGATATGGATGTATGTAAAAGATTGTATATTAAACTTTTAAATGTCATCCAAAAGTGAACGGAACCATTGTGGCATGTACATTACAGCAAAAATATTATAAAGGCATTAACATCTTTTTTTCAAAGAATATCCAAAGACACAGGGAAACGCTTATGGTATAATTAGTGAAAAAAGTTGGTTGCAAAGAAATTCCATATGTAATTTGATCCAAATTTTATTTTTTAAAATTATACATTCATAGGAAGATGATAAAAAAATATATGCAATAATATAATAGTGATGACTTCTGGTAGTATAACTAAAGGTGCTCTCTTTTTTCTGTTTACAGGTATATTGTATCAAATTAACATTTCAGTTGTTCTTTAATATCATTAAGTATTTTTCTATAGCACTATTTTGTGGCTGGAGAATAATATTTTCCTATTCTTAGGGATTTAGGAAATTTCCAGTTGTTGGTATGGACAACTTTGTTCATGTAGTTGGTTTTGTGTATTTTCCTAGTATATGTTCTCAGAAGTGGAATGATTGGGTCAGAGGGCTTAAACACTTTAAGGTTTCTTTCATATATTTTACTCAATTAAGTTGCTTTCCATACAGATTTTAAATGGGGCGCATTTTGAGATTATTTTAGAAATTTTACTCCCCCCGTCCCAAGGTGATACTACCAGACCTTGAATAGTAAATTCTGTTTTGATTAAATTCCGACTATCATATACACAGAGAGGAATGCATCTAATACACATTGCTGCATAATTCCCTAATAGTTTGCATATCGTTGAGGGTAAATCCATTGGTTGTTGAATACAGTTAGCAAGCAAGACACAAAATGGAAATTTTGTCTTCTGTTTGGTTGGATGACTACTTTATACATTTCTACCCTTAAAGGAAAAAAGAAAAATAAGGTTAATTCTGCCTCCTGCCTGTGTTTTACCAGTGCACCTCAGCCTAGTACTCAAATATAGTAAATATAAATAACTCACTATGTGTTCTGAAAATTATTTTCCAAAGGTAAATTGAATTCTGTCATGTCTTCTTTCAGGATCCAGTGAAAGATGGTGAGGCAAAGATCAAGGCCGACTATGCACAACTTCTTGAGGATATGCAGAATGCATTCCGTAGCCTTGAAGATTAGAACTGTGATTTCTTTCCTCCTTTTCCTCAGCAAGCTCTCATATGTGTATATTTTCCTAAATTTCTCATCTCAAACCCTTTGCTTCTTTATTGTGCAGCTTTGAGACTAGTGCCTATGTGTGTTATCATTTGTTTCCCTGTTTATTTGGTAGGTCTTATATAAAACAAACATTCCTTTGTTCCAGTGTTTGAAGGGCCTCCCTGATCCTTTCTCCAAAGTGGTGAATGTAGTAAATAGGATATACAATGGCTACACTACTGTAAACGTGTATGTAGGGTGACGTCTCTCCTTGTCCTAGGTTTGCCCTTTCCTCATCGCCATTAAATTGTAAACAGGACTACCGCGTGTACTCTCTTTGCAATGGATCTGGAATGGAAGGCCAGACTTCTATACATTTTGTCAGGTTCATTGTGAAATGACTCAACATCTGTGTGGTAAAGTTGTTGGCAGCTTAGCATTTTGCTAAGTAACCTGCTTTGTAGGAAATAATTACTTTTTTAAAACGTGAATAATTAATGTTTCTATTATGTGTTGCTTTCCCCCAGTATAAATCAAGAATGTTTGTGGGAAACTGTTGAGAACTGTACTGTTTTTAAAGCAGGCATTTGTGGGACTCAGCACAATAGATGAATCAGTGCCCTCTAAAAAAGTGAAAAAGGAGCCAGGTGATCAAACTTAGATTAACATCATCTTGTTAAAGCCTATTTTACTTCACTAGGAAAAATTCGGTATCAAGGACTATTATACTACATTGCTAGCAAATTCTTTTTAAAATTACGTTTAAAACAATCACCGAGAACTTGATCCACATCACACCCTCTTTTTTTTCCTCAAACATCGTAGAACCCTAAGCTTCTAAGAATCATGTGGCAATGTGATAGGCAGTAAAATGCCACAGAGAAGATATTTAGTAGTGGTTAAAGGCTGTTTGCACCTTTAAGGACCAGCTGGGCTTTAGTGATTCTTGGGGCCAGAGTGGCACTATGTTTTTACAAGATAATGACATGTTTCACATGTTTGTTTGTTTGCTAATTGAATTTCTGAACAACCAGCTTCCTGATTGTAAAAAATATTATTCTTTCACATGGTTTTTGATTCACTGGCTCAAAAGATTTCTCAGAATACCTGTAGCTGTAGCAGCATAACAGTTTCCATTCTGTTTCATAGGGATGAAGTTAATTCTTATATCTGCTGATAACAGAATCTGGGTCATGTGAAAAAAAGATCATTTCTTCCTATCTTTTAAGTATATGTTTTAAAATAAAAGTTTCTGTGTTTGTATGATAAGGCACATTAGGTAATATATTTCTTTTGGTCTGTTAAGGAAAGATGCAGTTAGAGAATTCAGCTATGTTTGTTTAAATCCTTGCAGATTACATGTTCTTACAGTGGCCTGCTGTTCAGAATAAGTATTCTGCCATGTATCTTTTTTTAACCTTTCAGAATATTGAAAGATAAAAATTGTGCAGTGATTTGTTGAGACGTGGATGTAATGGTGCTGCTGAATCAGTTTGCTTTCCAATGTGGCCTCCTACCCAGAGGCCCTAAGACCAGTGGAAATTAAAAGAATTTCAAAAACTTTCAATTCCTACCTTAAACCTACCAGCAAACTAGGATTGTGTTAGTAATGAATGATATGACGAAGAAAGTTTGACCAAGTTTCTTTTGTGTTTTTCTGAATTTGCAATGTACATTCTTACTCCTTTTTAAGAATGTTGATGTATGGGTGTGAACATGCTAGAGAAACTTTGCTCAGAGCCTCACTGTAAGTGTCCCTTCACCCATATGTTATAGAATTTCACATTGGTCACTGATCATATTTCTTTAATAAGAATGTGTTAAAGTTAACAACAGTCTTTTAAAAAGATGATGCAGTTCTATATTTATTGTGCTGTGCCTGATCCTAAGTGGAGCCAGTTAACAAGTTTCATATGTATTTTTCCAGTGTTAAATCTCACACATTGTACCCTGACAAACGAATAGAAGAGGTCGTATATATTGCCTCCTTATCCTTGAGGTTTCACTATCTTTATGTTAAAAGTTGTGTATAATTGTTAAAATCTATGAAAGAATAAAAAGTGGATTTAAATTAACATTTTTCCTTTTTTTGTGTGGGTGTGGCAAGATCTGCTAAAAAAAGTGCCACCTTATTGTATTTCGGCTTGTTTTCAGTATGAACTTTAAAGTTTTTTATTTCCCTCTTTATAGATTGTTACTTAAGATCATGAAATTGAATTGGCGCCCTCACTATAGACTGCAAAAAGTCCTATAATCATGTACCACTGTGATTTGGAAATATAGTACATGGAATCCCATAGCATTCTGAATATTACTTCAAATTGAAAAAATGAATGGTTTCTAAAAGTAGACTTACAAATGAAAGGAAATCAGTGTACTCATCTCTACTTTTGGCAAATGAACTAAAGCATTGTAATTCGTAATTCTGCAAGCCAAATTATTTAAGATCCAGTGTAGCAACATGGTTTTTATTTCCTTAAGTGTATTTTAACAATTTCTAAAGGAGTAAGAAGCAGTGTGAAATGAAAAACTCTACCAACTTTATGTAGAGAAATACTTAAAAATTCATGAGAAAGCTTATTCATTATAGAATGGGTGATTTTTATTCTTTTTTGGTAATAATCCAGTATTTTCAGGTTATTAGTTTTAATGTATTGCCACAATGTAAGAGTATGAAGAAGGGAACCAATTTTCTCAGGTGAGGTGTGATAAAATGCCTCTGAAGTTGTTCTAAGGGCTCCCTTTTAGTTCGAGTTCCCCCAGAAGTTGACACTGAGACATGTATTTGCGTGCAGACAGTTTATTTGGGATGAGATCCTAGGAAAGCACCAGTAGGGAAATAGAGAATTAAGACAGAATTGAAGGAAGCCAATACGTGTTCTTAACAAGCAAGTCAACATTTTGGAGCACCATCCTGCTGGGGAGTTGTGGGAACAACTGAAAAATATGCACCTCGTTATATTCCACCTGGGGTGCAAAGGAACTAGCGTCCTTTCAGCATCGTTGATTGACAGCCACCTGCTGTCAGTCATCCACTGAAGGCAGTTCCCACAAAGACAGGGAGAGTCAGTGCCCAGCACATGAGTATAAGTAGATCGGGCTCTGGTGGCCACAGGAAACCCTCTGCAAAGAGATTTAGGTGCCGGCAGTTGGGAGGTCAGCTGGTGGGCACTGAAATGGTACTCATGGCTGAAGAGATTTGGGTGGGGAACTCATAGCATCTGCTTCAGGCCTCTTAAGACATAGGAAAAAAAGATTGTTCAATCAATAACTGAAAAGCCATTGTTCTGCAACATAAAGAAGCACCCTGTCAAAGGATCGGGACACTCTTTGAAAAGAGTTTTTAAAAGAGCATCTCTTCAAAGAGAAAAGATGTCTTTTAAAGAGCAGATAGTACACACACCAATTATGATTATAAATAGGCAGATGTGGGGTTTAATGCTCCTGAAAGTAAAGCAGTTTCTTGGATTAGTGGGGATTTTGATCATATATTCCAACCCCCTCATAACACAGAAGAGAAGTGGAAGTTTAACTGATTTGCCCAGTGTCACACAGCCACTTAATATCAGAATTCAGACCTCCTGATTTCTAGTGTCTCTTTGTGCTCAATCATACTGTATATCTTTTCCTTATTATGTACTTTTCATTCAGAACCAAGAAGTTGGGTTTATAAATGAGACAGATAAAGCAATCAGAAGAAAAGTAGGGAGAAATGGCTGGCTAGCCAAGGTGCTTGTGGACATTGTCATGACTCAAGTCATTTTTAGAAGGAAAATGTGTTTGAGAAACTGTTGAGTTTGAGCCAGAGTTTAGGAAGGTGAGTCTAGAAATAGCCATTTTTACCAAAATTATATAACAGAAGTCTTTAAAGTGGGGAGGAGTAAAAACATAAACAATTATAAATACCTTATTGAGGATTTATATCCAGAATATGTGAAGAACTCCAAGTCAAAAAAAAAAAAAGATAAATGATGACATAAATGGATGAAAGACTTGAACAGGCACCTCACAAAATCGTTGAATAATGATGGTCAGCTTCTAGTCATCAGGGAAATGTGAATTAAAATTACCACGAGATACAATTTTATATACACTAGAATGACTAAAATGGAAAGGACAGAGAATACCAAGTGTTGATACAGATGTGGAGCAACAAGAACTCATACATTTTTGGTGGGAGCATAAATTTCTACAGCCACTTTGGAGAACTACTTTGGGTGGTATCTACAAAGTTGAGTTAGTAATACCTAATACACAATAGAAATGCATACATACATGTTCACAACCAGAAGATATGACCCAAAAAGTATGGAAGAATGGATAAGTGGGTTGTGGTATATTCACACAGTGAAATACTATATAGACGTGAGAGTTAATGCAACAACATGAATGAACCTCACTAATAACGTTTAAAGAAGCTAAACAAAAGAAAGTATACTGTATGATTCCATTTATATAGAATTCAAAAGCATAAAACTAATATGTGGTGTTTGAAGTCAGGATAGCAGTTACACATGTGGGGAAGGGAGTGTCATCAAGAGGGTGGAATATGGGGACCTTCTAGGGTGTTGGTAATGTTTTGATTCTTGTGGATCCTGCCATACATGTGTGTGTTCATTTTGTAAAAATTCACACACATGATTCAAGCACTTTCCTGTATGTATATCATACTTAAATAATGTTTACCAAAAACATTACACTTAAGGGATTTCTATTTAAAGTAGTTTCACACTAAGATATGTATAGTGGTGGTTTTAAAGTGCTTTTGAATTTTACCTAGTAAAATGATCACATTTTTGTTTGTTTGATTTTTAAATGTGCACTTTTCTAGCAGTGGTGATAGATTTGAATTTTTCAATCCAGGAGCTCTCAGTTCTGTTTGCAACAAGTAACTTACTTTGCCAGACAGCTGACCAGGATTTGGGGAAAGTATGTTCTTGGAACAGAATGAAGCTAACCAGACCACACAGCCATAGAATGCAGACACTGTTGGCTTGTTAACAGTGCTATAGCTGGTTGCATGCAAATACGTATTCAGGTGTCCCTGAACACACATCACAGCCCTTAAAGCAGCAGTGGATGACTGTTAAAACCAGCTTTGATGTTTTAAATATAGATGTCTTAATGAGCTGTTTCTCAAACTTGTCTGACTATAGGAAATATGGGACTGTGTTAATGATACAGATTCCTAGGCCCTGCACCAAGCCAACTGAATTGGAATCCATTCTAGGGAAAAGGTATAGGAGTCAATTTAACAAATAACCCACATAATTCTTACTATGGGGCAAGTTTTAGGACATAAGTATCTTTATTCAACGCTTAGATATAAAAGGTAACACAGGAGACTTAAATAAGTATTCTCTGAATACTAACAGTTTTACCACAATCTATCTCAGTATTTTAAGATTTTGCTGAACCATTTATCCTTTAAGACATCCCCTGTTATTGGTCTTAAACAGTGCTCTACTGATTCATGTGTATTCTGACTAATTTAGATCCAGAATTGTCTGGCAGTAAGAATTTGAGCAATAATAATTGTTATACCTATGGATTTCAAACAGGATTCTGTTACAGTGGTTTCAGGTATTTACTGAATGAACTAGCAATTTCTCTTCTGCTCATTTCTTTGTATGCAGGAGATTTCAGAAAGGAATCAAAATTCTGTGATATATTTGAATTTTTTCATACACAGGCTTAATTTGTAAATAAAATGATAGAAGAATATAATTTAGTCTCATTTTTAAACAGCATTTGTCCTGGGATTTAAAATTCCTTGTTCTTTAATCCATTACAATAATTTTTTAGTTTGATTTTCAACCATCATCTGAACAGCTCTTATACTTTTATAACTTCCAAGTAGTACATCTAACATTTACTAGATGACTTAAAATTGCACTGAGTTTTAGACACCTTGTATAAAAGCCATGTTACTTTCAATCACATAAAATCATATTCATGGCCTGTATTTTTATTTATTTATTTATTTATATCTGAGTTGGGTCTTCGTTGCCATGCACGGGCTTTCTGTAGTTGAGGCGAGTGGGAGCTACTCTTTGTTGCAGCACACGGGCTTCTCATTGCGGTGGCTTCTCTTGTTGTGGAGCATGGGCTCTAGGTGCACGGGGCTTCAGTAGCTGTGGCTTGCGGGCTCTAGAGTACAGGCTCAGTAGTTGTGGTGCACGGGCTTAGTTGCTCCAGCATGTGAGATCTTCCTGGACCAGGGCTCGAACCAGTGTCCCCTGCACTGGCAGGCGTATTCTTAACCACTATGCCACCAGGGAACTCCATGGCCTTTATTTTTAAATTGCATGCTTTATTTCAAAGTCTTTATAAAGACCTTTTGACACTTGTCCTAAAAATATGATTTAGGACAGTCTCAAGCATGGTATTGTAGGTTGGGTTCTCTGGAAACATGCTGAGATAGAGATGGAGGTACAAGTTGCTTATTTGGAATCAACAAGAGAAAGGAAAGGGGTGAAGTGGGATTGGGCAGAGAGGAAATCAAAATACAAAGCAGGTTTGGCAAAGCCTTAGCCACTCCAGTGGGGAAGCTGTGGAGGAAATATTGCAGATCAGAGTTGACATGCATCAGACTGAGACGGCCAGCCCTTAGTACCCCAGTGCCTCTCTCTCTCTCTCTCTCTCTCTCTCTCTCCCCAACCTCATGGAATCCCGGTTCAGGCTGCCCTGTGAGGATGTGACCTCAGGTGAGGTGGCATCTGCATATCTAGCCTAGAAGGAGCTGACAGCTGGCAGCTGTCTGCTGACCACACTCCTGGCAGCTGACCAACAAGTCTTTCCTTGACGGGGGATTGCACAGCACAATTCTGTGTCCGTGAGGTAGTTTTGGGGGAGAGACAGATGTATAGTGTACATTTTAATGTACAGAGGCAAAAATATACATTTTTGCCTCTGTACATTAAAATGTACTTCATGGGCTTCCCTGGTGGCGCAGTGGTTGAGAGTCCGCCTGCCGATGCAGAGGACACGGGTTCGTGACCCGGTCCGGGAAGATCCCACATGCCGCGGAACGGCTAGGCCCGTGAGCCATGGCCGCTGAGCCTGCGCGTCCGGAGCCTGTGCTCCACAACCGGAGAGGCCACAACAGTGAGAGGCCCGCGTACCGCAAAAAAGTAAAAATTAAAAAAATAAAATGTACTTCATGAAAATGTACTTCATATCCAAGGTTTCAAGGATTTGCTTAGGGAGGAGGCCAAACTAGTAAAAAAAAATTTTGAGCCATTTCTAAAGAAAAATATTAAGTACAGAAAAGTGCAGGCAATAAGAAGATATGGCCAGATCATGAAGGCAGTCTTCAAACCAGAAATTTTAACAACCCCTACAAGTGAAAAGCCGGACTCTTTTAGTGCTTGTTAAAATGTCAGTGCTTACTGAATACTTCTGAAAGGACCAGTGTTGGCCTGATTCCATATAGAAATTCGTCATCAAATGTAAAACTCTTCAGGAATTGACTAATTCAAAAATAATAAAACATATTTCTTCACATTTGAATCATGTGACTTACCTAATCAAATAGTTAAAAATTAAATAGAATGAACCGACAAGAACCATTTCAAATATATTTCTTTCTTGTAGCAGCACCTCTTGGTATTACTTAGATTAAACTACTGCCAGGTAAGCAGCAGTTCTGTGATAAACATAATTAAATAAATCTCTGGTATTTATAGATTTGCTCAAGTAAGAAATAACACAATGCACCTCTGCAGCTGCTTTGTGTCTTTGAGGTGTCTTTTTGGGCTTCCCAAAGGGAATTTTGCATGTGCCTCACTGCCTGTATTTTAACCCAAATTCAGTGACTAGCTTATTTGAACCCTCCATTCATTAGATTCTAACTTAGTTAACAATTCTTTGCCCATAAAGAAAGGGCCTATGTCATAGCAAGAGTCACCTATATGTTGTCCTCAAAATGTATGTTCATGAGAAAATTAAATTAATCCCTAGAAACTTTGTAAACAGAAACACAGGCTATTGAGTCTGTATATTGAGCAGAAGGGGAAACATGCACCTTGATTTTACAGCAAATTGTGTTGAAGTATAAGCAATATCCATTTAAATGTTATAAAGTGAAGATTTTAAAATTATACATCATTAAAATAACTTACTTCATAAACATAACAGAAGCCAAAAGGATGGGCTTGCTCTTTTGGAAAAGAATTCCTGAAGTACAGCTACATAATATGTTAAACTAAATGTAAGTGTAATTTCTTTCTAAGCTTTGAAGCATAAGCGGTTCTCATTACTGTCCCCATCATCCCCTGAGAAATTTGTTCCAACAATTATCTCATACTTAAAATATCATCAGTTGGGACATCCCTGGTGGCACAGTGGTTAAGAATCCGCCTGCCAATGCAGGGGACATGGGTTCGAGCCCTGGTCTGGGAAGACCACACATGCCGTGGAGCAACTAAGCCTGCACGCCACAACTACTGAGCCTGTGTTCTAGAGTCCGTGAGCCATAACTACTGAGTCCACGTGCCACAACTACTGAAGCACACGCACCTAGAGCCTGTGCTCTGCAATAAGAGAAGCCACTGCAATGAGAATCCCGCACACCACAACGAAGAGTAGCCCCCGCCCGCCGCAACTAGAGAAAGCCTGCGCACAGCAACAAAGACTCAATGCAGCCAAAAATAAATAAATAAATTGTAAAAATATATATATATCATCAATTGCTCCTGTTCCAGTAGTCTCTTTCCCCTTTATCTAGTAGCAGGGATAAAATATCATGGTCAGTAAGAGCATAAATTCTTAAATTAGACGGTCCAATTTCAAATCCCAATTCTGTTACTTACTAGCTGTATGACCTTGGGCAGTCAAGTTAGCCCCTGTTTTCCCATCTGTAAAATAGATATGATAAAAATATCTACCTGTTTTAGTTAGGGTTAGGTTCAGCTTGAGTGACAGAAATCCAAAACAAAGTGGTTAAAATAAGGTTAAAGTTTATTTCTTTCACGTAAGTGTAAGCATTCCAGTACTTTACTCAGTACTTCAGGTACTCAGATTTGTTCTTCATCCTCAATATACGTCTCTCATCCAACACAGCTCCAGCTCCTGCCATTTAGGCCTACATAGCATATCCCAACCATCAGAAACAAGAAGAATATGTCCTTCCCTATTTTTTTTTTTTTTTTTTTTGGCGGTATGCGGGCCTCTTACCGTTGTGGCCTCTCCCGTTGCGGAGCACAGGCTCCAGACGCGCAGGCTCAGTGGCCATGGCTCACGGGCCTAGCCGCTCCGCGGCATGTGGGATCTTCCCGGACCGGGGCACGAACCCGTGTCCCCTGCATCGGCAGGCGGACTCTCAACCACTGCGCCACCAGGGAAGCCCCTGTCCTTCCCTTTTAGAACATTTCTATTAACATAAAATTGGCCAGTTATTAGTTACAAGGCCACACCTATCTGCAAAGAAATTGGGAGATATATAGTCTTTATTCCACGTAGCCGTGAGCCAAGACAAAGATCAGGGTTTCTCAGTGACGGTAGCATCATCCTTAAGGGAGTTACGGAAATTTGTGAAGGTCTTTAAAATTTGTCACAATGAATGTATGTGTTTGAGTGTGTGTGTGTGTGTTTGTGTGTGTGTGTGTGTTAAAACTGATGGTGGATTTAGATGTTGTCAGCCAATCCATCTACCTTACCATCCTCATATTTCACCCAGTGGTGAAATAGCAACCATTGATGATCATTGTCTTGATTAGGGCTGCCCAATAGAACTTTTAAGTTGATGGAAGTATTCTACATCTGTGCTGTTAATACGGTAGCCACTAGAGTCAATAGAGCACTTGAAGTGTGGTAGTGTGACTAGGGAACTGAATTTTAATTTTAATTGATTTAAATTTAGCAAATTGTGGGTATGCTTACTGTACTGGAGAGCACAAGTCTAGATCCATTATTTCACACTTGTGATATCCAATTTCATCATTTCTTCTATATTTATTAGCTTGGAATTTTCTATATAAAAAGGACTTGTAGGATGGTTTTAAACTAAATTCACATTGAAATTTATTTGGACCACCTAGGTAGTGTGAATATGGTCTGCAAAGCAGCGTAATGGTTGGTCTATAATAACAAAATTTCAAGTATGCGTTCCCCAACTCACCTTCTAATCTCTTACTGGTGAGAACATGGGATGGGCTTTCTTCAAGTTCATGCCCAGCTTTATGAGAAGGTGGTTTCCCATTAGACTCTCCACATTGGGACTTTATCTCCTGTCATTCTCTTCACCAGGCCTTGTAAACTAAAACTTAGTGCTTGGCCAGATTCAAAGCAAAAGCGGCTTCATTACTTCACTCGTGTTTCTGGGTTCCTTAGATACTGGCCTGATAATTCTTACTATCTTGTCATCTCTCTGATAATTTACAGAAGGTTTTCAAAAAAATATTTTATAAAGCATTTGTAGTTACTCTTAGTGGGAAGGTTGGTCCAAGTAAGTGGCCCACCCTATTACCAGAACTACAATTAGAACTCTACCATGTGTTCTTTAAACCTGACAACAATTCTAAGAAGGGGTTACTATTCCTCTTTTTTCCAGATAAAAAAGCAGATGAGGCACATAGAAGGAACTTACACACAATCATACAGCTAGTGAATATTAGAGCCAGAATTTAAATTCACTTCTATTTTGGGAATTCCTTGGCAGTCCAGGGGTTAGGACTTGGTGCTCTCACTGCCAAAGGCCTAGGTTCAATACCTGGCCGGGGATCCCACAAGCTGCAAGGTGCAACAACAACAACAAAAAAAAATCCACTTCTATTTTGCTCAAAGCTTTTTCCCTTATTGACCCAACAATATGCCTTACGCAGAGTGAAGACTTTTGGTAACTTTTCTGAAAAGTAATTTAACCTTTTTATTTTGCCTTTTTAAAGTATTAGATAACAGTGGACCCAGATGCTGAATTAAAAGGTGTTTGAACACTAGAATCCTTATTTTTGTTTGTTTGTTTTTTTCTTTTTGGTGCTGGAACCCGGGATCAAATCCAGTTTTATTTTGAACAATTATATTAATGACAACTACCAAAAATGTTCTGGAGTTAGAATATGCAACTGAAGGAAATGGTGACAGCTTAGGAAAAAAGAGAAAAGAACACAAATAAAAATATTACCTGTAGTTGATCCTGTTGGTGAACTCCCAGAGTCCATTTACCAGGCCAGTTCACTGCCTCCAACTGAGTGTTGACCGCTAAGATGCACAGCAGCGCACTTGTACTGAAACTTGCCCTCAACCAAAAGGAGCTGCCACATGTGGCAATGCCTGGAAGGTTAAGCATTCTGTGCCTGTGCTCTCCCACCACCCCACGCCCGGTGGTCCCAAGCCAATATGAGGGTATCAAAGACCAATCCTCTTGCCTCAAGGTGAATGTCGTCATGTGTGCCTGTGGCGACATTCATGCTCTCGAGCTCCTTGTGGGATCAGGATGAACTTCAGCTGCACCCACATGAGGGTCTACTTTGCCTCTCTTTTCCTGCTTCCCTTATAAGTTTCCCCTGAGCAGCACTCCCTCAGCAAGTCACTTGTACGGGAATCTCTTTCTCAGGTTCAATTTCTAGGGAATGGAACCAAACACATCACCTTCCATTTCCTCCCTTTGGACCATTTTCTCTTCCACAGAATTTCTCACTGAGTAGAAATAACTACCAGGATTTTTCCAGCCATGTTGAACATGGTCAGGCATCTTGTTCTGAGAAGTTTTCACTGAAAAAAGTCCTTCAAATTATAATCTTCATTTTGAAAGAATTGAGAATTCAAGTCCACATATTTTTCTTCTATGACCTTCTTCTTTTCTAGGATCTGAATCACATCCAGATGCTGTTTCCCAGGGGTGGGACTTACTTTTAAATGTACCGTTGTGTGGTCCAAGGCAAGATATTCACTGATATTAGTATTCTGTTCTCTGTCCCCAACAAACATAGCTACACAAAAAATACTACATATTTTACAGTTTGTATATATTTAACATTGAGTTCTAATTACTGTGAGCACAATTTGTATTCTTATCTTTTGTAGGCAGAATTAACACTTATCCATGAATTGTTATAATTGAATGTTAAACTGCTAATGAACTTACTAGAGATTTAAAAAAATAACACTCCTGTGGCCTGTTAGATTCAATAAAATAGATAATAAAGTTTCTAAATATGTCTAATTTCCAGGAAGAGTGTTATATAAGGGAAAACATTGTCTCAACAGGTTTGATGATCTCTGAATTTAATTACACTATCAATAGTCTATTAGAAAACATTTACTTGTATCTTTGTAAAAGCAAAGCATTTCTACTTAAAGTAGCAATGCTAAAATTGTGAGGGTAAGTGATATCATTAAAGCAAAGGAATAGGAAAGGGGTGTGAGATGGCAGGTCAAATTTAGGTATGTTTATTTATTTAACACCATAGGTTACAGTGCTACATTAGATAATATAAGGCATCCCATTTCAGAAATTGGCTCAAGGTGGATTTAAATAATTCACGGTTTAATGAAATGAAATCTAGAAACCCAATACCTTTAGCAAATGACGTAGAAGCTCTCTCAGCTTGCTCTTCTCTCTTTTTATCCCAACACTACCTTCTACTTCACATGTACCCTTAGATTTTGCCAGTCTGTAAAGTTGTTCTGTCCAGTGGATCTTATGCTACTCTCCCAGATAACATTATTACCCCTTTCCCTTTCTCAATCCTCTTTTTCTCTTTTGGCTCTTTCCTACTAGGCTAAAAATACATTCAAGCCACTTGCATCTTACAAAAGTGATTCAAATCAAAACCAAAATCTTTCTGTCAAACCAACATTCAACAAGCAACATTTAAATAAAAAGGGAATTACTTTTGTTAGTTGTTTATTTTTTATTAACTTAAAAATACTATGAAATGTATCGTGCATACAGAAGAATATATAATATTTACATGGGCAATTTAAAGAATAGCATAAATATGTATGTACCCATTACTCAGATTAAGAAATAGAACATTAAAGGAATATAGAAACCCTGTGTTTCTCCTCAGTTGCATCTATCTTCCTCCCCCACAAAGATACACATCACTCTGAATTTTGTGTTAATCAGTCCCTTGTCTTATTTACAGATTTACCACTCACATACGTATTCCTAAACAATATTCCTTAGTTAGAAAAAAAAGAAAAAGAAGAAAAGCTGAGTAGCAAGCACCAAGCTTCCTGTGTAAAGGAAGGGTGACACTGCCAGTATCAGATAACAACTTCTAGGAGAAAATAAACTCAACAGAGTCATGGGTCATGATTTGGTCATGACACCAGTTGGGTTCCCTGAGCATTTATAAGAACCTCTTCTAGGAAGTCAGGGGGCAAGGGCTTTATGGAGCCCTGAGAGCATAGCGCTCATCATAGTTTAGGCCCCTGGACCAGATAACAGACATTTAGCAAAAATATGGTCAGAGAGAGTAGACTGCTCTGTGTTTTTTTTTTTTTTTTTTTTTTTGCGGTACGCGGACCTCTCACTGTTGTGGCCTCTCCCATTGCGGAGCACAGGCTCTGGACGCGCAGGTTCAGCGGCCACGGCTCACGGGCCCAGCCGCTCTGCGGCACGTGGGATCTTCCCTGACCGGGGTACGAACCCGTGTCCCCTGCATCGGCAGGGGGACTCTCAACCACTGCGCCACCAGGGAAGCCCTGCTCTGTGTTTTCTGCTTCTAAACCTCCTCTGGCTACTTCCAGCTCTCAGGAGGAAGTCAAAGCAGAAACTTGTGTAGTGAAGCAGTAGAGCATGGAGGGAGAATAGGAGCTTCACAAACTAAGTACGGGAAAGAATCTGAGCAAGACCCCTGGGGGGATTTTATCCTCAACTAAAAGAAGGTAAATGGCAACAAGGATCTTGGAAATCAGCACTCAATTGGTTTGTCTCGAGTTGCACTGCCCCTGTCTAAACAGTTGTCTTCTATATCTGGTCTCCAGCTGTCATTCTGGGATCTTCCTTCAGCATCTTCTTGGGGGTTCCCTTCATTTCTCTCCTGGTTCCATTTCCTGTTCTTTGTATCCCACTTTTTGTCTTTACTGGTCTCTCAGTGAGCAGTTTCTCCAGTAGCTTCTTTCTCAGATAGGGTGGTAAATTTTTTGAGACACTGTAGACCTTAAAAACATATAGTTGCCTAGTAACCTGGAGGTGGTGAGATGAGCTAGGGTATGTAACTGCTTCTCAAACAACTTTGACCTTGTTCTCCTTATTTTAGCTGCTATTCTACTTCCTCTTCCCTTTTTATTTATCACCAGTTCCACACATATTTTGGTGTTGCCAATTCCTATGCTTTTGCGGGATTCTGTGGTATAAATTGGGTTGGTCTCAGTTTCCCCCACTACCAGTTTAGGAGTTGGCTTTCTCAGTTTTATAAGTCAGTTACCACTTGTTCCCCTCTTTCTAGTGTGAATCACAGCTGACTATTGACTCCAATAGAATGTGGTATAGGCGACACTGTATAACTTCCAAGGCTAGGTCATAAAAAGCATTGCGGCTTTCACCTTGTTCTCCTGGATCAACAGGCTCTGAGGAAGGCCCCGCCAGGCAGCATCTTAGAAAGGCCCATGTGGAGAGAAACTAAGGCCCCAAACCAACAGCCTGCACCAAGTTGCCAGCCACTATGTGAGACACCTTGAAAGTGCTTCCTCTAGCCTTAGTCAGGCCTTTTGATGACTGGAGCCCCACAGGATTACTGAGGGCAACCTCATGAGAGACAGTGAGCTAGAACTTCCAGGCCAAGCTGCTCCCAAATTCCTGATCCACAGAAATCATGAGAGATAATGATTATTGTTATTTTCAAGCCACTAAGGTTTTGGGCGATTTGCCATGCAGCTATACTAAATGGAACACCACTGGGCCCAGAGAAAAAGTGATTGCCTTTCCTTCTGCTGACTAGTACTTCCAGACGCTTCTCCTTCCCTCTTCCCTAAAACCCTAGCTCTCACTTTTGTGCCAGAAAAGTATGCCACGGACTACCTCTCTTCATTGCAGTCATCTACGAAGTCACATACTCTTTTTTTTTTTTTTTCTTTTTTCGGTACGCGGGCCTCTCACCGTTGTGGCCTCTCCCGCCGCAGAGCACAGGCTCCGGACGCGCAGGCTCAGCGGCCATGGCTCACGGGCCCAGTCGCTGCGCAGCATGTGGGATCTTCCTGGACCGGGCACAAACCCGTGTCCCCTGCATCGGCAGGGGGACTCCCAACCACTGCGCCACCAGGGAAGCCCCACATACCCTTTTTCACTGAAGATTTATTTCCTTGTTCATGGTCACTTTCCTCTGTGCCACTCTTTTTATACTTGGCGTCTTGGTTTGTTCAGGCTGCTATAACAAAATACCACAGACTGGGTAGCTTATAAACAACAGAAATTTACTTCTTCCAGTTCTGGAGGCTGGAAGTCCAGGATCAAGGTGCCAGTACAGTTGCGTTTTGGTGAGTGCCCTCTTCTTGATTTATGGCCAGCGCCTACTCTCTGTGTTCTTACTTGGTGGAAGGGCAAGGAATCTCCGTGGGGTCTCTTTTATAAGAACACTAACTCCAGTCACCTCATACCTGCCAGAATGGCTATCATCAAAAAGAACACAAATAACAATTGTTGGCGAGGATGTGGAGAAAAGGGAACCCTCCTACGCTGTTGGTGGGGGTATAAATTGATGCAGCCACTGTGGAAAACAGTATGGAGGTTTATCAAAAAACTAAAAATAGAACTACCATATAACCCAGCAATTCCACTCCTGGGTATATATCTGGAAAAAAACCAAAAACAGTAATTCGAAAAGTTACCTGCACCCCAATGTTCCTAGCAACATTATTTACAATAGCCAAGATATGGAAGCAACCTAAGTGTCTATCAACAGATGAATGCATAAAGAAGATGTGGTGTATATATAGTGGAATACTACTCAGCCATAAAAAAGAATGAAATTTTGCCATTTGCAGCAACATGGATGGACTTTTTCATCTTCCCAAACTGAAATTCTGTACCTATTAAACAATAGGGGATCCATTCTGCCCTGTCCCCAGCCCCTTGAAACCACTGTTCTACTTTCTGTCTCTGAATCCGACTACTCTAAGTACCTCGTAAGTTGAACTAATTTTATACTGTTTATCATGTGTGGCCATGGAAATCTCTGTTAGTTTAGTGGTCAGCTAGAGATTTGACAGAGATTTCCTTAAACTCCAGGAACAGAAAGAAAGAAAGAGAGAGAGAGAGACTGGGGCTGAGCGTCCGGACCCTGTGCTCCGCAGCGGGAGAGGCCACAGCGGTGAGAAGCCCGTGAACTGCAAAAAAAAAAAAAAAAAAAAAAAAAAAACTCAGCTAGGCAATTTACAACTCTGCCCTAGCTTTCCTTTTCTGAAGAGGGCGAAAGTCAGCCAGAGGTGAGAGCTTAGGGCCTTAGGTCTTCATGATCCAAGCTCTGGACATGTGTGTGACTTTCTGGATTCCCTGGAATTTGTGGGAGCTTTTCAAAGCCCTTATTCCCTAGCCTTTCCTCTCAAACTTCTCAGATTGTCTATTGTTTGCCTCAACTGTTTTCCCTTGTCCCAAATGGCAGGCAATGGCTATTACAGTGTTTACCTTCAAATGTTTTCCATAAATCCCACCCTGTTCCCCTCCTTTAGGTAGAGAATTCTGAGTTAGGTGAAATAAGGCAAATCCTTTAGCTGGTCCTTCCGGGAGCCACCAAGACAGGTCAAAGCAAACAACCACAATTCTTTAATAAGTTCTGTGCTACTCCTCTAATAGTGGGAACCAGTCCTAGAAATGTGGGCTATTGTGAAGCAGGGGGTGGTAGCAGAGTAAATTAAAATGTCACAAAGCTCTCTTACTGAGACTCAGCTCTTTTTTCTTAGTTAAGCATTCCCCTGATTATTATAAGCTTTTTGTTGGATCCCTGAGTTCCGAATAGGTAGGTCCTGACAGTTTTTGCCAGCTTAATTGTTGCTTTTGTGAAGGCACAGACTTTCAGAATTCCCTACTCTGTCATTTTTGTTGATATTACTCCCTCTCACTTTTTTTTTTAATTGAAGTATAGTTGATTTACCATATTATATTAGTTTCAGGTGTATGACATAGAGATCGTCCTCTCATTCTTAAAAAAAAATCAGCATAGAATTCCAATGGGTGGATGTACATAGTTTATTTAGCCAGGCCTTCATTGATGAACAATTTATTTTCAATTTTTGCTAATGCAAACAATTCTCCAGTGAGTAACTTTGCGCATTATTTTGCATGTATGCAATTAAATCTATAGGAAAAAGCCCAGAAGTGGAATTGCTGCAAGAGTATCTGCATTTTGTGATTTTTATTTTTTGTTAAATTTAAAAAAAAATTTTTAGGCCATGCCAGGCGGCATGCAGGATCTTAATTCCCCGACTAAAAATCCCCTGTGAATTTTATAGCTATTGCTAAAGTGCTATATTGCTTTACATTCCCACTATGAGAGTTCCTATATCTCTGACAGTCTTGTCAATAGAATGTGTTATCAAATTTCTGTACCTTTGTCAATCTAACAGGTGAAAATGATATTTCACGGTGGTTTTAATTTCTTTTATTCTGAGTGAAATTGAGCACCTTTTAATATTTTTTAAAGAGGCACTTGTATTTCATCTCTGAGAACTTTCTGACATATACTTTATCAATTTCTTACCTGATTGTGGTTTTTCCATTTCAGTTTCTAGGAGTTCTTTATTTACTAGTGTGACCTCTCTTTAAATACATGACAATGAATCTCATTTAAACATTGGTATTGCCCAGCAATCCTGTTTCCCTCATACGTCAGTCCATTTGTTTTCCTATGGTCCCAAGTAAGTATTTCATAATTTCTCCTTTCTCCTCAAACTTCCAACAACTTGTCCTCCATATTCACTTTCAGGCTTGGATGTTATTTCACTGAGAAATATCAATTCCCTTCAGCCAAAGGCCACCAGGAGCACACCTGTAGTGGAAAAACACTCGTTGCCATGAGGTTTAAAGCACATCACGGAGAACCTTGAGGACGTCTCAGTAAAAGTGTGTTGGAAAAGATTTACTATGGGATTTGGGTTTGTGTTGGGGGGTTTTGTAGGGAGGATTCAAGAGGTGGGGATTTTCCCTGGATTATATGTTGTCAGAAAGCTGCAGCAATTCTATGATTGGGTATCTCCATACATCTTACCTAGAAGATGGGAGGAACAAAGTGAAGCTAAAGCTGTGCCTGGGAAAGAAGTAGGTGTCACTCGTATCAGCCAGCTTAGGGGGATATTTGCTTATTTTGGTGGTTTGAACCATGTCCATATTTTTGTGTCTGTTTAGACATGACTATGACCCTGTTTTTGTCTTGTTCTACCGCAGTCACAGAGTGGCTTTGTTTGACATTAGTGTGGTGTGAAATTTATGCGTTCACAGAACACCGTGGCCCGGCTGTGAGTGCCAGGCCGTCTCCTGGCTGTCAGGGCTGCCTTGACGCAGTCAAAAGAGAACTTCCACAAACTCACCTCAGCACATCTGTTCACTTACCTGCACTTGTGCGCATTTATTCTTCCTTGATACTAAGGAAGAACAGCCCAGGTTCCTATCCGGGGCCAGCCCATCCACTTGCATACTGAATCCTACCCCCTTACCTATGCAAGGTCTTCACTCCAGCAGCTCTCCCTACCCTATCTCTCCTGCATTAGTGACTTTCCCTCTCTGTTGGGTCATTCCCATGAATGTTCAGACATGTTGTTATCATTCCCATCTTAAAAAACAAACAAAATTTAAAAACAAAGCTAAACAACAAGCCCCCTTTTGACTCTAAATGCCCCCTCTAATTACTGCCTTATTTCACTGTCTCATTTAGAGCAAAACTCTTCCAACTAGTTGTTTATACACACTTCCTTCTACTCTTTTCCCTTTCCTCCTGAATCGGCTCTCCACTGAAATTGTTCTTGTCAAGGTCACCAATGACCTCCAGATTGATAAATACAGAGCAATCTAGAACTATCCTTAGTTCTCATCTTATCTGATCTATTAGCAATATTTGTCATCTTTGATTTTTCCATCCTCCTTGAAATACTTTATTTGGCTTCAGGTTGAAGTCCTCTACCTCATGGACCATTCCTTCCCAGAGTTTTTGCTGTTTCCTCTTCATCTCCTCAACTTCTACATCTTGGATTGTTCCAGGAAGACGTCATCAGATGTTTTCACTATCTACATTCACTCACTTGGTGATCTCATCCACTTTCATAGCTTTAAAAACCATTGATATTCTGATAATTCCCAAATCTCTATCCCCAGAACTTCGGGATTATGCATACAACTTCCTATTTCACATATCCATTAGGATGTCTAATTGGCATCTCAAACTTAACACGTTTAAAACCAAACTCACAGCTCTCCCCAGATTGTTCTTCTCTTAGGCTTTCTTATCTCAGTTAATAGTTGTTCCATCCTTTCAAGTGTTCAGGCTAGTAGTTTTAGAGTGATCCTGACTTCTTTCTCTCATACTACACAACCAATCCACCAGAAAATCATTTTAATTCTTCCTTCAAAATACTGTCTATGCAGAATCTCACCACTACCACCACTGCCACTCTGGTCCAAGTCATCATCTCTAATCTGAGTTATTGCAGTAGCCTTCTAATTGGTCTCTTTGATTCTGTCATTGTCCCTTTATCATCTCTTCCTAACATTTGTGGAGTTTGGGACAAGAATATAAACGGATGTGCGTATTTGCCTAAATTTGTAAAAATTATAAATCAATAACTTAAATATATTCTACTTTCCTATCTTTGCAAATATATAGCTCCAAAGACCTAAAACACCAGTTAGAATTTAGAGTTCTTGGGCTACCCAGAATTCTATGCCAGGTAGTAAGTGATGTGGAGATAACTATTTCCTGGCCACTAGCCTGCAACCTGCCCTTCTTTTATTCCAACTCTGGCTCCATTCCCCATTGCAAGGACCCTTGTGTCCATGCATATGGACACTTAGTCTACAAATCCAAGCTCCATTTACACCCATTACAAAGAGCCACCCCTTGGTAACTCCACAGGCTTTGGGTGTGCGCACCAGTGATGTCATTTATTCTTGGAAGAACAGATTCACAGAAGAGGTCTTTGTGGTTCCTGGAAGTGGACTTGGGGCAGTTTGGGCAAGGAATTCAGAGTTCTGGCTCTTTGGAGTGTGGTCTCTAAAGGGAGGAATGTGGCCAGAGGAGGCCTAGAGTAGAGCCTCTAAAGTAAGGCTCAAGGCAGGGGCTCTTCTTATCTGGATGTCCGCTCAGGCTCCCCTTTACAGTCTGTAAGGGGAGAGGACAGGAGCACGGAGACCAATCAGGAGACTACAGTAGACAGAGTGGTCCTTTTACAGAGCAAGTCAGATGGCACCACTCTTATTCTCACAGCTCTCCACTGGCTTCCATCTCATGCAAAGGAAAACCCAGAGTCTTTACGATACTTAAAAGCTTCTGCGAGATCTGACTTGTCCTCATCCACCTTGCCTGATTGGTCTCATTTACTTTACTCTCCTCCTTGCTTACTTGCTTCTGTCCACACTGGTCTCCCTTGTTGCTCCTCAAACAGGCCAGGCACCCTTCCACCCCAGAGATGTTTGAGCTCACTCATCCCTCTGTCTAAAGCCCCCTTATCCCAGATATCCCTGTGGCATATTCCCTTCTTCCCTCGTGCCTTTATTCAAATATTACCTTCTCAGTGAAACTATGACCTGTTTATTCAAAATCTTTCTGTTTCTTCCCTGGTTTGTGGTCTCCAAGGCCATTATCACCATCTGGCATAGGTGTAATTTTACCTATGATCTATCTCCCAACTTTAGAATATAAGCTTCATGAAGACTGTGATTTTTATCTATTTTATTTATGAGCTCCCAGCTCTCGGAACAGTGCCTGGTCCATACTAGGGGCTCAGTGTATATCCATTGAATTAATGATTACAAACCATTTTAAATCTTTTTTATTTCAACATAGGCTGCTTAGAGACCAAAATAAAATGTGTTACAATTTATTAATATAATACCAATTTTGTGTCTGATTAAAGAGAAATAAATTAGCCCTATAATAATCTCAGTCTCACATTTATATGAATTTTATATGATTGTCTATCTCCATTTCTATATTTTAAATTTAGGAAATTTAAGTTATTATTTCTGCCAAAACCAAAACATAGTGCCTTCCAGATAGTAGGCTCTTCAGAAATCTGTCTAAAACATATAATGCCTTCATAAGTTTCCACTGAGTAAATATACTGTAATTTAATTACTATCATTCCCATTTTTTGGATGTTTACTTTTCTAATATTTCACAAGTATAAGAAATCCTGCAGAGAACATCTTGATGAATAAAGGATTATTTCTTTAGTGTAGATTCCCAGAAAAGGACTTATAAAGTACCAATTTATACTATCACACAATTGAATTATAAAAATGGTTTGTCATTTTAAATATGCATTTCTTTGATTACTATATACTAAAAAGAGCAAACCTTAATTGAAAATTTGCTCTGTGCTAGAGGCTGTGCTATTTTATATAGATTATCAAATTCGAGTCCATTATTACTTCATGCTTATTAGGGACTAAATATTTGTATCCCCTCTAAATTAATACGTTGAACCCTAGCCTGTCAGTTTGGTTGTATTTGGAGTCAGGAAGTATTGTAATTAAGGTTAAATGAGGTCATAAGGTTGGGGTCTTGATCCAACAGGATTAGTGCCCTAGCAAGAAGAGACACCAGAGAGCACACCATGTGAGGACATGGCAAGAAGCTGGCATTTGCAAGCCAGGAAGAGAGTCCTTAGTAGAAACCAAACTAGGTGGAACCTTGGTCTTGGACTTCTAGCCTCCAGAACTGTGAAAAAACACATTTCTGTTGTTTAAAGACACCCAGTCTGAGTTATTTTGTTATGGTAGCTGACTAATACCATACTGTTGCTATCTCTACGTATCAAATGAGGACACAGGTAACAAGAGATTAGATGAGCTGCCAGTATATGGTGGAGCCAAAATTTGAACCCAGACAATTTTTACTTCACGGCCAGCCATTTGTTCTGCCTAGCCAATGGGATCATCTAATCGTATCTTTTTTTCATTTTATCTATGAAGGGTCTTATTTTTTAAAATTACTTTTATTGAATATTGAGTAGATAGAATAATTATATGATAAGAATATATATATTATATATCTATATATATAAGGTATCCAGAATGACAATACAACAACTTTATACCCCTGTCCAGTTTGAAGTTCCCTATGCACCTCCCTGAATCTAACGCCTTTCTTTCCCTCTCAAAGGGAAATTGTGCTTATTGGGATTTTTTCTTCTCTAGAGTTTTATTATATTTGTGTCCTTTAACTGTATTTGGAGTGTGCTGTTTGGTTTTACATGTTTTGAAATGTTATAAACTGAATCTTACTGTATTTTTCTGACTCACCTCTTTAACTCAACATTATGTTCTTGAGATTCATCCATGTTATTGTGTCTTAATGTTTAATAAATTCTCTATGCATTTAAAGATACCAAAAGTCTTTGTCTTTTAAAAATGTGTTATTTTTTTTAACCTTTGGAATTTTATATTTTAATGGACATTATTAATTTTTCTCTTATGATATATTCTCTTGCTTACAACATAATTTTTACCCTTGCAGAAATTTGATATTCACTGCTATTCTCCTCTTCTTTTTCTTAAAAATTAGATTTTTAAAACCAATGCCATTCACTTTAAATTGGGTCTAAAACCTGAATAGTGATTCGCTCAGCCCAACCACAGGATCTTCCTTTATCAGATGATTTTCATTTTTTCAGCCTTTACAAATAGTTTAAACTGGGCTTCCCTGGTGGCACAGTGGTTGAGAGTCCGCCTGCCGATGCAGGGGACACGGATTCGTGCCCTGGTCTGGGAAGATCCCACATGCCGCGGAGCAGCTGGTCCCGTGAGCCATGGCCACTGAGCCTGCGTGTCCGGAGCCTGTGCTCCGCAACGGGAGAGGCCACAGCAGTGAGAGGCCCGCGTACCGCAAAAAAAAAAAAAAAAAAATACTGGCATTATTAAACTCTTTCAATCCAAAGAAGTGTGTGGCTTCTGGTTCAAAGAATAGACAGTCATTTTTTCTTCAGCCTATTCTTGTACACAACATTGAAGGAAAACACAGCTTATGCAAAGTTTTGCAGGACTAGGACAAGAACCTATCCTTTCTTGATTATCTTATTAGGTAATTTGTCCTTTAGCATGTATTATATATTTTAAAAATACACTCAATATCTGACTTTCTGTGGAACTGGATTTGACTCTTTCCTCCTCCTCAACTTTACATGATTATTTTCAAACATACAGAAATAGAAAGAATCACTGAACACTGGTATACCTGCCACAAAGATGCAATAATTGTTAACATTTTGCTATTCTGCTCTCTATGTATTCTCTTAGTACACTCAGACTGCCAAAACAAAAACACCACAGACTGTGTGGCTTAAACAGCAAACATTTATTTCTCAGGGTTGTGGAGTCTGGGGAGCCCAAGCTCAAGACAACAGCAGATTTGGTGTCTGGTGGGAGCTGGCATCCTGTTCACAGACGGCAGTCTTCTTCACTGCGTCCTCACACGGTGGAAGCAGACTATGCGTCAATGTATGAATTTGGGGGGACACATCCATTCTCTGGCATCTATCTTTGTTGAAGCATTTGAAATCAAGTTGCAGACATCATGACACTTCACTCCTAAATACTCGAGCACAAATTTTCTAATAATAAAGACATTCTCCAACATAACCAAAAGTATTAATTATCCATAAACGAATATCAATAAATTTATCTATGTCATTCATTATTTTGTAACACTAGCTCTAATAAACGTTTCGTATTCAATATTCCTCAATTGTTCTAGAAATGTCTTTTATAGCTTTTTTGGAACTAGCATCTGCAACAACATTCAATAGCTTTTTATCAGTAACTTCAATTGCTTATTTCTTTTAATTTTTAAAACTTTTTTACATCTTTATTGGAGTATAATTGCTTTACAATGGTGTGTTAGTTTCTGCTGTATAACAAAGTGAATCAGTTATACATATACAATGTTCCCATATCTCTTCCCTCTTGCATCTCCCTCCCTCCCACCCTCCCTATCCCACCCCTCCAGGCGGTCACAAAGCACCGAGCTGATCTCCCTGTGCTATGTGGCTGCTTCCCACTAGCTATCTGCCTTACGTTTGGTAGTGTATATATGTCCATGCCTCTCTCTCTGTCACAGCTTACCCTTCCCCTCCCCATAGCCTCAAGTCCATTGCTTATTTGAAGGAACAGCCCTTGCCATGCAATTCACTTTTTCTGCACATTGGAGCAGGGTACGTATAAATGAGAAGCAGAGTGGAGGCTTTTTGAGGAGTGACTTGTGCCTAGAAGCCACTTCACGGTAGGCACATGAGTTTGAGGTTGGGAGGTAGGTAAGGACAGGGACTCATCCTGATTTCTAGCGAAGATAGGCCTGCCGGCTAACAAATTAACATTACATACTGGGGTGGGGGTGTGTGTGGAGGGGGCGAGTCGTGAATGGCCGCCAGAGGGCGCAAGACGCGCCGACGGGACCCAAGGTGGCCCTCGGAGGGCGGGCGGGAGGGACGCGCCGGGCCGGGAGCCCGGAGCGCGCGCCGGGGGGCCGCGGGGAGCGCGCCTGCAGCCCCCTCCCCGCGGCGGGGCGCGCGTGCGCGGTACCTCGGCGGCGGAGGGATCCGCGATGGAAGGCGCTCTGATGGTCCGCCAGGTAAGCGGCAGCGCGCTGGGATGAGTTCCCAAGCGGGGGATGCACCCGGCAGTTTTCTTCACGAAGGTAGTTTGAACCCTCTCAGATTATGAAAATTATTTCGTCTTTTTCCTTTTTTTGGTGCTCTTTAGAGTAATTTGGCAAGTTGTTACCGAGGAAACGGTTTCCTGTGCTTCCTGGGAACCTTTCCGTCTGCGCGGTGGTGGGAAGATCTGCCTGTTTGTGGGCGTGGAACGCTGGCATTTGGTCCCGAGATGTCCTAGTCCGGACGCCCCAGCCTAAGGCCCCACTGTCATGATTCCGACCTGGGATCACGTCGATCCAGTCTCACGCCATTCCCTTAACTTTCAGCTCTTGATAAAAGGGCTGAGAACTATAGATAGTTTAAATCACTGTGCAGTCAACTACGTTTTTGGTTTCAGCTAGTTTTGTTTACTACCTTATTTGATTAATGGAAGAACTTGCTGATTAATCTCTAGGGTGAAAGCCCACTTTTGTTGCAGGAGAACCTGCATTTCTGAACACTATCCTCATTGCTTTTACCTTGGTTGTGTGTGTGTATTTTACTTTTAGAGAGTTGCAGTCAGTGCAGTCCCTTTTAATCGAGAGCATTTTATAGTTTATAAAACGGCAGAGGCACTCAAATAATTGTTGGATGAACAAATAAATGAATGTGCTACGTCAGTTGATTCTCAAAACATTACTACGAAATAGGCCAGGTAGATATTTATGGACCGAAGCAGTCACTCATTCAGCTATGTCCCTGGCACTGCGTGTTTGGGGTAAATGGGGAGCAACACAGACGTGATCCCTGCTCTCAGTGAGCTTATTGTCTAGAGTAGAGAGCACTGTTACCCAGACTGTGGAGTGGAGAAAACAGATTTAGAGAGGTTGAGCGACTGCAAGTGACCGCGTAGCTAATACCTTAGAGAGCTAGGATTGTGCTGTGGCCACTCTGTAAAGCCAGAATGGACTCCTACCCAACATTTGATTTGGAGAGAGAAACAGACGATGCCACACACACACCGTGAAGAGGTTTATTACTTTTATTTAAAGGCTTATTACTTATATATGTACATAGTGAAGAGGGAAGAGCAGGGCAGTCTCTTCAAGAAGATCCAAAATGATTTGAAAGGGCAAGGGAAGGAGACTGGCTCTGGGCTTTTATTGTGGTTAGGGGGTGGGGTCAGGGGTTCCTGTGTGCCTACAGGGTCTTGCTTGGTTTGACTCTCCCACCCACACCAAAGGAAAGAGCACCCAGGCTTTTTTTTTTTTTTTTTTTTACCAACTTGCCCATTTGAGGGACAGAGAGGAAGAAGGAGGGGGTGAGGCCTAAAAGCTGTCAGCAGGCAAACTTAAAAAAATTGAATGAGACTGATTACAATTCACCGTTGGTGTCTGACTGATGACTGAAATGTACCATTTTTCATTGAGTTTAATTTTGAACTTGTTTAAGCCATCATGGCTGTGGTATGAGGGCTGCAACCTGAAGTCAGTAAGGAAAACGTAAGTTCCATGGAATGCCTTGTTCAAGAGCCCAATGATGTGTATTTTGAGAAATAAAATGAGTACCTTGGTCACTATTAGTAATGTCTGGAACTCTTAATGGGGATAAAGAGTGTCTTGGTGAGGCCTTTTATTGTGGCTTTAGTATATGTATAGACATGTGGACCATGATTTATATTTTGAGTATCTGAAAGCAAGAGAGTTCCAGAGTTCTTTACTCCAAATGGTACAACTCCTAGGCAATGGCCCAAGAGTCTGTGAAAATGTGCAGATGGAGCCGATTGTTGGCCAGAGCATTCAGTGTTAAGAAAACTGTGGGAAGTTCAGCCAGTTGTGCTGACCTCTGGGTCCTTTCCTTCATCAGGGACATCCTGGTTAAGGGATGAAAAGCAGTAGGTCTCCAGTGAGCATGTGTAGGGGTCGTGATGCTGTCTACTGAACAGCAAGTTTGTCCATCAGACTTAAGATGGGAGTTAGAAGTGTTGAACTCCTATTGCTTTCACTCAGTTGAATCCAAACTGGTCTCCAGGTATTCAAGGGGTTCGGGAGAGGGGTGACCTCTTCTAGCACCGTGACATCTGAATGAGAACAGGGGAGGGCCATGCCTGCCTGTAGGTGGGATATGCCAGAGGGCCCAGATTTGTTTCTGTCCTGCAGCAAGGAGACCTTGGTGGCTATGCTGAGCTTGCAAGGAGTTGCTTCCAGGACCCAAGGCATAATGGGCAACTGGGTATGGAGGGTCATAGGCTCAGGGCTTGTGAGAGCCTCTACTTCTAGGAGGGTCCAGTGTGCTGTCAGTCATTGCTGTTTAAATGGCATATTGTGTGGAGGTGAGGAGAGAGTTTCTTGCATCAGAAGCCAGTGGACAACTTATGGACACTGTGGGTGGTCCAGAGACTCCAGGAGTCATGAAAAGAGGCTGCTAAAGTCTCTACAGTGAAGGATTCTTTGTGTGTTTATACGTGTGTTTGTGTGTGTGGTTTTTTGTGTGTGGGGGGATAGGGGGAGGAAGTACCACTGTTGGGAGTGTCTGTTATATTATAATTTTGACAAATTTTAGAATCTTTTTTGGGAATCCACCTATTAAGGGTGGATTGACCTGCAAGTAACAGCATAAACAGGCTTAAGTAAAATTTGTAAATGAGTAATATATAACCTCCAGTATCCAAAAGGACCTAAAAGATGTTGGACTTTGTTTTTTCTAATTTATTTTATTCAAGTGTAGCTGAGTTAAAAAGTTGTGTTAATTTCTGCTGTACAGCAAAGTGATATATACATTCTTTTTCATATTCTTTTCCATTATGGTTTATCACAGGATATTGAATATATATTGTTCCTTGTTGGACTTGTTTTAATGTTGCCCCTTGACACTGTAAGGGGTGGAGTGGCCCTTGGTTTACCAAATAGTTTTCACGAATGTAAACAAGGTGGCAGGCCTTACACTATGTGTGGGGCAGTGACCCATCCTCTTTTCATGAGTATTTGTAGGTCCTGAATGGGTGTGTCAAAAGAATGTCCTCAGAGGAGGATGTAATCAATGTAACATCATACCTGTGCTCCTGGAGAGAATTGGATACAGTTACCTATAAAGGTTGTATGTGGTGGCAAGGCTTTTGAGATGCCATATGGGTAGCCAGGTAAAGGTATATCATGTCCCTCTGTAGCGGAAGGCAAACTGTGACTGAGAGGTCACTGAACAGAACATATTTGTCAAAATTATCCAGATATTTACCAGTTTCTGATTGGACGGTGTCAGTAATTTTAGTAGTATTGGGTAGAGGGGCCTTCATGGGTAGGACCATAGCATCAGGGATACAGTAATCAACTGTGAGGCACTATGCATTTTTCCATCTTTACCAGGCCACATTGGGCTGTTAAATGGAGAAGCAATAGGGATAATCACTCTTTCACTAATTAGGTCTTATATAATAAATCTCAATCTTTGAAGGCCCTGTTTTATTTTACATTGAGCTATGTTAGCTATTTTAACTAGGGGTTGAGGGGTGGTCCATAGGGTCCGACTTTTATAAAAGCGTTTTGTAAGCCCCAAAGACTTGATATAAATTTATTACTCATTGGGTCAGAGCATCCTTTGCCACTACAGGATATTTTAGGGCAATGTGTTCTATGACCAGGGAGAATTTAGGCAAGATAGTAGTTCTGGTAGTTAAGGTGAGACATCCCTATTTGTTGTCTATTTTATGTTGAGTAATTCCTCTAAGATTATAGAGGGTAACTTGTTTAAATTCAGTTCTTTAGTTCTTCAGGTATAACTGTAGTTTGAGCCCAATATTGATTAGAGCCATGAAGATTTGCCATTCAATGCATTTCAGCAAATGTTGAAGTTCATTCAAAACCTATGCTGTAAATCCCACTCCTGTGCATATATCTAGAGAAAAGATACATGCACCCCAATGTTCATAGCAGCACTATTTACAATAGCCAAGACATGGAAGCAATCTAAGTGTCCATCGACAGATGAATGGGTAAAGGAGATGTGGTACATATATATATATGCAATGGAATATTACTCAGCCATAAAAAAGAATGAAATAATGCCATTTGCAGTAACATGGATGGATCTAGAGATTATCATATTAAGTGAAGTAAGTCAAGGACAAAAATCATACGATGTCACTTATATGTAGAATCTTAAAAAAAATGATATAAATGAACTTATTTACAAAACAGTAAGAGACTCACAGACATAGAAAACAACCTTATGGTTACTAGAGGGGATGGTGTGGGGGGAGAGGTAAATTAGCAGGTTGGGATTAACATATGCACACTACTATATATAAAACAGATAAACAACAAGGACCTACTGATGTTGAATATCTTGTAATAACCTATAATGGAAAAGAATCTGAAAAAGAATATATATTTAGAACTGAATCACTTTGCTGTACACCTGAAACTGACACAACATTGTAAATTAACTATACTTCAATAAAAAGAATGGTTATATATATTTTAAAAACACTATGCTGTAGAGGTATGAAAGCCCATCTTTACCTTTTGTTGTATAAATTATTTTAATACGTTTTGGATTTCCAACTGTGTCAAATTGTGGACCTCTGTTTCAATTTTTGTTTTGTTTTGTTTTTGGTTGGTTTCTTCTCCCTGTATCCAGCCCTGTTTGTTTCTTTTTTTCTCTCTCTCTTTGATGGTTAGTGAATGTACTTCCTGTGGAGGGGGTCCTCTGTATCCTTTCATATTTGTAAATTTCTTCCTCCAGAGAACCTCAAATCAGTATCACCAGGGTTAGGGGCTTCCCCCATGGCAGTGGTTACTTCGTAGAGTTTAGGAAACTCAAGCAGAAGTTGTGTTTGAATTACCCCTTTACTGTGCCACGTGGGTGCTGTGGGAGCTTTTCCCTGTAACCCTGAGGATCAGCATTTTTGTTAAAAGAGGCATAGGTGGTGACTGCAGTAGCGGCAGCAGTGTTTAAGAGTCCTGGTGAGCTTTGCGGTCTTATGATGGATGCCGCTCCACCCCCGCCCCTTTTTTTTAAACTCCATAGTGACTGCTTTTTCGTGAGTGACCACCCCATGGGCCAATATCTTGCATAGGGTATAACCTTTCCCCTAAGCACTCTATATAGGTTGAGGCCAGTGCCTGGTTGAGACATCTGATTCATTTATTTTATTTCTTCATGTTTGTATAAATCAGAGTTAATTTACCAGTTTCCCTACCAATGGACAGTAAGGTTGTTTCCACTTTCTTAGTATTACAAACATTGTTAACTTCATGTACATTAAATTGCTGGGTCGTAGTACATGTATACCCATCTTAGACCCTACTAGGCATTGCAAATTATTCTCCGAAGAGAGAATGGTTAACTCCCGTTACTTTTTTTTGTTGTTGTTGTTTTTTTTTTTAATTGTTCCTCTAGCTGACTATGAACTCCTGGTTCACTCTAGTGCCAACTAAACTACCTAATAAATAGTAGTAGTTGGAAAATATATGTTGCATGTATAAACGTATGAACTATAGAGGCAAAAACATATTAATTACTCTTTTCTAAAAGTTTAAATATTGTCCTTTTTATATTAATTTGAGTATTTTGAACATTAACTGTTTTCTTTTTAAAATGGGGCATTTCTCAGTAAGTAGTTTAATTGTTTGATACTTGTTTCCAGGTAATAAATGAAAGGGATTCAAACTTTGCTGCTGAGTTACAGGAAGAGTTAGAGGAAAATCTTAGTCCAGTTGTGGATGAGAAAAATATAGTGTCAGCTACAAAACAGGGGCCAAATTTACGTAACTGGAGTGGTGACTGGACCACTATAGTGGTGACTGACTATATTTTCTTTCTTATATCTTCATTTTAATCTTAAATGCAAGATTTCTTTGTCTATAGCAATTCTTATTTATAATATTTTCTTATTAACTTCTAGACTTTAGATATTTTAAGTTTTAATCCAGAGTCCGAAAGACATTTCTGATTATGCTCTCCTTTGGCCACTAGAATGCAGTGTTGTGGCCACTGCATTGTGATGCAGTGATGGAGTAGAATTATCTGCTTCAGTTTCCCTGGGAGAAAACTACACCACAGAAATGGATTCCACTTACATTGTTGTGCCTTATATTGGCAAGAGACTAATATCATACAGAAACTGTATTTCTCAATGTTACTGAGAAACCAGCCACTTTACATAATTTTGATTTAAAGAATTCGTTCCTGTACCTAAAAGGAGGTTTAACAATGTTTGACCTGTAGTGTGTAATGATTATAGGATAGGTTTTAAAGGTAGGAGTTTCATATTCTTTTTGCCCTGTGTTCACCTGGTTGTATATCCTGGATATGCTTCAGGTTTCCCCACTGTAAAATGAGACTCCTGCTTGTTGATTAGGAGCACAGAGTCTTTGGTAAGGACAACATTTCTGTTACCATATGAATGCCAGCAGTTATTATTTTAAAGGGCTCATTCTAAATCTAGCAATTCCTATGAGAGTTATGAGCCATTTGATAGAATCTGGTGTAATGCAACTGTAAGTGAAATTTACATAAGATTCTAAGGCATATGTAGTTCCAATACTAATTCATTAGAAAGCTCGTCTCTTGAGGATTAGGTGTACTTGGTTAGCAGAATTTCTTATAATTTTAGACTAGATTAAGAAAAAACAATATTAACAGGTTATAAGGATCACTTTAAGCACCATTATTCCGTTCATAATTAGCAGCTCATTTATTGAATGCTATTGAAACTTAGCATAAATAACAGGTTCTTACTGCCCATTAAAAAATTTAACATCATATTTTTTTGGAATCATATCCTAAGGAAAATATTTAATTGCTAAGAAATATACTAAAATAGCTACATATCCTAAAAATCATGTCATCTATATTGATTATATTAATTTTGGTCACATTTTGAGGAAGTTTATGACTGCTGTAGTGTTTTCACCCTTCTGCACTGTGATTTTTACAGCTTATGTTATAGTTTGGAAAACCTTTATAGCTCCAAGTGTTATCTACAGGACTAGACTGTAGCAGTTCCTGTGGCAGACTTAAAACAACAAAAAAGGGTAAAGCAAGAAAAGGAAAAAGCAAAGGAATGAGAGGATTTAGAAATAGAAGGAGAGAGAAAAATAGAGGTATGTGTTCTAGAGCTTTGCTACTCTTTAAGTTTAGTATGTGGGGCTAGCAGACTTGGCATTACCTGATTAGAAATGCAGAATCCAGGGCCCAACCTCAGACCTACTGAATCAGAATCTTCATTTTCACAGGAATTCCAGGTGATTTGTATGCACATTCAAGTTTGAGAAGCACTGATTTCGAGTGTCGAATGTTCACTTTGGCTCAGTTTAAGTTTCTATGATGATTGCAAACACTTTATTTTGAGGACTTTTTATATGAATTCACATGGAATAGATTTAGAGACAAATACAACATCTCAGAAGTTTTACTGACTTTTCCAGAGGTCACTTATCCAGAAACTAGAACTATCAGAACTTAGAAGCAAACAAAACCAAAAAAGAACCTGAAGAGCTAAATCAGAGTTCATGCGGATGGATCCTGTAAAAGGAGAATCCCTAAGCCTTCATTTGGAATTTCTTTAATGTATTTTTTGACGTGTTTTTTATAAGCCTAAATAAGTAGGTTCCCATTGTGTAATTGAATAGATTATTGGAGATGGGAATTATTTGGTGATGACATATGGACAGTAGCAAGAAGTGATAGCAGAAGCTCAAAAAGTGTAGGAACTTGGGCCTCTCAATGTGGAGGCCAAAGGTCTATGCAGATCATTGACTCTAATACAGTACTGTAGCTGGCAAAAATGGTTAAGAAGTCTGGAAAATAAATAATGCATTTTTTTCCCTCTGCCATTTTAAATCCATATGCTTCTACCACTCTACTCCACCATGTTGCCATTTTCATGTTCTCCCGGCAATAAAGTAGGAATTGAATGAATACAGTAAGATGGCAGAGTTCACCGACAGATCCAAAAGTAACAGAATGAAGACCAATAGCATAACAGGAAAATATTCATGAGGCACATGACTGGGTAGTTAAGCAAAGAATTAGTAGAGTGTCAGAGCCGTTTCACTGGAACACCCAAGGAACTTAGTTTTGCGCCTTTTCACTTTGGGAAAGTTTGTACCAAAAAAGATTGAGCACTTGTAAACTTTTGGTATTTAAAGTGTTAAGCCCCAGGGATCTGAAAACTTCACTTATGTGGAATATCTCGTATATTCTGGCCCGGCTAACTCTATTGATCTAACTGTAATGAATTTAGAGGCCAGCATGATATAATTGAACAAATTGGAGATCAGGAACAAAACATCTGGGATAGAGTACGTGCTCTGCCCCTGGTGATTTCACTGTGTAGTTCCCTTGAGTATGTTGTTTAACCTCTTTGGCCTCAGGTGGCTCACTTGTAAAATTCGAGATTGGGCCATAGTATTGCAGCACCAGTGTGTCTTGAATCAAGACAAAAGAGGTTTATGGCTAGCAAGTGCTCATAATTTACAGTCCTGAAAGCTTTGTGTCAGTCATAAGACAGTATGTTACATGGGGAACACCTTCCCTTAACATTGTCCCAGTTGTAAAAAGGTTGAAAAGTTCTAGATAAGAGGACATAATATTTGTACTACTGGAAAATTATTTTGATGCTTTTCCGCAAATAAAAAAAAATTGTGAAAACTTAAGAGGATACAAGAAAGTGAACCAAAGTTTAAGGTTTTTTTCCCCCCCCTGAAGTTGATTTCTTTTAGACCCTATCCATTTAATCTTGTGCTACTTAATAGAGTGGCTAGTGTCTTTCTGACAGTAGGACTTTAATTTAAATGAATATGATTAAATCACCGTAGCAACTGATACTGAGATCAAAAGCTACAGATTTTCAATTTCCATCTTATAATATAAACATAGGAATCTTGTTACATTTGTTTTATTTTTTTATTTTAAAATGAAAATATTTAACCCTAATATGTGGGAGATGAGTTTTGTCATTAACTTTTAAATCCTAATGTAACAATAAAAATGATGTGAAATGAAGAAATGAAATTTAAAATGAAGTTAATAGCAAATAACTATTTATGCTTTGCCCTTTATCGGTTAGCAAAAATACATAGCAGAAGAAAAAAACCCAAAATCATAAACTTTTTTTTTTTTTCCTGACTAAATAATGGCATAGTCCCGGTGGATTAGGTCCCAGAGGAAGAGCATACAGAGATCTGCAGCAGATGCATTTATTTAGTGTTAACTTCTCTTAGTGATGTAGAACTGGCAACTATTGGGAGTAGAAAAAAGCCTTTGAGATTTTCTGTTACGTATGTTTAGAAGATGACATCCTTTACTGGATTTTTAAAAATTTTTATTGGCGTATAGGTGATTTACAATGTTGTGTTAGTTTCAGGCATACAGCAAAGTGAATCAGTTTTATATATATATATATATATATATATATATATATATATATATATATCTCCACTCTTTTTGTTTTTTTAGATTCTTTTCCATATAGGCCATTCCTGAGTATTGAATAGAGTTCCTTGTTTTTAGATTCTTTTCCATATAGGCCATTACTGAGTATTGAATAGAGTTCCTTGTGCTATACAGCAGGTTCTTATTAGTTATCTATTTTATGTATAGCAGTGTGTACAGGTCAATCCCAATCTCCCAGTTTATCCCTCCCCACCCCTTATCCCCTGGTAACCATAAGTTTGTTTTCTACATCCGTGACTCTACTTCTGTTTTGTAAATAAGTTCATTTGTACCCTTTTTTTTTTAGATTTCACATATAAGCATGTGATATTTGTTTTTCTGTGTCTGACTTCACTAAGTATGAAAATCTCTAGGTCCATCCATGTTGCTGCAATACTGTATTTTTTAAATAGAAGCATTAGTGCTTTGAGTAAGGTACTTAATAAAGTTCCCATTTAAAAATATTTGTCACTTGTATATATTTATTCCTTAATAGCTGATTAGTTGATGTTTGCATTTTAAAAGTGGAAGGATTTATAAAGTTTTCTGAATTGTGTAAGTAAAATTAAAACTAAATTTGTTAAGAGGTCCTTGATGTGTTTTTCTTTAAATAATTGTGTATTTGGAAATCTTGACAAATATAGAGTAAAGAAGATATGTGATATCCGATCCCTCAGTTCTTTGATTTAGTAAGGGAAATAGGAAAAAGAAAAGGTGGAGTAAGAGAATTTTAAAAGAGATTAGAAAATTTGTTGCTTTTTTTGCTCTAAAACATTTTAAGAGCAAAACAAGTCTAGATTTTTAAATATTATCTACATATGTACAGATAATAAGTAGTATACCTATGTTTTAATAAAAAATATTATGTTTGGGGCTTCCCTGGTGGCGCAGTGGTTGAGAGTCCGCCTGCCGATGCAGGGGACACGGGTTCATGCCCCGGTCCGGGAAGATCCCACATGCCGCGGAGCGGCTGGGACCGTGAGCCGTGGCCGCCGAGCCTGCGCGTCCGGAGCCTGTGCTCCGCAATGGGAGAGGCCACAACAATGAGAGGCCCGCGTACTGCAAAAAAAAAAAAAAAAAAAAAAAAATTATGTTTGAAGTTTTCTAGATAATAATCTAGTTTTTCTAATTGTACAAGAAATCAGAAGTCTTGATTGTGTGCTTTGTCATTCACGTATTGCATGGGCATATTATTGTTATTCACAGGTAAGCTTTTCCACTTGTAACTGGGGGATGAACCAGATTTATAGGTACATCATGACAATTAATTAATGTTGCACTGTAAATTTTTTTAAAAAGCCCACGAGGATTAATTAGTATGTTTGTAACAAACTTTGGCAACTAAGAGGCTTCCTGTAATATGCTGTCCTCCACAACATATCTTGGATTTTTTTCAAGCTAAGAATGATATTTTGTAATTTCACTTTGGAAACTGATAAAAAGAGTAAACTCGTTTTCCAATTTCTGTTGGCTTAAAAAACATATTTTATGCAATTAAAAATTTCAATTTAAAAAAAAATTTCAATTATAGATAGATATTGTTTGAAAAACCTAGATCTCTTTTTAACACTTTTAGATTTAATTATAAAGGGGTAGGAACTAACATTTCTAGCAATATGGAGAGAGGACTGTCTAACTTAAAAGCTCTTTTGCTACCAAGTACCTAGAAATTCTGGGTGAAATGTTACAAACATCTTTTTAATAAAATGCTTTTATGGGCTCTCAAGACAGCAAGGGAAGTAACTAAGGGCTAAAGGAGAAGAGGGAACTGATTGCCAGAGTTGTAAGCATGAGAATTAATGCTGAGGCAGCCCTGAGGAGTTTATTAGTCTCAGTAACCAAAGGTTTAATGGCCACCCCGGGATAGGGGATGATGCCTTGCATTTGTAAGAATTGGAACTGAGAACTGTTTACAAAGCTATGACTCTTGAAGAGTTTTACCCTTTGTGAAAGGGCAGGTTGAAGACAAGGAAGTTTATCTGTCTCAACTTGGGCTTGGGGTGGTGGGGGAAACTGGGACTAACTGTTCGTCTCCCATGAAGTTTTGGGACTTGCATTTAATACTGTATGAGTGAGCAGAAGGAGATTCAATAAATAGCATGTTAGTCCCTCTAAAACTTCCTGTGGATCTACCAGAGTGAGCTTCTATTACCCTAGTCACACTTGGCTCAATCATTAAGTTATTTTAATTGCATTGTTTCTCTGGTCAAGATGTTACTAAGTAGTAAAATGGCCTAATGGTGGGCAGTACAAATAAGGGTACGGGGTATTGACATCTGAATCAGCATTAAAAGCACTTTAAACATTTGCCCCTCTTACATAGAATTAACACCTTTATTCTATCCCTACCAACCTTTCCTTCTTTTACTCTTTTGTTTTCACTTGTAGTTTGAGATAATTTTACATTCACATATAGTTGTAAGAATAATACAGATACTCTGTACCCTTTAAACAGTTTTGCCTAATGGTAACATCCTGCAAAACTGTAGTACAATATCACGGTTAGCATATTGATATTGATAAGGTCAAGATATGGAACATTTCTTTCACCACAAGAATCCTTTTTATAGGCACAACCCTTTTATAGACACAGCCACTTTATTTCTGCCCCTTGCCCCTACTTAACCCTTGGCAACCACTAACCTATTTGCCAGGTTAGTGGAAAACATTTTCCATTTTGATAATTGTTTCATTTCAAGAATATTATATAAAAGGAATAATACAGTTATGTAACATTCTATATTGGCTCTTTTCACTCATATTCCCCTGGAGATCCATCCCTTTTGTTTTATGTACCAATAGTTTATTCCTCTTTAATGCTGAGTGGTATTCCATGGTATGGATGAATCACAGTTTAACCATTCTTCCATTGAAAGAACATCTGGGCTGTTTTCCAGTTTTTGACCATGATGAATAAAGCTGCTATAAACATCCACACACAGGTGTTTGTGTGAACGTAAGTTTTCCTCTGGGATAAATGCCCAGGAGTGCAATTGTTGGGTCATCTGATCGTTGCATATTTAGTTTTTAAGAAGCTGCCAAACTTTTCCAGACTTGCTGTACTATTTTACATTTCCACTAGCAAGTGTGAGTGATACAGTTTCTCTGCATTCTTGCCTCCTTGTGGACAGTTTTTATCGTGAAAAGGGCCCTTACATATAAATTTAAATTTTAGAATATAGCCATACCTTGTTTTATTGCACTTCACAGATACTGCATACTTTACAAATTGAAGGTTTGTAGCTTGTGTTGAGCAAGTCTATCAGTACCATTTTTCCAACATTTGCTCACTTTGTGTCTCTGTGTCACATTTTGATAATTCTTGCATACTTCAAACTTTTTTTATTGTTATATTTGTTATGGTGATCTGTGATCAATGATCTTTGATGTTAGTATTGTAATTGTTTGGGGATGTTTTATGTCAGAACATAAAACGTTTACCTTGATCAGTAAATGTTTTTTATGTTCTGACTGCTCCACTGACCTGCCATTCCCCTGTCTCTCTTCCTCTCTGTGGACCTCCCTATTCCCTGAGACACAATAGTATTGAGATTAGGCCATTTAATAACCCTGCAAGTGTTCAAGTGAAAGGAAGAGTCATACATCTCTCACTTTAAATCAAAAGCTAGAAGTGATTAAGCTTAGTGAAGAAAGCATGTCGAAAGCCGAGATAGGCTGAAAGCTAGGTCTTTTGCGTCAGTTAGCCATGTTTCGAATGCAAAGGAAAAGTTCTTGAAGGAAACTAAAAGTGCTACTTCAGTGAACAGGAATGATAAGAAAACAAAATAGCCTTATTGCTGATACGGTGAAAGTTTTAGTGGTCTGCATAGAAGATCAAACCAGCCACGACAGTCGCTTAAGCCAAAGCCTACTCCCGACAAGGTCCTAACTCTCTTCAGTTCTGCAAAGACTGAGAGAGGTAAGGGAGCTGCAGAAGAAAAGTTTGAAGCTGGCAGATGCTGTTTCATGAGGTTTAAGGAAGGAAGCCATCTCCATAACATCAAAGTCCAAGGTAAAACTGCAGTAAAATTATCCAAAATATCTCGCTAAGATAATTAACAAAGGTGGCTACACTAAGCAATAGATTTTCAATGTAAACAAAAGAACCTAATATTGGAAGAAGATGCCATCTAGGACATTTATAGCTGGGGAGGAGAAGTCAATGCTTGCCTTCCGAGCTTCAGAGAACAGGCTGACTCTCTTGTTAGGGTCCAATGCTGCTGGTGACTTAAGTTGAGGCCAGGGCTCATTTACCATTCTGAAAATCCTAGGGCCCTTAAGAATTATGCCAAATCTACTCTGTGCACAGCAAGGTCCGGATGACAGTACATCTGCTAACAATATTGTTTACTATTTTAAGCCCACCGTCGAGACCTGCTGCTGAAAAAAAAGATTTCTTCAAAATATTACCGCTCATTGACAATGCATCTGGTCACCCAGGAGCTCTGATGGAGATATACAAGGAGATTAATGTTGTTTTCATGCCTGCTAACACAACATTCATGATAGATGTTCTTTATCAAGTTGAGGATGTTTCCTGTATTCCTGTTTTTCTGAGTTTTTAAGATCACAAATGGGACTTCCCTGGTGGCGCAGTGGTTAAGAATCTGCCTGCCAATGCAGGGAACATGGGTTCAAGCCCTGGTCCGGGAAGATCCCACATTCCACGGAACAACTACGCCCGCGAGCCACAACTGCTGAAGCCCGTGCACCTAGAGGCCGTGCTCCGCAGCAAAGAGAAGCCACTGCAGTGAGAAGCCCACGCACCACAACAGAGAGTAGCCCCTGCTTGCTGCAACTAGAGAAAGCCCGCGTGCAGCAACAAAGACCCAACACAGCCATAAACAAACAAATTAATTAATAAAATCACAAATGGACATTGACTTTTGTAAAATTTTATTTCTGTTTCAAATGATGTGGTAATGTGATTTTTCTTTTTCAACATGTTAGTATGGTGGATTACGTTGGTCGATTTGTGAATGTTGAACCTGCCTTAGATTCCTGGAATAAACTACAGTTGGTCATGTTGTATAATTTTCATATATTGCTTTATTGCAGTTGCTAGTATATTGTTGGGAATTTTGCATCTATATTTATGAGGGATATTGTTCTGTAATTTTCTTTTTTTTTTGTACTGTCTTTATCTTGTTTTGGTATCAGGGTAATACTACCTTAATATAATGAGTAGGGAAGTGCTCCCTCCTCTTCTGTTTTTTAGAAGAGGCTGTATAGACTTAGAGTTAATTTTTTTTAAGTTTTATAAAATTCTCCACGGAAGCCATCTGGGCCTGGAGATTTCTTCCTTGGGAGATTTTAAATTATAAATTCAATTTCATTAATGGTTGTAAATCTATTCAAATTATTTCATATTGAGTGAGTTGTGATAGTTTGTGTCTATTCATCTAAGTTGTCATATTTATATGTGTAGAGCTGTTTATAGTATTGCCTTATTTCCTTTTGATGTCTTTGGAGTCTGTAGTGCTATATACCTTGTTTTATTCCTCATATTGGTAATTCATATCTTCTTGCTCAAGGTTTTTTTTCCTTTGTCAGTCTTGCTAGAGGTTTGCCAGTTTCATTGATTATTTTAAAAGAATCATCTCTTTTTTCATCGATACTCTATTGTTTTTGTTTTTCTGTTTCATTGATTTCTCTTACCTTTATTATATATATATATATATATTTTTTTTTTTTTGCTCATGTTGGGTTTATTTTGCTCTCCCTCTTCTAAGCTTTTGAGTTGGACACTGAGATTATTAGACTTTTCCCCTTTCCTAATGTGTGCATTTAGTGCTATAAATTTGTTTCTCAGCTTCAATTGTGTCCCACAGATGTTGATATATTGTATTTTTATTTTCATTCAGTTCAGTATATTTTTTATTTCCCCTGAGACTTCCTCTTTGGCCCATGGATTATTTAGATGTGCATTGTTTAGTGTCCAAGTGTTTGGGGATTTTTGTGCTATCTTCCTGTTACTGATTTCTAGATTGATTTCATTATGGTCAGAAAACACACTCCGTATGGTTTCACTTCTCTTACTTTGTTGAGATATGGCTGAACATATAGTCTGTCTTGGTTTTTGTTCCAATACACTTGATATTATCAGTCTTTAAAGTTTTGCTAACTTTATACATTTGAAATAATACCTGAGAGAATGTAGATGAACTAGACAAATTCCTAGAAAAACACTAACTACTGAAACTCACTCAAGAAGAAATAGAAAATCTCAAAAGACCTATAACAAGGAAAGAGATTGAATTACTAAGAAAACCAAACCAAACCAAAGCAAGAAAACTTCACAGAGTAAAGCTCAGTAGCAGATGGCTTCACTGGCAGATTCTACCACATTGTTTAAAGGAGAATTAACACAAATCCTTCAAAATCCCTTCCCTAAAAAAAAAAAAAAAAAAAAAAAAAAAGGAACACTTCCTAAATCATTCACTGAGGCTAGTGTTACCCTGATTCTAAAACCAAAATTAATTGAAAATCTATACATTGCAGTGAACGACTTGAAAATGAAATTTAAAAAAGAATTCCATTTACAATAGCATCAAAAGAATAAAATACTTAGGAATAAATTTAACAAAAGAAGTGTAAGACAGGAACATTGAAACTATGAAGTCTCATGAAAGAAATTTTAAATTCTATAAATAAATGAAAGGATATTTTTTGTTCATGGGTTGGAAGATTTAACATTGTTGAGATGGCAGTACTCCCTAAAGTGATCTACAAATTCAGTGCCATCCCTATCAAGATCCCAACTGATTTTTTTTTTTGGGTGGGGGGTGGAAATTTACAAGCTGAATCGAAGTTCAATTGGAAATGCAAGGGCCAAGAATATCCAAGACAATCTTGAAAAAGAGTGAAGTTGGAAAATATAAACATCCTAATTTCAAAACTTACTACAAAGCTACAGTAATCAAGACAACATGGCCCTGATATAAGGCTAGACACATAGATTAATAGAATAGAATAGAGTCTAGAAATAAACTCTCACATTTATGGTCAGTTGATTTTTGACAAGGGTGCCAAAACAATTCATTGAGGGAAATAGTCTTTTCAACAGATCGTTCTGGGACAATTAGATATCCACATACAAAGGAATGAATTTGGACCCCCTATTTCATACTGAATACAAAATTAATTCAAAATGGATCATAGACCTAAATGTAAGAATTAAAATTGTAAAACTTTAAGAAGAAAACATAGGTGTAAATCTTCATGACCTTTGGATTAGGCAATAATTTCTTAGATATGATACAAAGCTCAAGGGGCAAAAAAAAAAAAAATAGATAAGTTAGACTTCATCAAAGTTATAAACTTTTGTGATTCAAGGAGTCCATTAAGAAAATGAAAAGACAACTCACAGAATTTGAGAATATATTTGCAGATCAAATATCTGATAAGGGACTTATACTGGAATATATAAAGAACTCATAGCTGAATAATAAAAACACAAATAACCCAATTAAAATGTGAATAGACATTTCTCCAAAGATATGCAAATTGTGAATAAGCACAGGAAAAGATGTTCAACATCAATCATCATTATCTAAACATAAATCAAAACTACAATCGGATACCGTTTCACACCCTCTAGGATGACTGTAATGAAAAAGACAGACATTAGGTGTTGGTGAGTATGTGGAGAAATAGGAACCCTTGTGCATTGCTTGTGGGAATGTGAAATGGTGCAGCCAATTTGCAAAATAGTTTGGCAGTTCCTCAAAATGTTAAACATAGAGTTACCATGTAAGCCAGCAATTCGACTCTTGGGTATGTACCCAAGAGAACTGAAACATTCACACAAAAATTTGTACATCCATGTTCATAGTGGCAGTATTCATAATAGCTAAAAAATGGAAACAACACTAATGTCCATCAACTGATGAATGCATAGATAAAATGTGGTATAATATATTCATAAAGTGGAATAATATCCATAAGCTGAAATGTTGTAATGTTTCATGCTACAATATGGATGAACCTTGAATACATTATGCTAAGTGATAGAAGACAGACACAAAGACCACAATATCGCATGGTTCCATTTATATGAAATTCCCAGAATAAGCAAATCTATAGAGACAGAAAGTAAATTAGTGGTTGATAGGGCCTGGGTGGAGGGGCAAGTGGGGAATGACTGCTAATTGGTATAGGGTTTCTTTTGGGAATGATAAAAGTTTTTGGAATTAGATAATGGTGATAGTGGCACAGCTTTGTGACTATACCAAAACACACTGAACTGTATATTGTAAAAGGGTGAATTTTATGGTATGTGAATTATATTTCCATTTTCAAAGTTGAGTGCCTTGTTGGCATGGAACTCTAAATGACTATTTTCTTCTTCATTGAATGGGTAGAAATTGGCTCTCTGAAGAGATTCATTGCCTCTCTAGTAATACGGTAATTCTTGATTTAGCCCATTCAGTAATCTTAAATAATCATTCATTCTGTTCCTCAGGATTTTTGTTTCATTTCCTTCTGGGCCCATGATAGATATTTGTTTCTCCATGTGCCTGAATTAAGTGTAGCCATGTGACTATTTTTTTTGTCAATGAAATGTGAACAAAATGATGTGTGTCATTTCTAGGGGGCAGCCGTTAGAGTTAGTACACTCTTTGCCAACTTCCTGTCCCTGGATGGTGGAGCCTTTATTAGCGTATGTCCCTCTGTTAGGACAGTGTGGAGCTAAGCCTTTTGCCAACCCACAACTGTTCATTTGTGTTTAAATGGGAAATAAACCATTGTTCTTGTAAGCACTGAGATTTGGGAGTTGCTGCTTACTACCGTACAATGTAGTCTTTTATGACTGATGTACCAAGTTAATTTACTCTTAACTTTTACACTTTCTCTTATTCCAGTCTGCTATCAAAACTGCTTTAAAAATCTGCTTATGAGGTTACGGAGTGCGCCATAGATACTAATCAGTGAGACTCTCCAGATCGTTTTTGACTAGCTGCTGCCAGCCATTAGGAGTTTTGGACTGCAAGATGCTAGTTTATTGAATTTTACTGCATTGACATGTATAAATATGCACCAAAAGCGTTGGAATTACTTAGAATGAGAAGATTGTTATATTTTGAAAATTATTTTAGAGAAAGAAGAAATTGGGACCTTCGAGGACGGATACTTTAAATATATATATATATATTTATATAGACTTCACACACACAAATATATATATATTTGACACACTGCGTGGCTTGTGGGATCTTTGTTCCCCGACCAGGGATGGAACCCAGGGCCCTGGCAGGGAGAGTGCCGAGTCTTAACCACTCTGATTGCCGTGGCTAGGACTTCCAAAACTATGTTGAATAATAGTGGCGAGAGTGGACATCCTTGTCTTGTTCCTGATCTTAGAGGAAATGCTTTCAGTTTTTCACCATTGAGAATGATGTTTGCTGTGGGTTTGTCGTATATGGCCTTCGTTATGTTGAGGTAGGTTCCCTCTATGCCCACTTTCTGAAGAGTTTTTATCATAAATGGGTGTTGAATTTTGTCAAAAGCTTTTTCTGCATCTATTGAGATGATCATATGGTTTTTATTCTTCAGTTTGTTAATATGGTGTATCACATTGATTGATTCACGTACATTGAAGAATCCTTGCAAACCTGGGATAAACCTCACTTGATCATGATGTGTGATCCTTTTAATGTGTTCTTGGATTCTGTTTGCTAGTATTTTGTTGAGGATTTTTGCATCTCTGTTCATCAGTGATATTGGTCTGTGATTTGCTTTTTTTGTAGTATCTTTGTCTGGTTTTGGTATCAGGGTGATTGTGGCCTCATAGAATGAGTTAGGGAGTGTTCCTTCCTCTGCAATTTTTTGGAAGAGTTTGAGAAGGATGGGTGTTAGCTCTTCTCTAAATGTTTGATATAATTCACCTGTGAAGCCATCTGGTCCTGGGCTTTCATTTGTTGGAAGATTTTTAATCACAGTTTCAATTTCATTACTTGTGATTGGTCTGCTCATATATTCTGTTTCTTCCTGGTTCAGTCTTGGAAGGTTATACCTTTCTAAGAATTTGTCCATTTCTTCCAGGTTGTCCATTTTATTGGCATAGAGTTGCTTGTAGTAGTCTCTTAGGATGCTTTGTATTTCTGCGGTGTCCGTTGTAACTTCTCCTTTTTCATTTCTAATGTTATTGATTTGAGTCCTCTTCCTCTTTTTCTTCTCATTAGTTCTTTGAAAATATTTTAAATAACTGCTTTGATGTCTTTGCTAGATGCAGTATCTGGGAACCATGAAAGACTCTATTGCCTGCTTATCTCTTTTCTTATTATGAGTCACATTTTCCTATTTCTTTTCATATTTCATAAGTTTTTTGAAAATTGGACAACATAGGGACTTCCCTGGTGGTGCAGTGGTTAAGAATCGCCTGCCGATGCAGGGGACACGGTTCAACCCCTGGTCTGTGAAGATCCCACATGCCGCAGAGCAACTAAGCCTGTGTGCCACAACTACTGAGCCTGCGCTCTAGGGCCCGCGAGCCACAACTACTGAAGCCCACGCGCCTAGAGCCCATGCTCCACACCAAGAGAAGCCACTGCAATGAGAAGCTTGCACACCGCAATGAAGAGTAGCCCCTGCTCACCGCAACTAGAGAAAGCCTGCGCAGCAACGAAGACCCAACACAGTCATAAATAAATAAATAAAATTAATTACAAAAAAAGAAAATTGGATAATATAGATAACATATTGTAGCAGCTGTGGATTCTGATTGCATCCTTTCTACCGCTAAAGCTTGTCATTGCTAATTTCTGTTTAGTAACTTGCCTAGAGTAAATTTGTGAAATATGTTTGTCCTGTGGTATGTGTAAGCAAATGTCTTTGCTCAGTTTATTATTATTGTTGTTGTTTTACTTTTAAGGCTGGTTTCTGGTGTCACCCCTTATATCAGCCAATCATTGGTGAGAAATTGTGCTCAAAGACAGAGAGCCAGTAAGGCTTTTCCCTTCTGCTGACAGATCTGTGTATAGATTGGGTAGTGCATTCGAAATTCAGATCATTTTCAAGTTTGTCCCAGTTTTAATGTTCCACTGAGACTTCTTGTATCTCCATCCTGGAATGTGTGGATAGTTTGGGATTTCTCCAGTCTCTGTTACACATGCGTGTAGTCCCTGTTTATTTAGGAGTACATGGAGAGTTTATCAAGTTCATCTGTGGCTGTCTCTCTTCTAAGGTCTCTCTGTTACACTCCCTACTGATCTGACAGTCTGCTTGTTTGTTGTCCTAACTGGGACTTCAACCTCCACACACTTGGATAGTTTCAGAATTTTTCCTTTCACTCCTGGGATAGGTTTTCTGCTTTCCACTCTGAATCAGCTGAGTCCTGCGCTGCTAGTTTTCATGGCCTGTTCCACCTTTGTAGAAGTAGTATACTGACTTAACTTGTGGGGGAGGAAGAGTAATGCGAGCAGGCCCAGGAAAGAGTGCCACAGGCTTCTGATGCTCATACGCAGGTTCAGTAGATTTTCCTGAGAAAATATTTCTCCATTTATTGTATGCCTTTAGTCAGTTTCCAATCATTTGAGATGATTGCTTTTGACAGTTGTTTTTTTTTTTTTTTCCGCAACTGTATATTTGACCTTGCAGGGAGGATTTGCCAAAGTCCTCACTCCATCATCCTGGAAGCATCCTTTGCTTCCTTTTGGTGTTTTTTGAAATGTTTATGTGGTTTTTCATATAAAGACAAACAAAAATATTGCATAAAAAGTGTATGATTTTAAAGTCCATTTTAATTTTATTTTCTAAGATACTACAATTCAGTTCATTTAATGATGATCATAATTAAACAGAAAATTAATTTTTTTATTTTTGCAGATTTCAGGTTCTGCTTATAAAGACAGGAATGAGGAGTATAAAAGACAGTTCACACATCTACCTGATACAGAGAAGCTGATAGCAGGTAAAAAACCAGGAAGTTACAAAAAACCCTTTTACTACCACATCAAAGTAGAGATGATGAGTAACAATATTTGTAGGAAATTTAAGCCTTTATGTTACATAGAAACTATTTTTTGAGATAAGCAGCGTCTTATCATCTGTAATTAGACAATGTAAAACTAAGTTGTAATTCAGGGAGGAGTGATTTCTGCGGTATTAAGTACAATCGACCCTTGACCATTGAAGGAGTTAGGAGCACTGACTCTGCAGAGTCAAAAATCCACGTATAACTTATAGTCAGCCCTTCATATCTGCTGTCCCTCTGTGTCTGTGGTTCTGCATCCATAGATTCGACCAACCACAGATCTTGTAGTACTGTAGTATTTACTATTTAAAAAAATCTGCATATAAGTCCAGCCACACAGTTCAAACCCATGTTATTCAAGGGTCAATTATACTGCTAAAAAATAGACCTAAGAGGAAATGATTTGTCAGTTTCTTCTAGTGCTTGTTTCATATGGTTTTGTAGGGAAAGTTTAAATTTGATGTTCAGTATATATTACTGTTCCTCAGAAAAAGGTGCTCCTTAGCAGATAATAGAGCAATTTTATAAAATATTTTAGGGCTTTATCATTATTCATATAGTCTTTCAGGTAGAATTTTTTTGAAATAGGCCTTAAGAGGAAAAATTTAGTCACAGAACTTACAAAAGTGCTTTATTTTTGCTATAAGTATAATATAGATTCTTTACCATCAAAATACTGAAGTTGGCTTTTGTTTTAGTACATATTTCATTTAAACCATTTATTCATGGGAATTTCTCAGATTTCTGGTGCTGTTGGTTAATATTCAATTCAATGTAACTGAATTTCTAGAGAGTTCAGTTTAGTTCTTTAAATATCAAAGAAATGAATCAAAACAATTTTTAAAAAGATTGGAATGTAATATAGTCTCACGATAATAGAGTGTATGGTAAAAAAGTGAAAGATCATTTCACCCAAGACCACTCTGACCTTCTTCCTGGGTGATAACCACTTTTAGCAATTTCTTATGTATATTTCCAGAAATTTTCTGTATGTATATCAAGAGAACTTAAATGGGAGCACACTGTGCTTACTGTTTTCAGTCTTGTTTAGAGCTCTATTAGCACTACTTATGGACCCACTTCATTCTTTTAATGGCTGCCTAGCAGTCAATTGAATGAATTTTGTACCATAATTTGTTTAATAAATCCCCTACTGATGGACATTTTGATTGCTTCCTGTCTTTTGCTATTACCACTAATGCTACATTGAACCTTCATGTTCATTTGTTTTGGCACGTATGTGCCACATGTATTGTAGGTTAAATTCCTTGAAGTGGAATTGTGACTAAAAGGTAATGAGCATTTAAAAGGTTTATACTGTTGCCAAGTTATCCTCCAAAAAGGCTACACCAATATTCATTCTCATCAACAGTGTATGTAAGTATCTGTTGTGGCACACCTCAGGAACTTTGCTTTAGCAAAATTTGGTAGATAGAAATTGTATTTAAATATGCATTTCTTTAATTATGAGGGAGGTTGAACATCTATAAATCATTTGTATTTTTCTGTGAACTTTTCTTTTCATAAACTTTGCCCATTTTTCTAGCAGTTATTTGTCTTTTTCTTGTAATAGCTTGTTAGATATTAAAAAAAATTAGATATTTTTAGGGCTTCCCTGGTGGCGCAGTGGTTAAGAGTCCACCTGCCGATGCAGGGGACACGGGTTCGTGCCCCGGTCATGGCCATTGAGCCTGCGCATCTGGAGCCTGTGCTCCGCAACGGGAGAGGCCACAACAGTGAGAGGCCCACATACATAAAAAAAAAAAAAAAGATATTTTTCACATGTTGTTGCAAATGTGTCTTGCCAGTTTTGTCACTTGAAATCAAATACTTTTCATGGAAACCGTTATAAAATATTTTATACTCATCATTGCTTTCTTGAAAGAAATTAATCTGATAATACAGTGATATATGCTCACTATAAAGCATTAAAGCCATACAGAAATGTATAAAGAAAAAATTGAAAATCATTGGTGATCCTACTACCTATATGTAATTTTGCTTAATATTTTGTAGATATCTTTCAGTATGTATATTCGCTTTTAAAAATTTACATTTTTTGTGTTTTTCCTCACTCACTGCTATAATAAACGTGTTCATTGTATAAAATTTGGAAAATACAGGTATTTACAAAGTAGAAATCTAAAACCACCTATAATTGTACAATCTGGAAATAATGTCAATGACACACATATCTATACAAATTAAAATATCTAATTGGTATCATTCTGTACAAATCGCTTTAAGTTCTTCGATTTAACCACATATTGGATCACTGTCTTCTGAAACAGAGAATCTTAAATTTAATTTAAAGTTTTATTTTAAAAAACAGCTCATTGTCATTTCAAATCCACAATATTATACTTTATAGGCTAGTTCAATAAATATTTATTAGTACTCAGTATGTGCCACACACCATACTGTTTCTGAAGAACTTGGAGTGTGGTGGGAGAGCAAACACATATAAACAAATCACTATGATTCAGGGTGATATGAACAGTTTTAACAAGGTACAGAAGTGGTACAAAGGAAGACATAACATGTTGGAGGAAGGCAAGTATTTTAATTTTGGGCATGTTGAGGTTGAGTTGCCAAGACAACTAAAAAAAAATATATATATATATACATATATATGTGTATATATGTAATATAAATATTATCTGGAAATAAAGATTTAGTGTACACCACAGTAACCTTCTAACTTGTCTCTCCCCTATTCTTATGTGCCTTCAATCTATTCAGTACTGTAGCTATAGTGGTTTTTCTAAGATGCAAATCTGATCAGATTAAAACCCTTCATGGATAGTATTCCAATGACCTTAGAATAAAGCTTGACTGCCTGACTTACGTGGCCTTTCATATATGTTAAATATCCTCTCATCCCTCATCCTCTCATCCATGTTTTGCTGAAGGAAGCACTGTGAAAGACTGCATTCCTTTGCTCTATTTTTAGTGTTTGCTTAGAAATTTACCACAAGCAAATTGAAATATTTTAAGGTTCATAACCTCAATAACTTTTTCCTAAAATTGCTAATCACTTTATATAGTTTTAAAATTTATCAATTAAACTAAATCTCTTCACAGCAGCTCTTTATATCTTATATTATTAATAATTTAGCAATGCTATTTACTTTAGTCACAGAGACAGGTCTTAATCTTAGAGGCATGGTATTAACTTGCTTGTAGACAGTGGCATTTACCAGAGCACTCTTGATTTTGCTGGATTATAGTGCTGAGGTAGAGAGGATCAAACTTGAAACTAAACTTAAAATGTATACAATTTTTAGAGTCATCCTTGCTCCCTCCCTCACCCTCATCCAACATCTAATTAGTTACCAATTCCCCATCAGTACTACCCCTTAAATATCTCTGAATCTAACTACTTCTTTCTCTAGTACTGTCATCTTTTGGTCTGAGCCACCATCAATTCCCCCCTGGATTTCCAACTGATTTATCTGAATCCATACTCACAGTGTGAATAAAGTGGTCTTTAATAACATACATCTGATCATGTCCTCCCACTTAAAACTCATCGATGGCTTTTCATAAAATCCACGCTATGCCATGGCCTGTGAGGCCTTACATGAGCTAGCTTCTCCAGCTTCTCTAGCAAGAGATCTATCTTTGTATAGTTGCTCAAAGATGTTGTTTCCTTCTACCACAGGGCCTTTGCACATGCTGTTCCCTCATGTTCCTGCTGACCCTTTATTGATCTTCAGATCTCAGTTTATAGATTACTTTTTATGGAGAACTTTTCCATGTATACTCTCCCTGCCCACTCCCCCATACCTGTATACCCTTTGCTATATGCTCTCAGCTTTCTCCACACTTTGGTCATTATACTTATTTTTCTATTTGTTTATTGTATGCCTTCCCCTCTAGACAGTGTTCCATGAGGGAAAGGTCCATTTCTGGTAACCCTAGTGACTAGCAAAATATCTGGTGTATAGTGCCCAAAGTATAGGAATAAGTGAATGAATGAATGAATGAACTAATGAACAAAGTGATGACTTTCCATGTGTTCAAGTAGTATAAGATTTATGAAGTTGCCACATTTTTTTGTTACTAACCTGTTCCTTATTATTATTATTTTTTAATGTAGATTATGCTTGTGCTCTTCAGAGGGACATTTTGCTTCAGGGACGACTATACCTTTCAGAAAACTGGCTATGTTTCTATAGCAACATCTTCAGATGGGAAACTACAGTAAGATGTATTTTCATTTGATTTGCTGATACAAATAGTTGCATAGATAGAAATGTATACAGTCCTTCTGAAAACAATGTACTTTAGATTTCAAAGTAAGTTACATGTATTTATCTATACTTGTATACATCTAAATATATTTATGTGTAGTATAAGTGTGTAATATATTTTTCTTAATACATTGAGCTCCATTTGTGTATATTTAATATAGTTGGGAAGAGAGATTTCAGGTTGAAAAAAGCTTGAACATACCTCCTTTTGGCTGCCAAAAGCATGTCTTATGTGACAGACTGTCTGAATTTTTTGTGTGTATTTGTGTGTCTTTGTGTGTGTTAATGTGGAACATAAATACCCATGTGTCTTTTCACACTTTATCCTAATATTAGGTATAGGAGCTGATGGAGGAAATTACTGAAGGGAAGAATATCTGTTCACCGTTTTTATCTCAGAGAATGCGGGCATGTGCTTATTAACTCCTTTAGGTTTTTCACCTGAATATTCTGGACTAGATTGATGTAATATTTGGTATTTTGTGTTGTGTATGTTTCTGAGAAATTCATTTTGCAATTTTTTATCCTTTTTTTTGTGTTTAGATTTCTATTGCTTTAAAGAACATAACCTTTATGACCAAGGAGAAGACCGCTCGACTCATCCCAAATGCTATCCAGATCTTTACAGAGGGTGAAAAGGTGAAAAACTTTTCTACCTTTGCCTTGTAATATAATGTGGAGAAAATCTGCCTCATACTGATCATCAATGTTGGGAATGTAAGCAATTCTTCTTGAAGTTAGGAATATTTAATAGTATTTAATACTAGATTTCTGTATACTTAAATACTTATTGGTGACTAACTTTAAATGACTGCTAAAATTTTTTGTAGTTTATAGTTTACAGAGAAATTTCTCCCATATTTTTCATTTCTTCATTATAAGAGGTAGGTAGGATAAGCCTTAGCAAATATCCTTATTATTTCTAAATACCCTATAATTCCATGATCGTTGTTTGGTCAATAATACCTGCACAATAGCAACTAATAAAAACCAGAGTGAACAGAGATTTGGTAGCATACAAATAAACACATAATCACTACAATCTTTTTTAGAATGGGGATTTTCTTTAATTGCCATCATTTTTATTATCCACCTACAATATCCATCATTTCTTGGTATGAAGAATCTTTTTCTACCCACCTGGAAAATTGATACGGGCTCTGTATGTGACATAAGAAGCATAATGCTGAGAAAGAAAAAGAAATAAGGAAGGAAGGAAGGAAAAAAGGAAAGTATGGAAGGGAATGAAGGAGAAGAAGAAGGAAGAAAGGAAGGAAAGGAGGAAGGAAGGAAGGAAATGAAAGAGAAAAGAGGAAAGAGAGCAGGGGAGAGGGGAGAGAAACACGATCATGAGATTGAATCATTATGATGATACTTTTTAATCTTGTAAAGTTTCTTTCACATGCGCTTTCAGTTTTCTTTTTAAACAATCTCATCCCTACAGAACACTGCCAGGTACAGTACAAAGAACTTTTACCCTCTGAACTATTTGAGAATAAGTTGTCACTCTGAAGACTTATCACTCCAGACATGATCCCAGATAGTTTATCATGTATTTCTTTTTTTCTTTTTTTAACATTTTTACAGTTTAATTTCAAAGAAAAATCTCAAGTTATATTTATTAGCAAACATATTTCAGCTAGGGAGTTTTTCATCCCCCAGAAAGATGGCAGTTGGAAATGAACCTAATATGTGTTTAAAGAAAATATCACATGTATTTCTAACAAAGACATTCTCCTACATAACCACAACATGACCATCAAATTCAAGAAATTAACATTGATCATTATCACTGCTCAGTTCTCAAACCCGCTTCGGTTTCCTCAATTATCCCAATAAAATCCTTTATAGCAAATAGGCTCAGTTCAGAAATACGTATTACATTTAGCTGTCATGCTCTTTAATTTCCTTATTCTGGACTAGTCCCTTAGTCTTGCCTTAACTTTTGTGCCCTTGATGCTTCTAAAGATTATAGGTGAGTTATTTTGTAGGATATCCCTCAATTGTGTTTGTCTGATATTTTCTTATGATTAAGTTTAAGTTATACAATTTTGACAGAAATAACACAGAAGTGATACTCTCTTCTTTCCATTGCATCCTATCAAGTGGTGCATGATTTAATTTCTACCATTACTGGTGATATTCACTTTGATCACTTGAATAAGGTGGTGCCTGCCAGATTTTACTGTAAAGTTAGTCTGTGTTCCTTTGTAATAATGTTTTGTGGTCAACTACTTTGAAACTATGTAAATATACTATGCCTCATAAAATGTATTCATTTATTTACTTATATCAATATGACCTCATAGCTTCTTATTTTATTCAATGAATTATAATCCATTGCTATCATTATTTATTTTGATGCTCAAATTGTCCCAAATTTGGCCAGTGGGAGCCCCCTCAAGCTGGCTCCGGTGTCCTTTTGACCATTCTCAGCATTATTTGAGCACTTTCTTGCTTTTTAGCACAAGATGTTACAGGTTTTCTCTGCCTCAGTCCTGGAATCAGCCATTTCTCCAAGAAGTCCTGTTTTCTTTTGGGGGAGACTGATATTTAGAAGCCAGTTTGTTCATTGCTATAGGGTATCACTGTTTGAGCCCTCTAATTGGGCAGAACAAGGGGATATACAATATATATATAAATTACACACCTATATACATAATACGCACATGTATATTCCCACTTATACATCTACGTTTATCTGTCTATCTATGAATGGTAAATCACCAATTCACATGAATACCTCTAATTCTAGTCCAACAACACAGAGTTATTTTTACTTTTCCCCTTCATTTTTTTTTGGCTGCACCATGTGGCATGTGGGATCTTAGTTCCCTGACCGGGATGGAACCCATGCCCCCTGCATTGGGAGTGCGGAGTCTCAACCACTGGACTGCCAGGGAAATCCCTTTCCTTTTGTATTTGTAACTCCCTTCCCTGACTGAGAGAAACCAGGCTCCCATTATCCTTAATATATTTACTTTGATCAGTGGACCTGTATGTAACGCATCTTCATCTCCTCTGCCGCCCCTTCCCTACACTTGATTTCTGACACGTAGAGTCAGGTTGCTGCCCATCCCACCACCACACTAGGGCTCTCATCCTGAAAAAGCTCTCCTCACCCTGCTTGGGCTCTGATACTCCACACAGGGCAGCCCTTCTACGAGGACAACCTCCTCATTCTTCTCTGGTGCTGACACCCTGCTTTGGGCTACTGCAGCTCCTCCGCCCCTGCCCTTACCTCTAGCGTGGATGCCTTGCTTTCCTCTGTTCCGCTAAACAGCTTTAGGGCCAAACTGTTCAGGAAGGGAACAAGACCTAAAATAAGCTTATTCTTTTATTTTTTTTTTGCGGTACGCGGACCTCTCACTGCTGTGGCCTCTCCCGTTGCGGAGCACAGGCTCCGGACGCACAGGCTCAGCGGCCATGGCTCACGGGCCCAGCCGCTCCGCGGCATGTGGGATCTTCCCAGACCGGGGCACGAACCCGTGTCCCCTGCATCGGCAGGCGGACTCTCAACCACTACGCTGCCAGGGAAGGCCAAGCATTTAAATTTTAATAATGATAACCACAGCTAGTATTTGCCAAACATACTTGTTCTAAATATTGTGCTAAGTTTTTTTTACATGTATTTTCTCATTTAGTTCTCACAAAAATTTGCTACTGAAAGTATTCTCATTTTGTAGGTGAGGAAACTAAAGAAAATAAAAGTGACTCAAAGTCATAGAACTGAGTGGTAGAACCAGGATATGAACCCAGGTAGTTTAATTGCAGAGACACTGGCCCTAACTACCTCACTGTATTGATTCAGTGATCTCTTTTACCATCATCATGGAGAAAAAAAATCTACACTAAGTATTTATCCCTCCATGCACTGTATGGTTAAGGGAAGGTTAATCATTGTACTTTTAGTTGTTTTCGTTTCTAGCATACGTTCTATGCCCCAGCAGCTTAGAGATGTTATTATGCAGAACTCCTCACAAATTAAGGTTATTATTATAATAATTATTATTTATTATTTGGCTGTGCTGCACAACTTATGGGATCTCAGTTCCCCAACCAGGGACTGAACCCAGGCCACGGCAGTGAAAGCCTGGAATCCTAACCACCAGGCAACCAGGGAACTCTCTAAGGTTATTATAGAAGCAAGATACATTAGTAAATTTTTTTTTTTTTTTTTTTTTTTTGCCGTACGTGGGCCTCTCACTGCTGTGGCCTCTCCCGTTGCGTAGCACAGGCTCCGGACGCGCAGGCTCAACGGCCATGGCTCAGGGGCCCAGCCGCTCCGCGGCATGTGGGATCTTCCCCGACCGGGGCACAAACCTGCGTCCCCTGCATCGGCAGGCGGACTCTCAACCGCTGCGCCACCAGGGAAGCCCTATTAGTAAATTTTTGAAGTTGGATATCTAACAAGGAATAAAATAAGATGATAATTTACATGGATTGCCCAGAAAGATGGGAGTGTTAAGGAGTTGAGAATGTGGTTTTGGTATATAAGAGTGGATAAAGTTGATAACAAAGTATTTAGTTTAAAAAGTGGGAATAATAAGCATAACACCATGGTGAAAAAGAGATGGACTAGGAGATTTTTCTTATCTATATATCTACATACAGGGTTGTAAGATTATTAAAATTTGGTCTAAGAAAAGGAGATAAAGGGTAGTAAATAGTGATCATTAGGTCACAATATTATATGTGTAACTGTGTTTGGAAGAGCTCCTAGATATATCCCCATGATAAAAAGTTTTGCTTTTTGAAGAATATTATATAAACTAGGTTTCAGTTTATTAACTGGAAAAATACTACTTTAAAACCTTTCTATGAAAAATATAAACACCTCAAATACTATTTTGTTTGGCATTTTATTTAATAAATCAAAAATGGAACTGAGCTTTCTCATTCCTAAATATAGCCAGTCAATCATGCAAAGTCACTAACTGGGGGATCAGAAGAGACAGTCCACTGAGAGACTGTATTTAGTGCTGCCACTTGTCATATTTTCTCATAAAAGCCTATTATAAGATACGACTTTGCAAAAATCATTTACATGCAGAGGAAGAGATGGGGCTAAAAGCAAACATGGAATTATAGATTGAAGTATGCTAGTTTTCTTATATAACATTGAAAGCAAAGTTTAGTGTTAACATAGGTGTTTTATATCTATCATTAATTGAGATTATGTATTTCTGGATTTTTTTAGAAGACTGTGAAAGATGATATAATTTTAAATTAGGATCCTTAAAATAAATCTATCTCTGAAGTCCACTTGCAGTTTTCTCTTATTCTTTGTGTATATTTGGCTCAAACGGCCACCAAATTATATCTCTCTGCAAAGTTCAGAATAAATAAAATTTTAATTTTTTCATAAGTTTATTTAGATTGATTTTAATAATTAAACTACAATGAATGTAAATAGCTACCCAGTTCAAGCTCCTTTCCCTAGTAAATATTGATAAAGTTTTTTTGCTGTAAGGTACAATTTTAAAAGACACCTTGTTCATGCACCAGTTATGTGGTTTTTTTCTATTATAATGAAAAGTTTAACAAAAATTAGTATATAAAGTAGGCAATGGTGACCTACTAGTTTGCTTTGACCATATCAAGTCACAGCAGACTGTCATGACAGATACTTTCCCTTTTTTTTCCATGACATTAAAATTGTCCTATTATTTGTCTTTGCAGTTTTTCTTCACATCTTTTGCTGCCAGGGATAGAAGTTACCTCAGTATCTTTAGGTTGTGGCAGAACGTACTGTTAGACAAGGTAAGTGTTCATACCAGAGGCTGGTGCTTGTTATAATAGCAACCTCCCAGTGTGTACCTAAACAGTGTTTGTGAGTTGAAAGCTCTTTTTTATTTTTCTGTGGTTAATTTTGACTAGACTATTCAAATCCAAGAAGAAACTTGAAGCAAAACAAAATCCATAGTTACAAGTTAAGATGTTAATTGTAATCCCCAGAGTAACCACCAAGAAAATAACTTAATAATAACTTACCATCCAAAATATGGTAAAAGAAACATAAAGGGAATGAAAATGGCACACTAGAAATATCTATTTAACACATAAGAAGGCAGTAATGGAGGAATAGAGGGACAAAAAAGACCTAATAAGATAGCAGACATTACATTAGCAAGAAGACAAATAGCAAGATAGCAGACATTACATTAAATCGTTAAACATAAGTGGATGAAACTCCTCAAGCAGAAGGCAGAGATAAACATGATCCAACTACATGCTATCTATAAGAGACACATTAGATTTTTTTATTTTTTATTTTTTTTAACATCTTTATTGGAGTATAATTGCCTTACAATGGTGTGTTAGTTTCTGCTTTATAACAAAGTGAATCAGCTATACATACACATATAACCCCATATCTCCCCCCTCTTGCGTCTCCCTCCCACCCTCCCCATCCCACCCCTCTAGGTGGTCACAAAGCACTGAGCTGATCTGCCTGTGCTATGTGGCTGCTTCCCACTAGCTATCTGTTTTACATTTGGTAGTGTATATATGTCCATGCCACTCTCTCACTTCATCCCAGCTTACCCTTCCCCCTCCCCATGTCCTCAAGTCTGTTCTCTACATCTGCACCTTTATTCCTGTCCTGCCCCTAGGTTCTTCATAACCATTTTCTTTTTTTTTTTTAGATTCCATATATAGACACATTAGATTTAAAGATAGAAACAGATGGGAAGTAAAAGGATAGAAAAAGATATACTATGCAAACAATATCCAAAAGAGAGCCGAAGTGACTATAGTAATATCAGACAAAATAAGCTTAAAGACAAAAATTAGTAGAGACAAGGAAGAATATTTTATAATAATAAAAAGGTCAATCCATCTGGAATTCATAATAATTATAGACTTATATGCACCTAATAAGAGAACTCTAAAATATATGGAACAGAAATAAATCACCACATAAACATAAGTAAATAAATAAGATACATGGAACAAAAACTGGCAGAACTGAAGAGAAAAATAGGCAATCTAACAATAATAGTTGGGAGATTTCAGTACCCCACTTTAAATGATGTATAGAATAACTAGACAGAATATCAACAAGGAAGTAGAAGATGAACAAAACTATATAACTAGAACTAAAAGACATCTGTGGAACATTCCACTCAAAACAGAATACACATCCTTCTCAAGTGTACATGGAACATTCTCAGAATAGACCATACACTAGGTCATAAAACAAGCCTTAATAAATTCAAAAGGATTGAAATAATACAAAATGTGTTCTCTGATCACAATGGAATGAAATTAGAATTCAGTAACAGAAGAAAATTTGGGAAATTCACAAAAAAGTGGGTATTAAGCATAACACGCCTAGAAAGCCAATGGTGAAAGAAGAAATCACAAGGGAAATTAGAAAATACTTTGAGTTAAATGAAAACAAAAACACAACATACCAAGACTTATGAGATACAGCTAAAGCAGGGCTTAGGAGGGGAATTTATAACTATAAACACCTATATTTAAAAAGAAGAGTGATCTCAAATCAATAAACTAACTTTCTACCTTAAGAAATTAGAAAAAAAGAGGAAACTAAACTGAAAGCGAATAGAAGCAAGGAAATAATAAAGATTAGAAGAGAAATATATGGGAATTCGCTGGTGGCGCAGTGGTTAAGAATCTGCCTGCCAATGCAGGGGACACGGGTTCGATCCCTGGTTTGGGAAGATCCCGCATGCCACGGAGCAACTAAGCCTGTGTCCCACAACTACTGAGCCTGTGCTCTAGAGCCCGCAAACCACAACTACGGAGCCTGTGTGCCACAACTACTGAAGCCTGCATGCCTAGAGCCTGTGCTTTGCAACAAGAGAAGCCTGCACACCACAAAAAAGAGCGGCCCCTGCTTACTGCAACTAGAGAAAGCCCGCATGCAGCAACAAAGACCCAATGCAACCAAAAATAATAAATAAATAAATTTATTTAAAAAAGAGAAATGTATGAAATAAAGAATAGAAAAATAGTGTTATTCAACAGAACCAAAAGTTCTTTATTTGAAAAGATCAACAAAATTGACAAACCTTTAGCTAGGGTTACCAAGAAAAAATTAAAATTATTACATTCAGAAGTGAAAGTGGTAACATTACTACCGGCCTTATAAAAATAAAGGGTTTATACTATGAACAACTGTATGCCAAAAAATTAGTTAACCTAAATGAAATGGACAAATACCTAGAATGTCACAAACTATTAAAACTGACTCAATCAGAAATAGAAAATCTGAATAGACCTATAACAAGGAAAGAGATTGAATTAGTAATCAAAAATCTACCCACAGAGAAAAGCTAAGGCCTAGATGGTTTCATTGGTGAATCCTGCCAAATGTTACAGTAAAATTAATACCAATCTTTCAGTCTTTCACAAAGTATTCCAAAAAATTAAATAGGAGGGAACACTTCCCAACTCAGTCTATGAAGCCTGTATTACCTTGATACCAAAAACAGACAAAGAACATCACAAGACCAATATTTATGTTCATTGTGTCTATGAATGTAGACACAAAAATCCTCAAGAAAATATTAGCAAACCAAAGTCGGCAACATATAAAAAGATTATATGCCATGATTTATACAAGGTTGTTCAACATATGAAAATTGATCAATGCAATACACTATATTAGAATAGAGGACAAAAAACATGATCATCTCAATTAATACAGGAAAAATATTTGACAGAATCCAACATCCTTTCATGATAAAAAATAAAACAGGCTAGGGCTAGCAGGAAATTTCAACAGCCTGATAAAATTCACACCTACATATTTAATGGTGAGAGACTAATGCTTCCACCTTAAGGTCAGGAACAAGGCACGGATATCCTTTTTTTGCCACTTCTGTTCAACATTGTAGTGAAGGTTCTAGCCAGGGAAATTAGGCAAGAAAAAGAGGTAAAAGACATCCACATTAAAAATGAAGAAATAGAGACAGCAGAAGCAAGAACTACAATCCTGCAGCCTGTGGAACAAAAACCACATTCACAGAAATATAGACAAGATGAAAAGGCAGAGGCTATGTACCAGATGAAGGAACAAGATAAAACCCCAGAAAAACAACTAAATGAAGTGGAGGTAGGCAACCTTCCAGAAAAAGAATTCAGAATAATGATAGTGAAGATGATCCAGGACCTCGGAAAAAGAATGGAGGCAAAGATCGAGAAGATGCAAGAAATGTTTAACAAAGACCTAGAAGAATCAAAGAACAAACAAACAGAGATGAACAATACAATAACTGAAATGAAAACTACACTAGAAGGAATCAATAGCAGAATAACTGAGGCAGAAGAACGGATAAATGACCTGGAAGACGGAATGGTGGAATTCACTGCTGCAGAACAGAATAAAGAAAAAAGAATGAAAAGAAATGAAGACAGCCTAAGAGACCACAGGGACAACATTAAATGCAACAACATTCAAATTATAGGGGTCCCGGAAGGAGAAGAGAGAGAGAAAGGACCTGAGGAAATATTTGAAGAGATTATAGTTGAAAACTTCCCTAACATGGGAAAGGAAATAGCCACCCAAGTCCAGGAAGCACAGAGAGTCCCATACAGGATAAATCCAAGGAGAAACACGCCAAGACACATAGTAATCAAATTGGAAAAAATCAAAGACAAAGAAAAATTATTGAAAGCAGCAAGGGAAAAACGACAAATAACATACAAGGGAACTCCCATGAGGTTAACAGCTGATTTCTCAGAAGAAACTCTACAAGCCAGAAGGGAGTGGCATGATATACTTAAAGTGATGAAAGGGAGGAAGCTACAACCAAGGTTACTCTACCTGGCAAGGATCTCAATCAGATTCAATGGAGAAATCAGAAGCTTTACAGAAAAGAAAAGCTAAGAGAATTCAGCACACCAAACAAGCTCTACAATAAATGCTAAAGGAATTTCTCTAAGTGGGAAACACAAGAGAAGAAAAGGACCTACAAAAACAAATCCAAAACAATTAAGAAAATGGTCATAGGAACATACATATTGATAATTACCTTAAATGTGAATGGATTAAATGCTCCAACCAAAAGACACAGGCTTGCTGAATGGATACAAAAACAAGACCCATCTATATGCTGTCTACAAGAGACCCACTTCGGAACTAGGGACACATACAGAGTGAAAGTGAGGGGATGGAAAAAGATATTCCATGCAAATGGAAATCAAAAGAAAGCTGGAGTAGCAATACTCATATCAGATAAAATAGACTTTAAAATAAAGAATGTTATAAGAGTCAAGGAAGGACACTACATAATGATCAAGGGATCAATCCAAGAAGAAGATATAACAATTATAAATATATATGCACCCAACATAGGAGCACCTCAATCCATAAGGCAACTGCTAACAGCTGTAAAAGAGGAAATCAACAGTAACACAATAATAGTGGGGGACTTTAACACCTCACTTACACCAATGGACAGATCATCCAAACAGAAAATTAATAAGGAAACAGAAGCTTTAAATGGCACAATAAACCAGATAGATTTAATTGATATTTATAGGACATTCCATCCAAAAACAGCAGATTATGCTTTCTTCTCCAGTGCGCGTGGAACATTCTCCAGCATAGATCACATCTTGGGTCACAAATCAAGCCTCAATAAATTTAAGAAAACTGAAATGATATCAAGCATCTTTTCTGACTACAACGCTCTGAGATTAGAAATCAATTATAGGGAAGAAAACGTATAAAACACAAACACATGGAGTCTAAACAATACGTTACTAAATAACCAAGAGATCACTGAAGAAATCAAAGAGGAAATCAAAAAATGCCTGGAGACAAATGACAATGAAAACACGAGGATCCAAAACCTATGAGATGCAGCAAAAGCAGTTCTAAGAGGGAAGTTTATAGCTATACAAGCCTACCTCAAATAACAAGAAAAATCTCAAGTAAACAATCTAACATTACACTTAAAGGAACTAGAGAAAGAAGAACAAACAAAACCCAAAATTAGCAGAAGGAAAGAAATCATAAAGATCAGAGCAGAAATAAATGAAATAGAAACAAAGAAACAATAGCAAAGATCAACAAAACTAAAAGCTGCTTCTTTGAGAAGATAAACAAAATTGATAAACCAGTAGCCAGACTCATCAAGAAAAAGAGGGAGAGGACTGAAATCAATAAAATAAGAAATGAAAAAGGAGAAGTTACAACAGACACCACAGAAATACAAAGCATCCTAAGAGACTACTACAAGCAACTCTATGCCAATAAAATGGACTGGAAGAAATGGACAAATTCTTAGAAAGGTATAACCTCCCAAGACTGAACCAGGAAGAAATAGAAAATATGAACAGACCAATCACAAGTAATGAAATTGAAACTGTGATTAAAAATCTTCCAACAAACAAAAGCCCAGGACCAGATGGCTTCACAGGTGAATTCTATCAAACATTTAGAGAAGAGCTAACACCCATCCTTCTCAAACTTCCAAAAAAGTTGCAGAGGAAGGAACACTCCCTAACTCATTCTATGAGGCCACCATCACGCTGATACCAAAACCAGACAAAGATACTACAAAAAAAGCAAATTACAGTCCAATATCACTGATGAATAGAGATGCAAAAATTCTAACAAAATACTAGCAAACAGAATCCAACAACACATTAAAAGGATCATACATCATGATCAAGTGGGATTTATCCCAGGGATGCAAGGATTCTTCAATATATGCAAATCAATCAATGTGATACACCATATTAACAAATTGAAGCATAAAAACCATATGATCATCTCAATAGATGCAGAAAAAGCTTTTGACAAAATTCAACACCCATTTATGATAAAAACTCTCCAGAAAGTGGGCATAGAGGGAAGCTACGTCAACATAATGAAGGCCATATAAGACAAACCTACAGCAAACATCATTCTCAATGGTGAAAAACTGAAAGCATTTCCTCTAAGATCAGGAACAAGACAAGGATGTCCACTCTCGCCACTATTATTCAACATAGTTTTGGAAGCCCTAGCCATGGCAATCAGAGAAGAAAAAGAAATAAAAGGAATCCAAATTAGAAGAGAAGAAGTAAAACTGTCACTGTTTGCAGATGACATGATTCTATACATAGAGAATCGTAAAAATGCCACCAGAAAACTACTAGGGCTAATCAATGAATTTGGTAAAGTTGCAGGATGCAAAATTAATACACAGAAATCTCTTGCATTCCTATACACTAATGATGAAAAATCTGAAAGAGAATTTAAGGAAACACTCCCATTTACCACTGCAACAAAAAGAATAAAATACCTAGGAATAAACCTACCTAGGGAGAGAAAAGACCTGTATGCAGAAAACTATAAGACACTGGTGAAAGAAATGAAAGGTGATACCAACAGGTGGAGAGATATACCATGTTCTTGGATTGGAAGAATTAATATTGTGAAAATGACTCTACTACCCAAAGCAATCTACAGATTGAGTGCAATCCCTATCAAATTACCAATGGCATTTTTTACAGAACTAGAACAAAAAACCTTAAAATTTGTATGGAGACACAAAAGACCCTGAATAGCCAAAGCAGTCTTGAGGGAAATAAACGGAGCTGGAGGAATCAGACTCCCTGACTTCAGACTATACTACAAAGCTACAGTAATCAAGACAATATGGTACTGGCACAAAAACAGAAACATAGATCAATGGAACAAGATAGAAAGCCCAGAGATAAATCCATGCACCTATGGTCAACTAATCTATGACAAAGGAGGCAAAGATATACAATGGAGAAAAGACAGTCTCTTCGGTAAGTGGTGCTGGGAAAACTGGACAGCTACATGTAAAAGAATGAAATTAGAACACTCCCTAACACTGTACACAAAAATAAACTCAAAATGGATTAGAGACCTAAATGTAAGACCGGACACTATAAAACTCTTAGAGGAAAACATAGGAAGAACACTCTTTGACATAAATCACAGCAAGAAGTTTTTTGATCCACCTCCTAGAAGTAATGGAAATAAAACCAAAAATAAACAAATGGGACCTAATGAAACTTAAAAGCTTTTGCAAAGCAAAGGAAACCATAAACAAGACGATAAGACAACCCTCAGAATGGGAGAAAATATTTGCAAACGAATCAATGGACAAAGGATTAATCTCCAAAATATGTAAACAGCTCATGCAGCTCAATATTAAAGAAACAAACAACCCAATCCAAAAATGGGCAGAAGACCTAAATAGACATTTCTCCAAAGAAGACATACAGATGGCCAAGATGCACATGAAAAGCTGCCCAACATCAGTAATTATTAGAGAAATGCAAATCAAAACTACAATGAGGTATCACCTCACACCAGTTAGAATGGGCATCATCAGAAAATCTACAAACAACAAATGCTGGAGAGAGTGTGGAGAAAAGGGAACCCTCTTGCACTGTTGGTGGGAATGTGAATTGGTACAGCCACTATGGAGAACAGTATGGAAGTTCCTTAAAAAACTAAAAATTGAATTACTATATGATCCAGCAATCCCACTACTGGGCATATACCCAGAGAAAACCATAATTCAAAAAGACACATGCACCCCAATATTCATTGCAGCACTATTTACAATAGCCAAGTCATGGAAGCAACCTAAGTGCCCATCGGTGGGCGAATGGATAATGAAGATGTGGTACATATACAATGGAATATTACTCAGCCATAAAAAGGAACGAAATTGAGTCATTTGTTGATACGTGGTTGGATCTAGAGACTGTCATACAGAGTGAAGTAGGTCAGAAGGAGAAAAACAAATATTGCATTATTGTATTAATGCATGTATGTGGAACCTAGAAAAATGGTACAGATGAACCAGTTTGCAGGGCAGAAGTTGAGACACAGATGTAGAGAACAAACGTATGGACACCAAGGGGGAAAGCCACAGGGGGGTGGTGCTGGTGGTGTGATGAATTGGGCAATTGGCATTGACATGTATACACTGATGTGTATAAAATTGATGACTAATAAGAACCTGCTATATAAAAAAAAATAAAATTAATTTTAAAAATTTTTTAAAAAATTTTAGGGACTATTTATTTTAGTTATTCAAACAGGAGAACTGCCAGGAGATAAGTTCTCTTTGGTAAGTTTATATTTCAACACATGTATCTATTTTATATGCTATAGAGATATACACAACATGAATTAAATAAAAGCTCTAAGAAAGATCTGTCATTTCCAAAAAAAAAAATGAAGAAATAAAAGTATCTCCATTGACAGATGACATGTTTTTGTGTATATGAAATCCTAAGGAAACCAATAAAAATGTGCAAGAACCAATAAATAAGTTCAGTAATGTTGCAGAATGCATGATCAAAATACAGATTACTTATATTTCTATACATTCACAATAAACAATCTGATAATAGATATTAAAAAAAATTCATTTACAATAGCATCAAAAAAGAATAAAATACTTGGGAATAAATTTAACAGAAGTATAAGACACGTACACTGAAAGCTACTGGACATAGGTGAAAGAAATTAAAGGAGACTTAAGTAAATGAAAAGAATCTTATGATCATGGATTAGAAGACTTAATATTGTTAAGATGGCAGTACTCCCCAAATTAATCTGCAGATTCAGTGCAATGCGTATCAGAATACCAACTGGCATTTTGGTAGAAATTGAGAAGTGGATTCTAAAACTCATATGCAAATGCAAGGTACCCAGAGTAGCAAGAACAATCTTGAAAAAGAAGAACAAAGTTGGATGAATTAGTCTGTTAGGTCTGCCATTTAAAAAATGCCATAGACTGAATGGCTTAAACAATAGAAATTTATTTTCTTAGAGTTCTGGAACCCAAAGGCGCCATCGCCAAATACATTGGGAGTTGGGGTTTCAACATATGGGTTTGGGGGGGACACAATTCGGACCATAGCAACTTCATTTAACCTTAATTTCCTCCTTAAAATCTCTGTCTCCAAGTATAGTCATATTGGGGGTTGGAGCTTCAGCATGTGAATTTGGGGGAATACAATTTGTTTCATAATATTGGAGGACTTAACACTTCTTGATTTCAATGTTTACTACAAACCTGCAGTAATCAAGGCAGTATACCATGTTTGGTTCATAACATTGGAGGACTTACACTTCTTGATTTCAGTGTGTACTACAAATCTGCAGTAATCAAGGCAGTATACCTGGCAAAAGTCTAGACATAGATTAATGGCATAGAATTGAGAATCTAGAAATAAAATCTTAAAATTAATTATCAATCATAAATTGATTTTTGACAAGGTTACCAAGATAATTCAGTGGGGAATAAATAGTCTTTTTACCAAATGGTGCTGGAATAACTAGATATCAACATGCAAAAGAATGAATTTTAACCCCTACTTCATACCATATACAAAAATTAACTCAGAATGGATCATAGACCTAAATGCAAGGTCTAAAAGTATAAAACTCTCAGAAGAAACTGTAGGTATAAATACTCATAACCTTTGGATTAGACAATGGTTTCTTAGATGTGACATCAAAAGCTCAAGTGACGAAGGAAAAAAATAGATAAATTGGATTTCATCAAAATTAAAAACTTTGTGTTTGAAGGAGTCCATCAAGAGAGGGAAAAGGCAACAAACTCATGGAGAAGATATCTGCAAGTTATATATCTGATAAGGTATTTGCATCCAGAGTTATATATCTGGAGAGGGAATATGTGCAAGTTAAGAGTATATAAAGAATTCTTAAACTCAACAAGAAAAAGACAAATAACCAATTAAAAAGTGGGCAAAGGATTTGAATTGTAATTTCTCCAAAGAACATATACAAATAACCAAGTGCATGCAGAGATGCTTAGTGTCATTAGCTGTTAGAGAAACATAAATCAAAACCACAGTGAGATACCACTTCACACCCACTGGGATGGCTAAAATAAAAAGACAGACATTACCTCATGTTGAAGATGTAGATAAACTAGAGCCCTCATGCATTGCTGGTGGCATTGTAAAACTTTGAAAAATTTGAAAAACAGTTTGGTAGTTTCTCAAAATGTTGAATATAGAGCTACCATATGACCCAGCAATTCCATTTCTAGGGCTGTATGCAAGAAAATTGAAAGCATATGTTCACACAAAATCTTGCAGTCAAATATTCATAGCATTATTCATAGTGGCCAAAAATAGAAACATCAACAGATGAAAGTATACATAAAAATATACAAAATGTATATTCATAAAATGGAATATTATTCAGCAATAAAAAGGAGTGAATTACTGATACATGGTACAACATGGTAAATCTTGAAACATTATGCTATGTGAAAGAAGCCAGTCCCAAATGAACACATATTGTATGATTCTGTTTTTATTAAATGTCCAGAATAGGCAAATTCATAGAAGTTGAAAATAAATTTGTTGCCAGGGGGAGGGAGGAATGAGGAGTGACTGCTAATGAATTTGGCCACCTTTTTGGGTTGATGAAAATATTCTAAAATTCATAGTGATAGTTGTACAACTCAGGATATGCTAAATACTACTGAATTGTATGCTTTTAGAAAAGTGAATTTTATGGTATGTGAATTATAGCTTAGTAAAGCTGTTATTTGTTATTTAAAAAATTTTTTTAAACAGACACTTATTTCTCTATAGCCATTATTTTGTAAAAACTTTAAAAAAGATTTTTATTTTATATTGGAGTATAGTTGATTTACAATGTTGTATTAGTTTCCGGTGTACAGCAAAGTGATTTAATTATACCAATACAAATACATGTATCTATTCTTTCTCAGATTCTTTTCCCATATAGGTTATTACAGAGTATTGAGTAGAGTTTCCTGTGCTATACAGTAGGTGCTTGTTGATTATATTATATATAGTAATGTGTATCTGTTAATCCCAAACTGTTAATTTATCCCTCCCCACCATCTTTCCCCTTTGATAAACACAAGTTTGTTTTCTAAATCTGTGAATCTGTTTTGTAAGTTCATTTGTATCAGTTTTTAGATTCCACATGTAAGTGATATCATATGGTATTTGTCTTTCTGTGTCTGACTTACCTCACTTAGTATGATAATCTCTAGGTCCATCCATATTGCTGCAAATGGCATTATTTCATTCTTTTTTATGGCTGATTAATATTCCATTATATATAGGTACCACATCTTCTTTATCCCTTCCTCTGTTGATAGCCATTTAGGTTGCTTCCATGTCTTGGCTATTGTAAATCTTGCTGCAATGAACATTGGGGTGCATGTATCTTTTCAAATTTTGGTTTTCCCTGGATATATGCCCAGGATTGGGATTGCTGGCTCATATGGTAGCTGTATTTTTAGTTTTTTTAAGGAACATCCATACTGTATGCTTTTAGAAAAGTGAACTTTATGGTATGTAAATTATAGCTCAGTAAAACTGTTACTTTTTTAAAAAATGGTTTGGGGGAAGAGTAGAGATTTCCAGCTGATAAGAAAGGCTCCTTCTTTGCAGCAGGAGCTTAAACACCACTGACAGAAACTTGACCTCCTCTCCTCCCCGCTACCCAGCTCAGCTCCTCACTGGAGTGCACAGCTTTTGCCTAAGGGCTCTTAGGATTGAATGACTTCCAGTTTTTCAGGCAGCTGCTGAGGTCTGGGTGTTTCAAACAGTGCTCTGCTTGGATGCCTTCACTTTGCAGGAGTGCTGGGGGACTCAAGGTGATCTGGAAGTTGGGAGATGGAGGAGAGAAGTGGGTGGGTGTGGGGGAACTTGCCAAGCACAGACCCTCCTCCCTCCTTAAGGGAACGTTTAAGGCTGGCAGGGCAGCCCCAAGCCCAAGCTCCCCCCACCCCCTTGAGTCTTTCTAGGAGTTTGGGCGCCCAGTCTCCCCATGCCCATGCTCCTAACCTGGGAGATGTTTAGGGCGGTGGGCCCGCGGGTGCCAGGTCCAGCGGTGCATGGCAGCCACCTGGGAGAGCACGGAGCAGATGTGCTAAGGCATGAGCCCCCCGCAGCTCCACTCTGCCCTACCAGTGTTGCTCTAGGGACATGGCATGGCTAACCCTTCCCCCAAATACCAATTTTTTTCGAGTACTCTGGGAGTCCCCCAGGTGCGTTCTCATGCTAACAAGGAACCAAAGACTGCTATGCAGCCTACGTTTGGTTATACCCTAGATCAGAGTGTCCTCTGCAAATCACTTTTGCGCTTACCACACTGGGGTGAGTTGGGATGCATCCTCACGAAAACAAATACCTCCTGGGAAATGATAAAGTTCAGGCTTACAGATGAGCCGGGGAGAAACTGAGATCTGAAATTTAATGAAAAAAGAAGAAAAAAAAAAGCTCTTTGAAGTGGGAGAAAGAGAGGGAATTCCAGACTACTTCTGAGGCCACCATAGCCAAGAAATGTCTTGTATGCTGGCTGGGAGTAAAATCTAACCCTCTTTGAAAAGATCCTCATGTCACCCGTGTTCTTGATGTGTACACGAGGAGTATCACCATCTTTACTGTAGTTATACCTTTCAGATCTTTGGATTATTTGGTTATCTTTAACATTGAACATGCAACTCTATTTCAAGTGGACACTATACCCTTTTTAAAAAAAATTTTTTTGGCCATGCTGCTCAGCTTGCGGGATCTTAGTTCCCCCACCAGTGATTGAACCCGCAGCCTCGGCAGTGAAAGTGCGGAGTCTTAACCACTGCGCCGCCAGGGAATATCGCTATACTCTCATTTTAATAAAGAGAACGGTTACCATTTCTGCTCTATACTATGAGAAAAATCAATGTTTATGCATATACTATATGTTAAGTGCTATACAGACTTAATGAAAGTTGAAGATGAGATGTCAGGTTTAAAACTGTCCTAATTGGAATTTTGAACACTGTAGAATCCACCCAGAAAAGGAATTAGAAAACAAAATCAACAACAAAGCTACCCTTCCTGTGTTCTTCTAGTAATCTTTGAAGAACAATTCTTTTTAACATGGTAATACGTATAACAATAATAGTAACTCCCACTTAGGAAGTGTTAGGTGCCAGGCATAGTGCTAGGTGCTTGGTGTAGTCTTAGTATTGTCTGTAATTTTACGAGCCTCAGTTGTCTTCTAGTTTTTTAAAGTGATAAAGCCACATTGGTTAGATTCTTTGATCTTTTGTAATACTATTTTTTAAAAGAGAAGGTAAAAACCAAAATTCATAAAATACACAGCCTAACTACAAAATTCTAGAAAACAACACAAGTAACTTGAATAATAAATTTTGTATATATTCAAACTATTTTAGGGAATTTAAGTTCAGAATATTATAATCATGTTTACTTTTAATTAGGGAATTTGAGAGTAAAAGTAAATATGTGTTACTTTTGCTTGCTGTTTGCGTAATAAAGCCTTAAAGGTATAGCATATTAATCTAGATAAAAGACTATTCCAGTAAGATTGATTAAGACAATAGAGTGATTTTAAATCTGTGTGTGTGTTTTATTTAATTCTCCAGTAAGATAAATCTACAAAAGGGGAAAAAGCTGGAGGCAAATATATTGCCTTTGAGAAAGAATGCTTTTAAAAGTACATTTGTTTTTAATTCGTAAGGTTCCTCTGATGCATTGCTTCAGAAAGGACAGTTTATTTCAGGTATTTGAGTTAGCTTACCATAAGTCTTCAATGTTTAGACATGTGTCTAAACTGTCACCATGTCATTGATGCTGTAATTAATAGCACTTCAGCTTAGTTCACAACCTTTGAGTTTAGCACCCTTCTTGCAGATAGCACATTGACTATTTGAGATTTGTGAGGCCAGGAGACTGTGGCAGCTCCATTCTCGATTACAAACAATTGATGTTTACTGTCTTTGTAAAGAACCTCAGCCCTTCCCCACTCCAGCCCTCCACATTTTTTTGAGTTTAAGCCCCGCCCCCTTCCATGCTTTGTGTCGGAGCCAGACAGTCTTCCTGCCTGTTTTTGTATGGTCCACAAAGTAGGAGTGGTTTTACATTTATATTTCCTGACAGTTATATGAAATTCAAATTTCAGTGTCCATTAATAAAATTGTATTGAAACACAGCCATGCTCATTCTTTATGTGTTGTCTGTGGTTGGTTTCACACTACAGAGGCAGACTTGAATAGTTGCAACAGAGACTAAATGGACCACAAAGCCTGAAATATTTACTCTATGGTCTTTTACAGAAACAGTTTTTTAACCTCTGAACAATATTAAACCAAACTCATCTTTTTTTGAAAAAAAAAAAATGCATACCTGCTAATGTTAGCTTCCTGCTTAATACCCATCACCCTTGGATAAAAATTTTTAATTGTTTATAGAGACTGTATGATCTGGCCCCAGCCCACCACTCCAGCCTCATTAATACTTTTATGTTTCTAGTGATATTATCATATTTTTAGATTTAGGATTACTCATGCTAATAATACAGGCAGGATGTGTACAGAATGAAATTGTTCTTTTTGTACTATTTTTTTCTCTGAGAGATGTAATAGTGGTATCTCTTGCCAGTACACGGGGGCTACTGGGAAGCTAGCTCTCCATGGAAATTTAAGAGTACATATCGAGAGTAGATGTTTAAATCCGGGGCCTAACAGAGCAGAAATCTGCGCTCATTTTAAATTCTAAAGCTTAAAGAGACAGAATGGCTTTCAGGCTTATTCCCAAAGGCCAGAAGTAGGAGGCATGTGTCAGAATTAGGGAGGAGGTTATGAGGGGTGTTTTGTCAATGTATACAGACCCACCGTCTTCCAATTTTGATACATGTCACTCCATCTTCTATTTTGGGAATCTCTAGTTGAAGGATGACAGGAGAGTATCCTGTTCCTCAAGTGGGTTGGGGAAAAAAGGATTTAAAACAGTTTACTGATTGTATTAGTATATATAAAGAAGGAATGTGTTGGTCTGAAGCGGGCTTGGCCAGACTTAGGCCAAGAACTTAAGACTTAGGCCAGAAAAGCAAAGTCACAGAGGCAGACTTTGACCACTAGAGAAATGTACAAAGATAGGACAGAGATGAATCATCAGGCTCCATTCAGTGTCACAGTAGTTTTTCCTTTAAAACTGTCTACCTTTGCTCTGACTTCATGCTTATCATGCAAATTTCTGATTACTAGTCTGATTTCCAAGGTATTCAGGTACCTGAATACCTGAATATTCAGGTTCTCCAGGTAGGATGAACGAATTCTGATGATTAGAAAAGATCGTTCTCCTACTATGCATTAGTATATTTACTACGGAGCACGTACATGCAGCTTGTGAGTGTGGCTGGTTTGAGTCAGCTGATCTGAGTGCATCTCTAGGATGTCAACAGTGCTGAGGCCATTCTGCAAACAGTGGTTAGTTTATCAAGTTAGTGTCACCTTTGAGACCTTTCAGAAGAGTGTCATACAGCTTTTTCCTGCAGACTCCTCAGCCTTATCAAACCCCTTATTACTGCTTATGCCCCTCTCCAATGATTCTTTCTTTTGGAATTACTTGGAAATCTAGACGTTTTCCAGTAGTCCTATAAATCTAATAAGTACAGTATTCAAATCTACCAGGAAAAAAATGCAAATTGCTAAGTATTTTAGTCACATATTCTATAATAACCTGGCAGTGTAGAAGTATTAGTATTTGTATATTGTTCCCTCTTGTTTACCTTTCTGGTTGGCAGAACTCCTCCACCTATTTTCCCTTGGTCAGTGAAGTATACCTCCTCCTGCCCAGTCACCCAAGCCAGAAACCTGGTGCATCCTTGTTTCTTACCTCTTCTTTGCCAACATGTCATGTTGGTCATCAAGGCCCTCATCATTTCTAGCTTGAACCATTACAGTAGTCTCCTAAGGATCTCTTTTTAACACTCTAATCTGTCCTTTAGGTCAGGGGTCCCCAACCTGGGGACCCCAACCCCCTGGGGGGGTTGTTAGGTTCCTGTTAGGAACCGGGCCACATAGCAGGAGGTGAGCGAGCAAAGCTTCATCTGATGCTCCCCATTGCTCACATTAGGTCCCTGGTGCCCAAAAGGTTGGGGACCACTGCTTTAGGTTGTTACCAAAAAAGAAGTCATTTTAAAAGTGGATCTTTTAAAAACGCACTTCTGAACTTGTTGCTTTTCTATGCGTGACTATTTGGTGGCTCTTTCTATTTGGCATGGAATACAGGCTCTTCATGACCTGGCTGCTTCCCCCTTCCCCACTGACTCTTTCCTTCTTCCTCTCTGTGTCTTCCTCTCCCCGCCCTCCCGAGTCATGGTGAACTGGCTTGCCAGGCCGCTCCACTTCTCTGCACACTTGCATTTGGTGTACATGAGTTCATCTTACTTGATATTTCAGCAGCATTTCACACCATGGCACACTCCCTCTATTTTGAAACACCTTCTTCCCTTGATTTCCATATCACTCTTTCTGAACTTTGCTCTACCTCTCTTGTATTTTTCTGTCCTTTTATCCTCCTCTTCCACTCAGCCTTTGCATGCCAGACTTTCTTTGGGCCCAGTCTTAGGTTCTGTTTTCCCTCTTAAACCTACTGAGCTCAATTCTGCTCCATATCCAGTGGTTTACTATAAAGGATTTTTATATTTAGCAAAAGTATATAAAAATCATTTACAGTACAATTAATGTATATTTTTCTCATAGCTATTTGGTTACCATGGTACAGTGAGGATATGTATCTATGGTTTAGGTCAGTAAGACCTGCCATAATATGCCAAGAGCACTGGTTTTTAGGGAGTAAAAGCTAGCCCCATAGTGAGCTCTCTTCAGTTTGAGCGAGTAGTATCCTCCAGTGTTGCTTTGGTCCCTCATTCTGCTGTTGTATAAAATGATTAGATTTTAGCAACCCTACCTACCCTCAAAAGGTTGATCCTTGCAGTCTATCAAGTAGCGTTTGACATGTCTACACACTTTACCAGACTAGATGGAACAGCTAGGTAGCTGTTTCTAGCTACATAGAAATTAGGGCAAGATTTGATTTTTCATTTAGAAGAAAATTTTTCTTCTGGGAAATAAATTAGAACTGGTAGATGAGACTCTCTATAGTGTTTATTATAGTCCAGGTAGGTCACTGCCAGGAAATTATTCTGAATAAAGGAAAAAATATTTCTAAAGGAAAGAATTATTGAGTAATCAACATGTAAACTTTTCAGTGATGAAAGATATGCCGCCTGCTTCTTGGAATTGCTCCACCTGAATAGCTCATTCTTCTTGACATTTCCTGACGTTCCATTTACAGTACTCAAGAGTTGCAATCCTTGATAGTTGTAAAGGGTTAATGCAGGAGTCTGATGGGGATGTGACATTAGTACTGAAGAAGTGGGCTATGAAGAAGCAATGACATTGCCAGAATTGAACAGGAAGTATTAGCATGGAGAAGAAAATTTAACCCTTAATATATTTAATTTTAAAAATGAGATTAGGGCTTCCCTGGTGGCGCCGTGGTTGAGAGTCCGTCTGCCGATGCAGGGGACACGGGTTCGTGCCCCGGTCCGGGAAGATCCCACATGCCACGGAGCGGTTGGGCCCGTGAGCCATGGCCGCTGAGCCTCCGCGTCCGGAGCCTGTGCTCCGCAACGGGAGAGGCCACAACAGTGAGAGGCCCGTGTACCGCAAAAAAAAAAAAAAAAAAAAAAAATGAGATTAAAATCATATTGCAATAAGCATTTTACATAATTGAGCATAGGCAAGATATTTTCATTTGCATTTTTTTGTTTCTAATCAGTGTGTAGAACAGAAGAAATTGGGAACTGTCTCTTTAATAAAACCCTGTTTACCTACCCTCTTCTAGTAGGAGTGGCTTAGGAACCTGTAGAGTGAGGTGTAACTTCCAATTCTGCATTCTGAAGGGCAGCCTTGGATAAGAGTGCTGATACTACAAACCAGGAAGTGACAAATCATTTGCCTTAAATTATAGTAGAGCTTGTCTTTTATAAGGAAAACTTCTCATAACAAAACTAGAAGATTGAAGCATGGTTGTCACTAAATGTTTGGAACTCTGCTGCAGATAAAGACTTTGCAGCGTACTTAGAATACAAAGCTTTCTGGGCCAGAAATTGATCTGACTTTTGAGCCTTATCTGATTACTGCTTGATTCCTCTTTATTTTGTTCAAGTGCTCAGCAGGTTGAACGGGGAGCCTTCCTCCCTATTGTTAGCAGGTAGGTGGTCAGCCTTTGTTTAAAACTTAGGTTGTTTTTTAAGGTTACTTAACCCTGGTTCTGCTGCTGATTATTGAAAGAATTATGAATATCAGTCTGGGTATATGTTTTAATGTTTGAATATTCAGCATGGCTGTAAATAATCATTTTTGTGACTTTGTAGAAAAAGTCATTTTTAACAAATTAGCAAATCTATAAGGTGACAAGTTAAATGAGTTCTGTTTTGTTTTCTATTAACCTTATATGTTTAAATTTAATTAACAGATTAAAAGTATATTGAAGTTACTCTGCTAATACTCTGCTATTACTCTGCTATTACTGCTATTACTCTGTTACTCTGCTATTAACTTCCTGATAGTATTTGATAATATATTTAAAACATTTATTGATGTAGTCAAATAAAATTGTATTTTGTTGTTACTATTTTACAACAAAAATTGTATTTTTGTTGTTACTATTTTACTAAGCTCATTGTTTATCTACTTGCTTTAGTTTGTTTTTGGAATACTTTGATACCTATTATTTCAGAAGACTTTTTATAAAAGGTTAATCTTCCACAAGTATATTGAAATATTGCTTGTTTCTCTTTATAAAGTTAACCATGTATTTATGACACTAAAATTGTTTCAAAGATAACATCTTTGGAATATTGAGCTAATTATTAGTATGAGCTAACTGCTATTGTGAAAAAAAAAAAAAGCCATTCACAAATGGTTCTTCTGGAGTGGGAATCAGAAGTGTGTGTGGGTACCTTTAGGATCAAGAACAGTGGTTTCTTTCTCTACCACTAGTGATCCTTTTTTTCTTCTATGGACACTATGCTTCAAAAGACTTTTTGTCAACCAAATAAGTGGTGTATATTAAATAATAAAATGTTAGAACTTTATCGTTTGTTAGGGATACATTATTTCCAATGAGAGTTTCTTATCAGCCTGGAATAACCACTCTAGGTTAATATAATTCAGCTCCGAACGAAGAGGCCTTACATTTTACCTAGATTGAAAAACTTTATTGTAGGTAACTGTTTGGATATTTTTGACTTTTTGAAATACTGATAGTAACATCTGAAGTTTCAACACCTGCTCTTATGGAATCTTAGTCATCTGGGAACTAGCAGTCTAAAGTGCAGAAATTCTGTTCTTAATATCTTTGAGTTTCCATGAAATGTAATGAAGGTCATCTAGTATAATGTAACAAACAAAGATACCATAGCTACTAGACCGAGAGGAGAAACAGGGAAAAAGAAAAAAGGAAATGTGGTATTTGTCATTGGGAATATCTGCGAGGAATTCAAGGTGTCTGTATGTTTTTGCCCCATAAAATTTCCCTATATTTATCGCTACTATTTACCCACTTAAAATTTTTACTCTGATTAGTCTGATAAATTGATAACTGACTTCAAAACAAATATTGCTTATGTTTTTCATGTATTTTATTCTATATTTTTATGTAGTTTCCCTCTCCCAAATTTTTTTATTTCTCCATTTCCTCTATTCATGTCCTTCCTTCAGCTTAGCTGAAGACCCTTCTGCAATGTGAAGCCTTATCTGATCACCCTAAACCACAGTAATATTTCTTTCCTTTAGATTTCTATATCATGTTGATTCTACCAGTTCTTTAGTACATAATAATGATATAGCTTGTCATATTTAACTTTTACTTAAAAGTTTGCAGTGTTTCTTCAACTAAATTATAGTTGTTTGAGAGCAAGTAGGACATCATTTTTATCTGTTTTAGCATCTAGTGCAGTGATACACATGTGGTAGTTCTAAATAAATATCTGTTGAATGAAAGAGATGTAAAGAATCTTGCCAACAGTTGCTTCAAGTGTTATGCTGCCTCCCTCTACCTTGCTTAATTATGTAATTAACCATCCATAATGTTTCTAAAAATCAGACTGTTGGTTGTCATACTATTATCGTTTTGGTTTTCCTTTGTAACACATGCATTTTAGATTATTTAACACTGATATATACCTACAAAGAAAGAACAAGCTGGACTTTATTAAAAATAAATAAAAATAAAAACGGAAATATTCTGAATTCCAGACTCTTGCATTTTATATTTTAGGAAAATATAATTTAAAATTTACTGATATGTGAGGTTTCAAATATAGTTAAAATATTCAGATACATTATGAATTAAGGGGAGGGATTCTGAACTGACGTTTGGTATTCTGAATGGTGATCCAGTCATCCTGGTAGACTGGTTGGATTGCAGAATTTAAATCACAGATTAGTAATTGCCAGAAAGGATGAACAAATTATTTTATAAAAAGAGGGTTTTAAATGTCTTACACCCATTGGCAGTAGTTATTATATTACACACTTTAAAATCATCATCTGCCTATTCCCAGTATCAACTATGTCGGATACGTTTTGTTAACCCACTTTTTATAGATACAGAAAACTGATATCTAGAAAGGTGAAATAACTAACAAAGCCATACACTAGTAACTGCATAACAGGTCGTTTTGACTTCAGAATTCATGTTTTGAATCACTATGTTGTATACTATGTTATGTTTTCCAATAGTCAGGGTAATCTTTCTGTCATTCTAGAGCTTGACCAGACAGGAAGTCTGGCAGCTGCTCCAGCAGAACTATGGCACTGAGCTAGGCTTAAATGCTGAAGAGATGGAGAACTTGTCCCTGTCGATGGAGGATAATGTGCAGCCAAGGTACTGCAAAGTGTCTTGAAATGTCAAGATTTATTCATCATTAATCAAAGCAGAATTATTTTAGACTTTACTAATTCAGGCTTTCTATTTATTCACCATCCAGTGAAATTTGCCTCTTGCTTCTCTGTAGTGGAATGAGTGAAAGGTGAGGACAGTGAATAGTTTGCTAAATTGGTAAGCAAATACAGGTCGGATGAGGAAATGTTCACTTTGTAACTGTGTCACCTAGGATTTGCTTAAAGCATGGGGTTAGTAAACCTTTTTATTAAGGATATGGAGAAGTACCTAGTGAAATCTCTGCACCTATAGATAACAATAAAGAAAATTAGCTGGAAGATATTTTAAGGGATAGAAAGATAATATGACTTTTCCTCAAGGATACCCTAGCGTAGTACTTGACATGTAGTTGGCACTCAATAAATATTGAATGCATTAATGAAAGGAGCTTATAGCGCTACAGGGAATGCAAATACATATAATACAGGGTTGGAAATGATAAGGGCCAAGAAGAGCAATAGATAATGTGGGAAAAATTCAGGGTGGAGAGAGATTATTTTTGACTGATGGGAATTCATTTGGAAGAGTGGACATTATTATTAACCTGTACAAATAAAAGTGCTTTTTGTCCAATGGTGATTGAGGTCAGAGCAACAAAAACAGCTAAGGATAATACATGAAAATTCTAGAGCAAACATTATGCTAAGTGAAAGGAGCCAGTCACAAAAGACCACATCTCGTCTTCATATTTATACGAAATAGAGTCCAGAATCAGTAACTCCATAGAGATAGAAAGTAGATGGGCAGTTGCCAGGGACTGGGAGAAAGGGAGAGTGGAGAGTGCAACTGCTGATGGGCACAGGGCTTCTTTTGGGGTGATAAAAATGTTCTAAAGTTAAATAGTGGTGATGACTGCACAACTCTGTAAATCACTGTATTGTACACTTTAAATGGGGTGAACTTTATGATAGATGAATTATACCTTAATAAAAAATTAGGTAAATTATTTATTTAAAAATTCTGTAGTAAATAAGTCTTAAGGTGGAAATCTTTCAAAGTCTCATGTGTGTACAAAGATTTTATTCTATCTAGATAAGCCTTCTAGTTATACTGATCCTATTTATATTGTGTCAGCTCAGCATTAATATTTTACAGTCTTTTTTACATGGTTACACGTGTATATTTTATTAGTTTAATGTAAAGTTAAAAATTTCCATTAGACTACTCTCCTTGTAAAGTTTACTAGGCTTGGGACTTCCCTGGATCCTCATTCCCTCTTCTGCTCTTTTTCTCATTCTTCCAATCTCTGAGAGAAGCATATCTACCTCACACTTGTACTTCCTCAGCTCTTCCATCTTCTTTCGTTTCACTTTCAATCTTTCCTTCACTCTCCTTCCTCTTTTTTTCTTCATTTCTCCACAATCCACCTCATCCTTAAAATCCTCAAGTACAGACACTCAGCTGGTGGTCTTGTCTCCAGGAGCCGTTTTCCTTGTTTGGTTCCCTCAGAGTCCTGCTATTCTGCCTGGCCAGGAGTAACTGAGTAGTAGACCTAAGTATTATTTGGGTGGAGTAGAATAGGCTTTTTTAGCTTTTCTGTCTCTTTGTCAGGATAATATGGATTCAGATGTCAGGCAGCCACTTTATTTTAGGAGCGCTTTAAGTCTAAACGTAGCAATGATTACATGGGAATGCTAATTGCTCAATAAAGTTGAGGTCTGGAAATTAGATCCATTGTGCTGCTTTTATATTTAATACACTTTCCTGTTTTTCCCCCCACTCCCTGAAAGAGGAAAAGAAGGTCCCAAGACATTTATTGTAATCTTGTTCCTATGACCATTTGAAAGCTTTTCCTTTAACCTTAGGAATTCCTGTTCTCAGGAACGAGAAGAACAAGAAGGGAGGCATGGACTGATGGATGGGCTCTGTGCTCAGACATCAGGAGCTTCCCCTTCCTGGAGTGATGTGCCATCTCAGCTGGTACTGAATCTGAAGGAAGGAGACGAGATCTAGGACTGCCTTCCGGTGTTGCCTGGCATCCAACTCAAACACCTACCCTGCACCTTTCGAAGCTTCTTCATTGTCCGCAACTGAAATTTAAATAAGCAACGTTCATTTTATTAGTTGCTGTTACGGCCACTTGTACTTGGTTAATTTCTTAATGGTTTCTGAAGTTTATAAAATCTTATATGAGCATATTTTATTTTCAGCAGTGAAGTCAATTTGCATGTGATTTAAGAAGATAGCTTTGTTATAAGTAGAAGCTTATTTGTTACATTACAAAAAGAAAATTTGTTGTCCAAATGCTTTGTAATAGAAAAGGACCTCAGTGAGGAGACTGAATCAGCTACTTGTGCGGAAGTGACCTTGTTTATGTTTCTATGATGTGTTTCTCACAGAAGTCCAAGAAGAAGCAGCTTGGATGGCTGTGGGGAGAGAGATGAAAAATTATCCAAGCCAATCAGTTTTACCCCTGAATCAATTAGTCGGGTTTCAGAAACAGAGTCAATTGATGGAAATCCACAAAAAGGGGTTAGTATATGATATCCCTTTTAAAATCTGTCTGATACTGCCATGTGTTCATCACAATGGAAGAGAAAATAAAAATACAATATACAAAATGTTTAAAAACTTAAGATGTCAGGCTGCTCTTGTATTTTAGGACAAGAGTTTTAAGCCTATAAGTTGCAGAGGTTGTATGGGAATAATATGTGGTTCTGTTCAGAGCTGGATATGGTGCAGAGTTACCAGGCAGCTCCCTGAGCATCAGTCTGTAAGGGGGATAGACATCATTAAAAATATAATAAGGTGGAGAAATTCATAGTTAGCAGAATTTTTCCCGTAGTAGGTAATGTGCGTAGTGGAAAGAATCTGTTTTGAAGGGGAGAGGAGAACTCTGAGCACCATGCTTGAATAACAAGAGATGCTTGTTAAGCTGATTACTAAAACAGGCACATCCAGTTAATTACTGGGCTTCATAGTTAGTTAGTTTCTTTATTTTTTCAAGTATTATTATAAGCCCTTCAATGTTTTTAAATTTCAGTGAGTTTCTATCACTTGAAGTCATTATTATTACTACCTTTTTTTTTTTTTTTTTTCCGGTACGTGGGCCTCTCAGTGTTGTGGCCTCTCCTGTTGCGGAGCACAGGCTCCGGACGTGCAGGCTCAGTGGCCATGGCTTACGGGCCCAGCCGCTCCGCGGCATGTGGGATCTTCCCAGACCGGGGCACGAACCCGCGTCCCCTGCATCGGCAGGCGGACTCTCAACCACTGCGCCACCAGGGAAACCCTGTTACTACTTTTTATACTCAGTTTGTCCTCTCTGCCAATGGGAGCCCCTTCAGGTTGGCTCCTTTGTCCTTTTGAAATAATCAATAATCTTTGATGACTTCCTTTCTTTCTGATACAATAATGTGTCCTAGGCATATTTTGTTTGTATACTTTCTGTCCCAGACTTAGTATCAGCCATTTTTTCTAATGAGCCATAGTTTTAATGAAGAATGGTACTTAGGCCACATTCTGAGTGCTAAGAGTGTACAACTTTTGTTCTTCTGATTGGGGATGCAAGTTTGGGGCCAATGCTGAATTTCTTGTTTTAGATCAGAGCATTGGCTTCAAATCCTACCTCTGCCACTTGCTAACTGTATGACCTTAAATAAATTAACTTAATTCCTTAACCTTTCTATGCTTTTGTTTTCTCAACTATAAGATGAGGACACTTACCCCACAGGGTTTTTTAATAAGCACTAAATGAATTAATATATGTGAAAATGCATTGAACAGTCCCTAGCACATATTAAGTATTCAATAACCATAAGCTATTATGATTGAAGGTGAATCTGTGTGTGGCCAGCAGTGGACTTTTTCTACCTTCTCTCGAGCTCCCAGCATCTGCTGTGAATAAATGTTGGGGAAACATTGAAACAGAATATATTTATGTAAAAGGCCACCAAGTTATAAACTTGTCTCAGGCAATTATCGCACACCTATCTCAGTCTGATTTTGTGTTGTGTATTTCACGTAAAACTTATTCATCAAGAGACCCTTGGGAACTTACTGCTGGTGTAAGGGAGGTGATTCTGAATGCTAATCCCCTTGTACGTTCTCACTGAGAAGACCAAACCACTCAATTTTGGGGTGGTAACAGGACAGGGGATCTCTTACAGTCCCCTCCTCCTTTTACAAAAGTCTGACTTTGAGGACTGGGTTCTCAGACAGTGTCTTCTGTACCTGCTCTTGGGACAGTTAACCTATTGGTCCTTGCTTCTAGTTTTGTCCCTAAAGGAAGTCATGTGTTCTCTAATGAAAGGGAATGGAATGTAGAGGAATAATTTAATGTTTTAAGATTGATTATATATTCATTGATGTTTAGTATAGATGTTTTAAGGTTATGGAATACAAGTAATTTAGAAGTTTGGTCCTTTTTTTCCTTTTGCACTCAAGAGCAGTAAAGTGAGATTCTCAGATATCATGAATATCATATGTCACTTAATTTGTTTCATTTTTACTTCCAACAAAGTTGGAAATAACAAAAAGTTAGAAATAACATTTTTTCCAAGAATAAAATAGGTTTTTCTTAAGTTATAAACTTAATACTCTTTGTAAAAAATCAGGAAATATAGAAAAATATACAAAGAAATAAAAATTGTCCAGATGCTAACCATTCAAAGATAGGGACTGTTACTTTTCCTATAAGTATCTGTCCATGTTCTTTATAATAGGAACTATATCTTAATTAGAAACAACAGGAGTAATATGTGTGGAAAGTTACTCTACTTAGCATCTAAAGAGACCCTGGGTCAGCTAATAAACCTGTTGCTTCGTAGTGTGGAACTCCGAAATAAATCAAGTCTTGATTTTAACAATACTCTCTGATTGAAAAATCAATCCTCGACTAGGATAGTATAATCCTTTAATAAATTGAGTCCTGGGGCCCGGTTGTTATTCTGCTTTCTGAGCGGCCAGTGGAAACCGGTCTCCTCCCTGCAGCTGCTTCTGTTGTTAAGTGCTGTTCAAAGATCTCATGGGGCAGGAAGTTATAGATACACTTTTGCTGTCTTTCATCTGCTTATACACAGACAATGCAAGAGAGTACATTGCTGTGTAGTTTATATTTATCACACTGCTCTTTTAAGCCTAATTATAATACTGTTCTACTTGAATACTACTAACATAGCAATAGCATTCATACTTTAATGCCTAGTATTAAATTTATTATAGAAATGACATATCTTTATTAAGCCATTCCCAGAAAGTATGGATAGCGGTATATACTGAATATATTTTAATGCCCAATTCCTTAGTCCCTTAACAGCAAAGCCAACTCTCTTCTTATGGGTTTGCTGTGAAATTAATTTTCCCTTTTAATCTTTTCTCCCTCACTGTACTCTTATGTGACTTTTATCTCTCTTTTTTCTTTCCCTTTCCCCTTTAGTTACTGGTCTTAAGAGATGGGTGAGTTCTCTTCCTTGAGGTGATGGGGCAGGTATTGTCTGGGGAAACTAACTGGGTTTGACTCCTTTCCTTTTCACACCCCAAAGAACTGACTGTTCTATTATTTTTGTCCTTTGTCCCCTTTCTCTTCGACCTAAGTGATTCACATGTTGTTAATTGTCTGTGAGTTCTTTTTTTGTGATGTTCTTCATAAATGTATTGTTCATTAATGTATAAGAAGATGACTTTAGGATAGTCTGTGTTATCTACCAATATTTTTTGGACTGAATTGGAAATGTGATACAAACATAACAATTTTTTCAAAAAGCCATATTTCAAAGTGTCTTTATTATTAAAGATCTCATTGTTTGCTTTTTAGGGGTTAGGGAAAGAGGAACCCCAGAGTGAGAAACAGATCAAAAATCCTTCACTAACTTCAGAAAAGAGGTTAAGTAGACTGTCATCAAAATCACTGGACTTGAATAAAAATGAATATCTTTCTTTGGACAAAAGCAGCACTTCAGATTCTGTTGATGAAGGTAAAGAATTTCTTATAAATTTTAGTAAAATTTCGGTTACGTCTTTTAATGTTTACTTTTATATTAGATGTGTGCAAATTGAGCATTTGGTTTTTGCATTAGATACAGTCTCACTCTATAATGAACCAAAAAAGGATGGAAGTTAATAAGAAATAGAGGAAAGGGGCTCATAATCTAACCTCTCTCCACTTTTCAGAAGCCTGGAATTTGAAAATCTTCATCACTTTTAGCTTTTAACGTCCCAAGCCTTAAGATGGGGGAGATGAAGCAGTAACAAGGGAAAAGCAATTTTTTTCTTTTTATCCATGACTCATTTGTAACTGGATGTTGTGCTAATCTCCCTCACTTGTTTTTCTCCTCCTCCAACCTCCTTCCCCTCTGGCAACCACTTGTTTGTTCTCTGTATTTATGACTCTGTTTCTGTTATGTTTGTTCATTGTTTTGTTTTTTAGATTCCACATATAAGTGAAAGCATACAGTATGTGTCTCTGTCTGACTTATTTCACTAAGCATAATACCCTCTAGGTCCATCTATGTCAAAAACGGCAAGATTTCATTCTTTTTTATGGTTGAGTAATATTCCATTGTGTGTGTGGGGGCGTGTGTGGGGGGGGTGTGGGTGTGTGTATATATATATATATATGTGTGTGTGTGTGTGTACACACACCCCCCACACACACACACCCCCACACATACCACACCTTCTTTATCCATTTACCTTCTTTATCCATTTATCTGTTGATGGGCACTTAGGTTGCTTCCATATCTTGGCTACTGTAAATAATGCTACAGTGAACATAGTGGGGTGCATATATCTTATTGAATTAGTGTTTTCATTTTCTTCAGATAAATACCCAGGAGTGGAATAGCTGGATTGTATGGTAGTTCTATTTTTAATTTTTTGAGGAACCTACATACTATTTTCCATAGTAACTGCACCAGTTTACATTCCCACCAACAGTGCACAAGGGTTCCCTTTTCTCCACATCCTCCCCAGTACTTGTCATTTGCTGTCTTTTTGATGACAGCCATTCTGACAGGTGTGGGGTGGTACCTCACTGTAGTTTTGGTTTGCATTTCCCTGATGATTAGTGATGTTGAGCATCTTTTCATGTGCCAGTTGGCCATCTGTATGTCTTCTTTGGAAAAATATCTATTCAGGTCCTCTACTCATTTCATTTTTTAATCAGGTGGTTTTCAGTTGTTGAGTTGTATGAGTTCTTTGTATATTTTGGATATTAACCCCTTATCAGATATATCGTTTGCAAATGTCATCTCCCATTCTAGTCAGCCTTTTCATTTAGATTATAGTTTCTTTCACTGTGCAAAAGCTTTTTTGTTTGATCTAGTCCCATTTATTTATTTTTGCTTTTATTTATCTTGCCAGAGGTGATATACACAAAAAAATACTGCTAAGAAAGCTGTCAAAGAATGTACTGCTTATGTTTTCTTCTAGAAGTTTTATGGTTTCAGGTCTTACATTCGAGTCTTTAATACCATTTGAGTTTTAAAAAATCATAATAAAAATCTTCATGGTGTAACACTATAATTTTACTACTGTCCTTAACCACAAAAAAAAAAGAGAAAGAGAGAGAGATTCAAAAGTAGAGAATATAATAAAAATAAAAAGCAGTTGCTTAAGGGAAACTTTATAGCAAATCATATTCTCTTTACTTTCTCTTAAGTTAGAACCAATAACCTAGGGCTTGTCATGCTTATCAAATGGGCATTTCAAGGAATTTGTTTTCTTTTTAGCTGTAAGATTATTGACACTGAAGTCAGTGAAGTGAGGAGACAATGGGAAAGATCTAGGGTAGTGACTACTTTCAAATTTCAAGAACGGAGTAATGCCAGTGGAGTTTTGCTATACCTGCTTTTGTACCAGCATGTTATATTAATATTCCTACCAGAATATTGGTGATGGGGATGTTGTAGTGGTTTGGATCTGTCTGGCATGATTGTATTTGCTAGTCCACTTACTGTTCGGCTTAGACCTGGTTTGGGAACCCCTGCAGGCTGTTTACTAAATCCATGAAGACTAAAACTAGATCCAAGGCAAATCTAAATCAAATCCAAATCACGTCCAAATCTAAAATCAAATCCAAATCCAAAACCAAACCAAGACCAAATCCTTGAAAACCAAATCCAAATCAGATTCACCCTTGGTTTGGAAACACTGAAGCATCTCTGATGAAAACTAAACCCACGCTCTTAAAAACGTAAATAAAAATAAACAAGTCCCTAAAATATCATAGAATGCATTAAGAAGACAGTTGATGTGTTCTTTTGAAAAGATAGTTGACAGGAAGTTTTTTTATAAAAGGGTCAAGCACCAGGAATGACTAGATTCTCTTGGTGTCCTTACCATTCATGCTTGGGTACGCAGCCCTGTGAATTACTTATCCCCTGCCTGCTTGAACCTCTAACTGTAGGAAGATCTACTCTGGCACCCAGTGGCCAGACACGTAAGTGACAGCAAAACAGGGATTTTTTTTCCCCTCTTTTTTCTCACCTGCTCTTTTATAAGAATGGTCCTTTAAAAAAAATGCCTTACTTTCTTTATTGAGTTCCTATAAAATTAACATTAATGATTAAAGGATAACATTAAAACTCACATAAGCTGTGTCTTTATCTAGAAATAAACAAAGAATAATAGTGATGTAGTTTCTGTATTGCATGTGAGCCCTAATCACCCATTTTTAGAAAATGGAAGATAAAAAAAATTGTGTGTCCTTAGTTACTCAGTTAAACTCCAAATTACCTAATTTTCTTGCATACCTACCTAATACATTTTTCACACATCCTCAAAATACTATCAACATCTGGTTTAAGTTTTATTCATGTCCAGGTCCTTTTCATACTTATGTCTCAATTTTCCCACAATTTCCACTGGCCACTTTCAAACTTATACGCTTGGAATAGTATTTCTTCTTTATTGGAAATAGTAACCTGCTACTAAGTTGAGCAGTGTTCCTTTCCCCATTTAAAATGCCACCTGCTAGCTTAATAAATTCCCAGCAATGTTATTGGTGATGTTATTTAGGTAGGAAGCTTTAAAGTACCATGAATTTAATAAATAAATAATCCCAGGGACTTCCTTAGTGGTCCAGCGGTTAAGACTCCACGCTCACAATGCAGGGGTCCGGGTTCGATCCCTGGTCAGGGAACTTGATCCCGCATGCATGCCGCAACTAAAGATTGTGCACGTCGCAACAAAGATTCCGCATGCCGCAACTAAGACCCGGCACAGCCAAATAAATAAATATTAAAAAAAATAATCCCAGGTGGAAATAGTTTATTTCATATCCTTACTTCCTCAAACACATTTACATACAAAAAGTATTACTGTTAATTTCCAGCAGCAATACCACAGATTATGTTTTATCAGTCATGATATAGAACATTTTATCGAATAATGGAGTTTAAATGAAATATGAAGATATTGTATTGAAATATTTATATAAGTGTAATTTATGTCCTTCTTAAATGTGAACAGGAAACTTACTTTTGAAAAATTATAGTTCCAGGACTCCTTAGAGAAATGGCTGCTTCTAGGGCCCAGTTGGGGAATATACAAAATGAACCTGGAACATCTTGTAGTGCCAGAATATAAAGAAGTGCTTGAAAAAGAAAAAAAGAGGCATGTCGAAAGGACATAGGAGTCAACCTGAAAGAACTTCTAATGGCCAAACAAAAAAAAATGTGAGCAGCAAAATAAATAATGATAATACTGCATTATAACCTAAAGTATAAAATAATTATTCATAAGTCCATACTGATACCAATGATTGAATAAATATATAAATGGGGGAGCAAGCATGAGTCTTCCTTACAGAGTTCCAAATAATATATGTAGATACTCCCCCTTCCAGGAGGTGGAGCTTAATTCTCCTCCCCTTGAGTATGGGCTGAACTTAGTGACTCATTTCTAACAAATAGAATGTGGAAAGAGGAAAATAATACTTTTGAAGTGGAGAAGCCTGCCAGACACCACCAAGTGATCAAGGTTAACATCATCATAAGTCATGCTGATACGTGTACACCCTGAGTTTGAAGAGAAGGGTACTTCATCTCTGTGGTATTCTTCCCCAAAATCCAAACCCCAGTCTAATCATGAAAAAAACCCACCTCAGATGAACCCTAATTGAGGGACATTCTATATAATACCTGACCTGTACTTTTCAAATGTATAAGGGCACTGAAAAACAAGGAAAAAGTGAGGGACTGTCATAGATTGGAGGAGACTAAGAAGATAACAACTAAATTCAACATGGGACTTTGGGTTGGGTTCTTGAACAGAAAGGGACATTACTGGAAAAAATAGGAATAAAGCCTAGTTTAATTAATTGTACCTCTAAAATTATTAAAAAATAAAAAGTTTAAAAATATGATTGCAAATTTAAAGTCCTATAAGTAAAAGTAGACCCTAAGATTTTTTGCGTTTTGAATAGTCACTTATTCATTCAAAAAGTTATTTAACACTTATTGTGTGCCAAACATGTAACGTACTTAGGTGTTTGAAATCAACATGATCCCTGCCCACATAGAACTTAGAGTCTAGCGCAGGAGAGAGACAATACACAAGTCACTAAGCCAATAAAAATATAATTACAAGTTGGGATAAGTTCTGTGAAGGTGACGAGCAGGATTAATAGAATCACGTGTACTTGTTTGTTTCTTTGTGAATACATGAATTATTTTTACAATGAACATGTATTACTTCTATGTCAGAAAAAGCTATTTCTCAAGCCTAATTAGGAAGTTGCCTCACAGAACCTTAGTTAATTGCCTAGTTTCAGTGATTCATTTCTGTGCCCAAGTAGCCATTACTTGAAATTGCAGTGAATAGCTTTTGCCTACACATAGTATTGTTGCAGGGAGAAGGTAAATCAGTGTCTACCCGATGTCCCTAAGTTCTTTGCACCTGTAGCAAAATAGGGAGACACAAACCATTTCATGAGGGAGAAAAGCCAACAGCTGGGGTGAAGGCAGAGCTAGAAGAGTTTTTCTGATGCATAAACCACTATCTTTTACTTCAAGCGACTGCTTCCCATGGCTTAACATGGACAGGTGCTTGACACAGATAATTCTTAGAGCTTGATTTGTGAACTGTGGGGAGCTTCTGTCACAGTTGTCATTCTGTACTGACAGGCATAATCCTTGAAATAATAAATAATCCCAGCCCTGAAATCATTAAAATTTCACATTGGATTGCTTTATTCTATTTCCTTTATTCTACCAGGCTCCTATTCCTAGATGTCCCTTTTTTTTTTTCATTTCCTTTTAATTCTTCTAAGATAAACTCCTTGAACTATAAAATAGAGGTTTAGTTTGTGTGCTCTGGAGCTACAGTGAATTCAAATTCCCATTCAGTCACTCACTAGCCACAGAGCTTCGGCGAGTTTCAGCAGTTCTCTCAGTGTCTCAGTTTTCTCCTCTGTACGATGGAGATGAAGATGTTAATACCTCTTATCTCACAGGATTGCTGTGAGAATAAGATGAGTGAATATTTGTAACGTGCTTAGCACAATACCTGCCATATGCTAAGCACCATAGATTCCTGGGCTCTTTTATGCAGTGTTTCCAGGGAACATGAGGAGAGGTGAGCAGATGTTGCTTCTTCATTTGCTACCAGGAGTTTTCAACATAATTATCGCTGTCAAATTCTTAGAAAAATGTAATATTCCGTTGGGCTTTATTTAGCTTTGAAGAATACTTTTCAGAAGGATTTCTTTTAATGTGTGGTATTGGGAGTAGGTAGTGGATACAGTGATACTTGTCTTGGGGGAGTGAGCTTCAAGTCAAATTTGAAACACTGTCCAGGCTAGTAAGTTAGTGAGTGCAGCAGAGAGATATTCGAGTCATTCATGACTTAGTAATTACCGAATGTTTGCGTATTCAGAAATAGGACCTGCTATTCACCGTGGTAGATACCACCCTATGTGTCTCAATACTGCCCTTGTCACTCTTGAAATATTTTTTTGAGTGCTCGCTTTGGCAGCACATATACTAAAATTGGAATGATACAGAGAAGATTAGCATGGCCCCTGCACAGGGATGACACACAAATTCATGAAATATTCTTTTGAATGATACATTAGGGGAGTTTGATATTCAAGTTAAATATTTCTATGTCTTTTGGGTTTTGACTGAACTATTGATCATGTATAGTTTAATTACTATATACTATTATGTATAGTTATACATAGTACATATGTATATAATACCAATTTAGAGCTTTAATAGTGTCCTGTAATGTGCTGATCATTGTAATCACATGTAAAAACCATTTTGTGCCCAAAACAAACAAAACAAAACCTTGAAATTACCTTTCCTTGATGTCTTCACTCTTTGTTCCATGTTTTTTGTTTCCCCAGAAAATATCCCTGAGAAAGATCTTCATGGAAGACTTTATATCAACCGTGTTTTTCATATCAGTGCTGAGAGAATGTTTGAATTGCTGTTCACCAGTTCACGCTTTATGCAGATATTTGCCAGTTCTAGAAATATAATAGGTTGGTCTTGTGTTCTTATCTAATGATAAATTTGGGAGAATTTTATTATCCTTAGAGGCTTGAGCCTATGTAAATTGATTTATGTTGTCAAGGGGAAAATTTAGACAGGCTTCCATTTTATTTTGGTGATGTATAAACTAGTGTTTAGGTGTTTTGGCTAAAATCACATGTAGATAGTATAATTGTCCAATTAGTCAGGTCCTACCTACAATTAAGTTCAGACCCTTTGAGAACTAAAACTCCATTCATTTATTAATGTAGCAGTTTAGTTGGGTTGAACCACCTTTAAAAGGCTTCTACTGTGGAAAAATTGGATTCTAGTAGAGTATAAATTGGTGCAATCACTTTGCTAAATGGTTTGGCAGTATCTACTAAAGCTGACTCCACAATTCTACTATTAGGTATATGTAACCTTCAGAAATGGGTACATGTGTACTCTGAATGACATGTACTGCAGTGTTCATAGCAGCGTTATTTATAATGGCCCCCAAACTCAAAAAACAGCCCAAGTATCCACCAATAATAGAATGGATAAACAGATTGTGTATGTTCACACAAAAGAATACTGTATAGCAATGAAAAAAAAACACCTGCTACTTATAATAATATGAGTAAATCTTACTGATATTCTGTAGTATTAAGCAAAAGAAGCCAGACACAAAACAGTACATACTGTGATTTCTTTATATAAAGTTCAAAAACAGGGAAAACTTATTTATGGGCATAAAATCAGCATACTAGTTAACTGCAGTTGGTAATTGGGTGGGTAAAGACTGGGAGGGGGCTTCTGGGATGCTGGTAAAGTTCTCTGTCTTGATCTGGGTAGTGGTACACGTGTGTGTTTTCTCTGTGCAAATTCATGGAAATTTGAGATTGCAGTGTCTATGGTCTACCTTAATGAAAATACCAAAAAAAAAAAAAATTCCAGTTAGGAAGTTAGTTATAAAAAAGATTTTATTGATTATGTATTAAAAGTTCTATTTTGGTAAACGTCTCAAATAAGCTTATAGTCAATTTGAAATTGAATTTATCCTAAATGTTTCAAGATATTTTAGAAACTTTGGGAGCATGTGGTTTAGCTTGCTATATAAAATTAGAAATCAGCAGTGGCAGAGATCCATATAAGCTGAGTCATATGCTATAGTCAAAGAGAAAGTTATTCTACAATCAATTTAAATATAGTTTATAATTTAGCCATTTTATTAACGATTAGATGTTATTCCTTTATTTGAAACTTTTATGTAAACATAATTACATATTCATAGATTATATCATTGATATAGATTCAGTTGTAAAGAGTAATTTTTCCTTATTATTTATAGTAGAGTAGCAAAGCAGTTTCTAATTGATAGCTATTGAGTCTTGTGATTATATTAAGAATGTCATGTTTTTAAAAATCTTTACTTTTTTCAGTTCTTCCAGTTTTTTTTTTAACTTATTTATTTTATTTATTTTTGGCTGCATTGGGTCTTCATTGCTGTGTGTGGGCTTTCTCTAGTTGTGGAGAGCGGGGGCTACTCTTTGTTGCATTGCGCGGGCTTCTCATTGCGGTGGCTTCTCTTATCGCGGAGCACCGGCTCTAGAGCGCAGGCTCAGTAGTTGTGGTGCACGGGCTTAGTTGCTCCGTGGCATGTGGGATCTTCCTGGACCAGGGCTCGAACCCGTGTACCCTGCATTGGCAGGCGGATTCTTAACCATTGAGCCACCAGGGAAGCCCCAGTTCTTCCAGTTTTAAAAATGTATAATACCTGAGGGATATAAATCTTTTCACTCAGTAGCTTATATTTAACTTACTATATCTGTTTTGAATCTATTTTGTATCTTTTTGCCATTCATGTCTACCTGGAGAACTTGCTATTTCAGAAGAGTAGGATACGTAATTTCTCTTAATTTTCTAAGATGATGCCTGTTGATGTTGCACCACTATTTTTATGGCTGAAAAGGCCCACAAGAAACTAGCATGTTATTCCACGCTGGTACTAAATGAAGTTTGTTTTTTGAATCATAGCTGCATTTGGTGTCTGATATCATATCTAGCTTCAATATGGATGACTGTGTTTGCTATCTGATGCTATAAATGGTTTTGGGCAGCAAAGCCTTCTGGCTAATCACAAGTGTAAATAGTTGTAGGCATGTTGCCTTTAGACCTAGAATTAGTCAGAAGGTTTGCCCCAAAAGAGATAATCTGCTTCTGATTGCACGCTATTATGTTATCTTCTGAACTTGTTACCTAGTAATCAAAGTTGTGTTTCTTGAGAATGGGTCTCAAAGGCTCCTTTCTAAAAATATCAAGAATTTAATGGGAAAGTTTAGTATGGTCAGTAATTTGTGGATTTAACCTAATTTCAGCATTAAAATGGCTACTGCTGGATCTATTTTTTAATAATGATTTTAAATTATTAAAAATGATGGTAATTCTTAATAATTTTCAATAGAAATTATCTGAATTGGATTCTTCTAAATCTTTGTTTACTATTGTATGACACTACTTTTGTAATTCAAAGCTCAGTTTTAAGTCTTTTTATTCAACTTTTTAATTTTGAAAAAAATGTAAACCTTCAGAAAAGTTGCATGAATAGTGTAATAAAACCTATACCCATTACCTAGATTCACCAATCTTTTTTCTTGTGGTAAAATGTACATAACATAAAGTTTCCCGTTTTAGCCATTTTTAAGTACAATTCCGTGGCATTAAGTACCTTCACATTTTGTTGTGCAGCCATCAGTATCATCCATCTCTAGAACTTTTTCATCTTCCCAAACTGAAACTCTGTACCTATTAAACAATAACTCTCCATTTCCCCCCTCTCCCCGACTCCTGACGACCACTGTTCTACTTTCTGTCTCTGAAGTAGACGATGTTCTGGCACATTATGTTCAGTAGGCTTGTTGGCAACATTGGTGAAGATACAAGTGGAAGAGACACTTTCATCTGTGTTGATAGTTGCTTTGTTGAATGGTGTGCAGTTTTAATGGCAGAATTCAATGATATCTTTAAATTCTGTTGCTGATTAACAATGGACTATTTGTATAATTTTTCTGAAACAGGCTGACATATGACTAAAATGATCTTTTGAAAAGTTTTATAATTAATTTTATATCGCTTTCTTGGACAACTAAATAAATCATTTTTACAGCAAATTCTGTATTGTAGATCCCATGGTTTGTAATGTTGCCTTTTTAATTTGCTTGCACAATTTTTCTAGATATGCAAAAGGCAGCTTCAGGATCCCTCATTAAATCTCTAGGCCTAAGTAAATGAAAGAAGTTGAGCAAAATTGGATATATCATAAAGCCTTGCTTCAATCCTTTGATGATGGGTAGTGGGTTAGATAAATGCTCCTATGTTTTAGGACATTGATGAATAGCAGCCAGATATACTAATTGCCTCAATCCACTGTGCCAACAACATTAGCCAGCTTAGTCAGATCTTTGAATAGAGTTCATGATGCTGTTACCTATATTTTCCTAGTGTTTCGCTTGTTAAAGGACCTTTGTTAATGTATGGTGCTATGTTCTAAAGATACGTTTCCGTTCAGAGCGTATTTTTACTCACTGTGTTGTTGCTAAGTAAATAAAAGAGAATTTTGACCAAGATCTTGCCATAAATGCAGAGAGATTATTCTATAGCTTTCTTCATATAGAAAAGGTTACATAGTTTATTTATATTCCATTGCTCCCTCCTTGATTAAAGATCTCAGCAGATAAACCATTAACACTACATGATTTCTCATCGACGTGATTTCCCCACAAGTTGGGATCAGATCATATTGCTGCATATCCAAGGTCTTGTCCTCAGTGATGGAAATGTTGAAGTGTTCTATCTCTGTTTAATAAGGCCAGCACCGTTACTTCTCTTTGTACGTACTGGGGACTTTAAAAAGAAGCCTACTGATGAAATGACTTTTAACTTTATCTTCTAGAGAAAAGAAAAAAGTTTTTTAATAGACTACAATTTAGAAGTAAATGGATCAGAGATGGGGCGTATGTCACATACAAGAAGAGTGCCTAACATGTGATTTTACTCGTTTAATGTTAAACTAATAACATAGTTATAAGGAAGTTAGGATTGGTCAAAAATAAAAATTGAAATAATCCAAAAACTCCCTCTTTGATTCCATTCCAAGCCATACCCCTCAAATTTCTAGAACTAACTCTTTTTATATTTGCTGTGATTAGATATAGTATCTACCCCTTGGAATGTAGAGCCTGGAGGTGACCAACTGAGAACCATGACCTACACTATAGTCCTTAATAATCCACTAACTGGAAAGTGCACCACGGCCACTGAAAAGCAGGTATGTCTGTGCTGCCAGTATTCCAAAAGAATCGTGCATGTGGGAAGAGGGAAGATGCCTGTCATAGGTCCTAGTCACCAATTTACAGGACAGTTTCAACAAATAAACAGCAAGGAAAAAAATAGAGGAGAAACTGTGTACAGGTTAAAAGAGATTTAAGAGTTATATCAACCAAATTAACTCAATCCTAATTCAGACAAACCAACTGTAAAAGGGTATTTCTGAGATTTAAGGAATTGTTCATTTTTATGTGCAATAATGGTATTGTAGCTATATTTTAAAGAAGAGAATATTTATCTTTTAAAGGGATATACTGAGGAATTTATAAAGAGATAAACTGATGTATTTTTGGATGAAATTATGCTGGTATCTAGGGTGTTTTTTAAAAGTAATCTAGTCAGGCAGAGGATGGGAGTAGAGGGAGGGAATATGGGGAGAGGTACAGATGAAACAGGACTGGGCAGGAGTTAATATTGTTGAAGCTGGTTGATGAGCTTATGAGGGTTTATTGTATAATGTTCATTTCTCCTCTTGTATATGTTTGAACTTTTCCATAATAAATGGTTTTTAAAAGAACACTACTGGAATCTGATTTACTGGATCATGTCAAGGGTTAGAGCCAAATAACTAGATGGCTGCTGTGACATATGAGGAAGAGATTGTAAGATATTTAATGCTCTGTCTACTGTGTGACCAGCATGTCACTGTCATACAGTGGGGTTTATGTTTGGCCAGTTGTTGTTGACATATAGTATAACTGTTCTGCAAAGTTAGAAAATATTTATTAACATCTGAATTAGTTGTGCTATCATAGTTTTTGTCCGTCAGTGTTCAAAAGGACTTAAATATTTTTCTTCCAAAGATTTTCAAACATTTAAGAGAAGTTTTGTATTTTGAATTGGAGAGTCTTTGATAACCTTAGAGGATGGGCAGAATCGGTAAGGTGAAAATGAGAAAGATTTGGCCAGCAACCACTTCTGATCCTGTTTAGGGAAAGCAGTGTTTTGTTTGGTTGTCTCCTTCCTTCACGTTTTTGGTGAAGGGTGGTTTTGTTAAACTTTGATGAATTTTAGAGTGGGGTCCTGGCCTTGTTCAATTGAATTTTGAATTGTTTCCCTACCAGGAACGTTTGCAATTCTTTATAAATTACTAACACACATGAGAGATTATGTAGTTCCTTTCTCCTCCTCATGCCTCAAAGAAAGGAAAAAAACAATTATACAGTGAAGTGACAGAGAGGTAGCAAATATTATTTCTGCAGGTCCCGTCTCAATTCATAGATCTCACAGCCAACATGGTGGTCCTTCTGGCTCTGTATATAGGCTTCTCATGTTTTTTGTAATTGGTGAGAAGGAATTCGAGTATGTAGGCACTATATTGGTGAGGAATTTGATGTATTAAACATGTACATGCAAAAAAACTTAATCTTATTTTGGCAGAGACTGTATAAAGAAAGTCGGGAAGCACAATTTTACTTGGTAGATTCAGAAGTGCTGACACACGATGTCCCCTACCATGATTACTTCTATACTCTGAACAGATACTATATCATCCGATCTTCAAAGCAGAAATGCCGGTTGAGGTGAGCTGCTGTAAATGAGTGTTTTAGTCAGGACAGGCTACATTGTGTGCTGGTAACGTATCAATCCCAAAATCTTAGTAGTAGCCTTACACAACAAAGCTTTATTTCTTGCTTTACGTGTCCACCGGCAATCCGCAGAGGGGCGGGGATCCTTACTTAAGGACCCAGGCTGATGAAGGCTTTGACCTCCCGGGGCTGCACAATCCAGAATATGTGTCATTTCATTTGCCACTGGAAGAGAGAGCTGTAGAGCTGTGCTCGCAGTCCAGTGGCCAGAAATGCTCACAGGACCCCGTTTAATGGCAAGGGGACTGGGAGACTTGAGGAGCACGTGGTGGGCGGTAAACAGCTCTGTTGCGATGGGAGACCAGAAATGTTGGCGTGTTGAAGATGGTGCTGGGCCATCACACAACTGGCCTAGTCTCAGCTAATGTAGTGACTTGCAGCTAATGTATGACCACTAGAGATTTTTTATACGAGGCATTTAGGAAATTTAAAATTTATTTTGAGCCTTTATTGCTATTTAAGTAAAGAAAATTCAGGGTTAGAGAAAGGAAAGAAATAAAATGCCAAGTTGATGAAATTTTAGCAGTGCCCAGTAATTTTTTAAAGAATTCATTATCAGTGAACAATTTTTTTTTTAAGTCTTAATGACTTTGAATCCTTTTGGCTTTCCGCTGAATTCATTCCTACATCTAATTGTAATGTTAATAATATAATTAAAATTTGTAAATTAAATATTCTTTCTTCCTTATCTATTAGAGTTTCAACAGATTTGAAATACAAAAAACAACCATGGGCCATTGTCAAATCTTTAATTGAGAAGAATTCCTGGAGTTCCTTGGCGGACTATTTCAAACAGCTTGGTTTGTAAATTTCTTGATTTACCTATTTTTGTAAAAATGGCATTTATTAACAGAATGGATGGATTCTTCATTTGGATTCGTAGCAGGAACTGGTAGGTGATGTTGGAATGACTCCTACTGAAGTGGTTCCAACTACTCCACTTGGAATTTCAAAACTTCTAATTTTCATTGGTCTACCAGACACTTATATAATGTCTATGATATGCCAGACGTTGTTCTGTGTGCTTTATAAATATCAACCTGTTTTTTACAACCCTGTGAGATATAAGCACTATTATTTTTTTTTCCATTGAAACACACAGAGAGAGAGGTTAAGTGACTTGTCCAAGATCACACAGTTAGGAGCTGTCACACTCCCTCCCTCTGTAAGGAGCCAAGGAAGCTGACTGCAGTGAGGGACTGGGTAATCCGGTCACAAGTATGCACTTGTACCCACGAAGGTCTGGAGCCTCCTCAGGCCCACATCTCCCTTACCAATGCAGCTCTCCTGGGTTTACGCAGGCCCACCTAGCAATGGTACCACGTACATGTGTGGATTTGGTGGAGGTGGGTACTAGACTGGGGAGGTGATGTAGTTGTTCTGTTTGGATATTCTTTAAAATATACATGAGGAAAAAACATATATATATATACATATGTGAGCATAATTAATTTTAGTTAAAGGAAAGGTGGTGGCCAATCAACTCAGGGTAATTTAAGGCTTCATCATCCAGCTTGTTGATTATTTATTTTCCTTGTTTCCTTGTCTTTGGTTATTTGATTATTAAGCTCCAGATCACTAGAAAAATGAAACTCAGAAATGAGTTTGACCACTAGATAATGAACTTCTAATGAAAAATCTGGTGAAGGGAAAGGTTAAAACAAATGTGGAAAATGAGGTTTTTATTGATAGGTTGTTGGCAGATTTTCTTTACTAGTGCTTCCTTTTTTGCAAACCCTCATTGTAAATTAGAACTATTATATGCTTCTCCTTCCTTTGAGATTGACAATCAAGTACTATAATCTGTCTTGGAAATCTTTCTAATGATCCAATGTAAGTGGGTTGTTTCCATAACTGAAATCTCTACATTAATATTTAATATAGCACATGGCAAATTTGCTCTGATGATCCTGTCATTAATTAATACAGTTCATTCTTCCTAGAATAATGCAGCCTCATTATGGGATCATCGTACACTCCAAAACTTTTCATTAAGAGTAAAGTTTGAATCTAGGCCATAAGAATCTGAGTAATAGTTAAAGAAAGTTACCAAGGTCTAAAAAAAAGCAAACTGAGAACAAAACAGTGACCAACCCCCCAGTATCTTATAGTTGAGAAGGTTTCTCCACTATCTAAGGATTTTTTTCTTCTTAGAATCAGATTTGTTAATGGAAGAATCTATGGTAAATCAGCCCATTGAAGACCCTGGAAAACTTAGTGGCCTACGAAGGAGAAGGCGAACAGTCAACAGAACAGCAGAAACAGCTCCTAAACTTTCTTCTCAGCGTTCTTCTGGAGACCTGGGCTTAGATGCCAAAGGGGATATTACAGGTAGCTGTTACCTGGTAAACAGAGATGAAAGTTTTTTTTCCTTATAAGTTTATTTTATATGAAGCCAAATATGCCTCTTGTTCATAAGACACGTCAGTTAGGAGGTCTCCCTTTCTCCTCTCCTTTTCCAATAATGTTTGTCGAACTCTGGTTTCCTTAAAGAAAACCAATATATAAGTATAAAGGAGCAGTTACAAAATGGCAGGCATGTGGCCAGTAGAAGTATTTTACTGGGCCCACATGGTATTTTAAACCTTGGACATTTTTATATAGAATCTCAGATCTGGCAGCCCTGGACCCACATCCCTTCGTAGCAGCAGGTGGCTGGAGCTTAGTAGTAGCTGCCCCATTTGACCGAGCGTGCACTCTCCCCAGGTCACCAGTCCCCACGACTCTTACCCTATTGCTGGACGCTTCACTCATTAACTTCCTGCCTAGCGTTTGTACACATTTGATTTCTACCCTTGAATCTACTACCATGTTTGTATGCTTTTAATCCTTATGTACTATCAGGGCCAGCCCAGCAAAATTGCAGAGATAGAAGGTGACTTTGATTATCTCTACTCTCAATTTTGAAGACATCTTGCCCCTACTAACTGTTGTTCCCTCCCTCTCAGTGCTATAAAGCTGTCATACCTTCTCATCCTTCTACATTATCAAATCCTTTTCTAAGGTTTACATCTTAGTGTGAATATGTTTTTCTACCATTTCAACTTAATAGCTCTTTAATTTTGGCACTTGGCAACAAAATTTGGGAAACAGAGAACAGGTGAGGATGATTAAAAAAGTTTTTTTTTTAAGGAGGGAAGCATTATACGTAAAACTATTTCAAATATTATTTGCAGAGATGGAACTTAGCTAGAGATCATACACGATATATTGAATTGCTTGTTTAATTTTAGAACAAATTAATCTGTAATATAGGCCAAATTTGCAGAACTGATACAGGATTTCTTTTTGTAGATTTGTTTACTAATACTCAGGATATCAAAAGTCAGAAGAGGGGTGCGGGGAATTCACTGTAAATCACTTTGTCTTTACAAATAATTTTAAAAACTTCTTTTCCAGTACTTTTCAAATGAGATTAAACAATCCTGATTCTAAATCGGCCTTTTTTTGTAATTTGCAGGAAAGAAAAAGGAAATTGAAAGCTATAACACCATCCTTATTGTGGTGATGAGTATTTTGTAAGTATTTGTGTTGAACGCTTAGTTTGCTGTGTCCTCACTTATCTTTTAATGGTTTCCAAAAGAATTTGAATGTATTTGTATATTATTATATAGAAATTACCACAATTTGACCAATTTTGGCCTACAAAAACAGTAATTTTATATGCTTCAGTCTGATAGTTTTTGAATGATTTTCAGAAGAACTGTTAAATTCGAGGGAATACCAAATACACGTTCAGTAAATGTTTTTGTTTTTTAAAGTAATCTGATTTGATTCTACCATCATAGATTTTTACGGAAGTACCATAAATTTAAAGGGAATTTTTTTTTTTTTTTTTGCGGTACGCGGGCCTCTCACTGTTGTGGCCTCTCCCGTTGCGGAGCACAGGCTCCGGATGCGCAGGCTCAGTGGCCATGGCTTACGGGCCCAGCCGCTCCGCGGCATGTGGGATCTTCCCGGACCGGGGCACGAACCCGTGTCCCCTGCATCGGCAGGTGGACTCTCAACCACTGGGCCACCAGGGAAGCCCAAGGGGATATTTTTATATGCAGGCTGATGAAATCCCAACAATGCTATTTTATTTACTCTACTTGGTTAGACCAGTGGTCCTTACCCTTTACTGTGCATAAGAATCACTTGCTGAAATACAGGTTTCCCAGCCCCAGTCCTACAGATCGAGTCAGTGGGTCTTGAGTAGGGATCAGGAATCAGTAGTATTCTAAAACACACATGCAGGTTATTCTGATGCGAATGATCTGAGGATTGTAGGGTGAGAAATACTGGGGCAATTAGTCTGAATCTGTGTTCTACCGGAATCTACTCAGCCAGTCTTATTTAGACTACTGTTTTCTCCATGGCTGTACTTGGATCTTGAGGTAGTCCATCACATTTAATTGAATTAGTTCTGACTGGATGATACACTCTGGGTTTTGGAATGAAGTTCTTATATCAGCTGTTTTTTCTAATTATAGATTTCAGAACATACAAAGTGTTTGTTGTGCCTTTTGAGTTTTATAAAAGGTTTTCATATTCTGCTTCCATTGGTTTGCTGTGACGATTTTGAATAGTAAATATTATCTGTGATCTTTTGTATTACTTTGTAGAAGATTTACAGTCAGATGTTGAAATGTTGATCTATACCCCATTTCAGTGACACAGTAATTTCATAGATTTGATTTTCTTGCTACTACCTTAGTTTTCATTCAAGAAAAATCTTCTGGATGGGTAAAAGTGAATATGATGTATTTTTAAGGGCAAGTCAATATTTTAACAGAAAAAACCAGAGAGATATGATGCCACCTATGTATTTGCATGTACGTGTAATGAGATACGTTCATTCGCTTGAAATACTATTGTGAGAACCAACAGAGTAAGTTTATTTAGCAGGTAATGTTTTATATGTGATCCAATTAACGTATGTTTGGGATTTGAAATTTTGTCTAAGTTGAACTAGAAGAAATTTTTGCTGAACGGTGATTTTGTGAATGTGAATTTGTTTTGGCTTCTGCTGAGAATAAGAGGTACATCACGATCTGAGATCAAATCCATATTGATCTTCATTTCCTTTCTGAAGTGCAGTATTATGTATGTGTAATTGCTTAAGACAAAATCACCCAAAAATAGATCTTGAAAGCTAACATGGTAGATTTCTAAGCCAGTGGTCGCACATCCACACTGGCTGGGATTCCTAGCAGAGAAGAGACGTCAGGGACAATCCCAACCTGCTTGTTTGGGGACTTTATTGTCACTAGTTATCTTCTAACTGTTCGCTCAACATCCACTGAATACTTACAAATAAGTATTTCATACAATAAAATAGGGGTAATTGATTTAAATAATAATAATTGGAAGCTAGTCTGGATAATATACATTTTTGAAGGTTTTGTGTGTCTATTCTGCACTAGCAGCGCTTTAGGTCTGAGTAATAGTGGATTAACCAGGTCTGATTTGCTCTGCCTAGTAATAGTGGATTAACCAGGTCTGATTTGCTCTGCCTAGTAATAGTGGATTAACCAGGTCTGATTTGCTCTGCCTAGTAATAGTGGATTAACCAGGTCTGATTTGCTCTGCCTAGTTTGCTGTTGCTGGTTTTATTGAATGTGACGCTGTTTCTGAAGCTGTCAAAGATAGAGTACGCTGCTCAGTCCTTTTACCGTCTTCACCTCCAGGAAGAGAAACCTGTCAAGTAAGTCTTCTTCCCTCGCAACCTATTATGTCAATAATTCCTTTGCTGCAGGGAACTTCATTCCAATTTTAGAGACTTTGGTCTGCCAACTCTTCTCTAGTCATAAACTTTTTTGTTTACTTTTTTGTTTTATTTGCAAATTTATAGGGCACTGATGATTTCTAGAGATGAAAGCCTAGAAGCTATTCCCTTGATCTTTAAGATGGTATTTTTCTTTCAGTTTAGCCTCTGATATGGTGTCAAGAGCAGAAAATATTCAAAAGAGCAAAGATCAGGCCCATCGCTTAAAAGGAGTGCTCCGGGACTCCATCGTGATGCTGGAACAGGTCAGCACCTCTGTGTACCACGTTACTTAGTAGTCATCCCAGTGAATCAGCTGCTCCTCTGGTTGTGAGAGAATATTTACTGTTCCATTATTTGAAGAAATCCCCCTCCTAGAGGCATCTACCCTTGCCAGTTTCTGGATTATACATTTTATAGTCACTGCTACTTTTTGTTTTTAACAAAATGGTAACGTACTGTACTTACCGTTGCATACCCTCTTTTTTCAATTAGTAATGTATCTTGAAGATGTTTCCCTATCAGCTTGTATACATATACCTCATTCTTTTTATTGGTCCTTCTATATAAAATTTCATGCTCAGTATCAGCTTTTTAAAGAAGTGGTAGATTGCTCATTATTTTGTTTTATCTATTAACCATGCTCATTATTTTGTTTTTAATCTATTACCCTGCTCATTATTTTGTTTTTATCTATTAACCATGTATCATGGAGATACTTTCATATCCTCTTCTTTTAACAGCTGCATTAGAATTCAACTGTACATATGTGGCATAATTATTTTACCAGTTCTCCACTGAAGAATGAACATTTAGGTGGTTTTGGTGTTTTGCTATAAGCGTTATCTCTTGAACTTAGTGTCATCAATGTGTGCTGCTCGGTTCTATGAACCAAAACTTAGGATTCCCTTTGAAAAATGAGGACTAATACTTCCATTATAATATAATACATGTGTACTTTTCAAAATTGAAAAATAGAGAATAGAAGAGAACCTACTAGCATTCAGACATAATCACTTTTAACATTTTGTTTTATTTGCTTCCATCCTTTTCTTCTATGCATTGGTTTGTTTTTTAGAAGATTCAATTATTGAGCATTTCTTAGAACATCATGTGGGGCACTAAAGGTGCTTCCGCTAGGCACTCTTCAGATGCAGAGTGCCTGCAGTTAGTAACTTTCTCCTCCCCCTCAGCAAGGAGTAGATCATACTCTCACTTTTCTCCTCATCCTCTCCACTCATTTCCTGCTGACTCTGAACTCATGACCATGCCTCAAGGAGAAAAGAGACCCTCCCTCTCCTTCTATAACCAGATCTACAGACCTTCCCCCGTCACTGCACCCGTACTGTTCAGCACTGCATTAGAAGCATCGCTTTGCCTGTGAGACGCAAGTCCCAGCACGAGTTGGCAGGAGACTCCATCTACCCCTCTAGCTTCCCCATCTTCAGACTCCCTCATTCAGCTGGATCTTTCCACCAGCACCTCCCCTGCTCTCTTATCTCCTACATTAGAAAACCCGAGCCATCCACATCCTTCTCTATCTGCTCATCTATCACTCTCCTCCCTTTCACCGTCAGGCACTCTCGGAGTTGCCTACTCTGGCTGTCACTCTTTTATCGTTTATAACTCCTTCACTTTTTTGAGGTTTTATTTTCACCAAAGTCACTCGTTCACATGAAGAGTTAACTTGTTCTACAGGGTTGTTTCAGAAAAATAGCAATCCTGGTATCCTCTTCTCCATTTCTTTCCCAAAGACTACAGTCTAACTCTCCTGGTTTATTCTTCTGGTGTTTACCTCCATATTTATAAACCACAAGCGTGTGTTGATACTTCTTGATTTTTCAGTTTTAGACGTTATCTTTTGACTTCCCGTTATGGAGACTGGGATTTTGTTTTCTTTCACCTCTTCATGCTCCCATTTCTAATCCCCCATCCTCCAAAGGAAGTTGTAATTTTGGTTGGATCAGTATTCAGTGTTGGCTTTGTTTTGACTAAGTTTACTGTTCTTAGCTGAGCCATAGAATGAACCGCGGCTACTTTTTCTTACCCCTGAAATTGTCTTATTACAGTTGATTATTTTATTGTATTGTTTATAAGTGTTTCATGCCCTGATGCTCTGTCTCCTCTCATCATCTTCGGTCACCTCAGGTTTTCAATCCATGGTGCCTCTGACGGGCTCCAGGCAGGGCCAGTGGCCCTCTCTGCAGGTGCACAGCTATCATCTTGGGGCTCCTGTTGCCCACCTCCTGTTTCCCATATCCCATGTTTTCTGCTTTCTTGGTTTCCTCCCTCCTTTTAATGGAGCATATCCTCTAGTAGCTTCCTGAGAAAGAGGGTATGGAGGTAAATATTTTAAGACTTCACCTGTCTGAAATGTTTTATTCTGTCCTTCCCCTTTGATTAATTATTTGGCTGGGGATAGAATTCTAGCTTGGAAATAAGGTTCCTTCAGAACACTGAAGGCATTGCTCCATTGCCTTTTGACTTCCAGTGTTATTACTGAGAATTCTGAGGCTGTCAGATTCCTGATCCTTTCGTCTGGAAACTGGTGCCCTTTCGTCCTGGGATATACTGAGCTGTGTGGCTGATGATTTTCTCTCCTCCACCTTCTCTCCCCTGACTTCCTATAGCACCTGTAATTAGGTGTCTGCCTTCTGTTGGACAGGTTGTCTAACCTTACCTTTTCTTTCCAGCTTCCGTCTTTTTGCCTTTTTACTCTACTTCCTCAGAGATTTCCTCAACTTAATCTTCAAATTCTTTTACTGAGTTTTTCAGTCTTTGCTAACAAGTTTTTAATTTCAAAGAGCTGCCATTTCTCTGAATTTTCTTTTTTAATGGCATTGTGAACTTTTTAAGTGGCCATAATATCTTTCTCTCTGACCATATTACTGATAATTAAAAACGATCTTTTTTTCTTCTTCTTGCATACCCACATTCCAGCAAGGTCCTTTCCCCCTGTTTTGATTTCTATCCTTAGGGTTAGAGGATTTCTTTAGATGTCTGTAGTCCTTTGCTGTCTGCTTGTATGGATCCAAAGTTCTTATCGCGCGGGTTGGGCTGGTCTACTCTGAACTTCTTGGTAGATCTGGCTGGGCCGTTGGCTAAGAAATCCTGATGTCAGTATCTTTAGGTCTTTTCTCTTGGATTGGTCAGCTTCCACAGAGAAGACTCTTCCAGTCTCCTCCCTGAAGGACTAAGGGCTGGCTGCCAGCATTTTAGGTGAGTGAGAGTAGAGAGATTGAGGAGGGCAGGGCAAAGGGATGATCTCAACGTGCGGTGTACACATTTTTGTATAATCCCCATTTTTGGTATGGTACTGCTGTCTTTAACGATGTATTGGTGTCCTCCTGGCCAGACTGCCAGAGACCCTCTTTTTTATCCTCTCCAGAAAGTAGGACTTTAGACTTCTGCCCAGGTAGTAGGAGAGGCCACATGTCCAAAAGTTCATCCAATCCTTATTTCAGTCCCTTCGTCTTTATTCCCATTTCCAGGGATGCCTGTCAGTCCCGAGGCTTTAGAGGATTCTTCAGGGTACATTTGGTTGGTTCTCAGCTTTCCCTACTGTTAGCTTAGGATTCAGTGTTTTCAGGGCTGCTAAGTAATCCATCCGCTATCCAGTTTACAAAGTTGTGTTGCTATTGTCACCTTTTCTGTTTTCCTCCGTCCTTGTGGACTTATGTCTTAAAAAAAAATCCCCTTACCGTGCTTTTGGTGGTGTTTCAGGAGGGAGCAAAATTGGATGCCTGTATTTAATCCGCTCACTCACTCTTCAGCTCACACTGTCTTGATTTCTTCCCCCATATCTTCCACTGATACTGCTCAAGCTAAGCTTCCCAGTGACCTCTGGCTTTTAAAGTTAATATACCTTTTTTTTTTTTTTAACTTTTCATCTTACAGTGCCAGCATTTGACAAAGCTGACCATTCCTTTCTTGAAATGTATCTAATCTTCCCTGCTTTGGAACCATGGAAAAAAACACAGCTTTATTGTGATATAATTCACATAACATAAAATTCACCTTTTAAAGAATTTTTAGTGCATTCACAGGGTTGTCCCACCATCGCCACTATCTAATTCCAGAGCATTTTATCGTCCCCCAAAGAAGCCCTGTACCCATGAGCAGTCATTCCCATCCCTCACTCTCTCAGCTCCTGGAAATCACTAATCTACTTTCTATTTCTTTGGGTTTGCCTATTCTGGACATTTCATATAAATGGAATCATATAATATACAGTCTTTCATGCCTGGCTTCCACCTAGCATAATGTAAAACTGCTTTTTGCTGGTTAAAACCATCTCCACTTCCTGAGCTCGTCCCCTCCCAGTGCTGCAGGCTTTTGCGTTAGATTCTCTTCCCTTCTCCTTTACTGCCCTCTAGGTGATCTTAGCTGCTCCCTTAACTTGGAATACCACATGCGCCAATGGCTCCCAAAGCATGTCTCTCACCCTGACCTCTTCCCTGAGTCCAGACTCACACAGCCACTTGCTGACTTGGCGTCTTTACCTCGAGGCTAGCAGGCATCCCAAACTGATCATATCCAAAAAAGAATTAAGTTTTCATCTTGAGCCAAACCTAGTTCTCCTCTAGTTGACCTAATTTCAAAAAATGATACTACTATCCTCCAGTTGCTCAAGTGAAAAACTTCATACAGTGTGTAAGTATATATTTATCTGTGTAATTATTCGTTTTAGTTCTGAGTCCCTCACTAGTCTGTAAGCTCCATGAAGGCAGGGACAGTGCCTATTTGGTTCACCATTGTATACCCAGTACTTAGCACAGTGCCCAGCATTTAACAGGTAAGCAAAAAATATTTGTTGAATGAATGAATGAATACAAAAAAGAAGTAATTTTTTGTTTTGTTTTGTTTGTTTTTTTATACTGCAGGTTCTTATTAGTCATCAGTTTTATACACATCAGTGTATACATGTCAATCCCAATCGCCCAATTCAGCACACCACCATCCCCACCCCACCGCAGTTTTCCCCCCTTGGTGTCCATATGTAAGACATAATTCTTGCTCTCAAGTTGTCTACAATTTTATTAGAGATGTCAGATGTCCATGTGTATTGTTAAAGACTGTAAAGAAAAAGTACAAAATTAAGCATCAAAGTAAGTAGTAAAGCTTTAGGAGTTTAGAGGCAGGATGATTAGGGAAAACTGCACGGAAACAGTGGGACGGGTAAGTTTTAGACAGGTGAAGATGAACATGAGCATAATAGCAAGCAGAGGCCTTGAGTGGAACTTGAGTTGTTTAGGGGATGGTGGGGAGACCACTGTAGCTTCAGAAACCATTTCAGTAAACAAGCCCTTCACTTTGGATCATTTGATGAATAGACTTATTGGGAGGTAAAGCATACAGTAATACGTTGTAGGAAGAAGTGCAACACTACAGCAAATGAAAAGAACGCTAGCAGTCACACTGACAGATAACCGAAGGAATCAGGTGTTTTATAGTTAGTCTTTTATTTGGGCATCAGTATAGACAGAATTTTATTAAATGCAAACTTTTGGCATACAAATAATCAGAAAAATTTAAACAATCTGATTTTGAAAATTTTCTTTGCAGTTGAAGAGCTCACTCATTATGCTTCAGAGAACCTTTGATCTACTAAATAAGAACAAGACAGGCATGGCTGTCCAAAGCTAGTGATCTTAAGGACCAAAATTATAGAGATATGTGGAACCAAAAGAAAACGTCTTGAAGAAAACTAGAGGGTGAAGGATTTGAATTGTCATAGGAACATTTCCATATTTTCTCATTATTTGTACTTCTAATATGAACATTCTTTTGAATAACATTTATTGGAGAATTAGTCTCTGACAGCCTTAGGAATCCATCCTTTCATTTCTTATACATAATTCTAAGCTGTGAATTTCTCCAGTGAAGCGTGAAATATATTGTGGATTTGAATTTCTATGATACAAAAAGAAAATGAGACATTCTGAACTGAGTGGTATGGCCTCATTTTCACAGTGAAGTTTGAAGTTTGACACTTTATCTGTTAGTACAGAATCAGTATGTGTCCAATAGGCTGCTTTCACATTTGAGATACATTCAAGAGGATAAAGAAGACAATATAAGAAGAAATCTCTAAATCATTACTAACTTTGAAGGATCAGTTTTCAGGCATCTATTATAACATTTATAGATTCTTGTACTATAAATATTATCAATACAATGCCTTCATTTATTTAGCGTGTAAATTCAGTAGTCAAACCTTTTGAATCTGCATGTTGATGATTATTATCTGAAAGGTTCTTCAGCCATGTGGTATCCTGATGAAAGAAATAGGTGTTTCTTCAGGTGGCTCTCAGAGGTGAGATTATCTTGCTCTTCATACATTATATGGCAGAAGAGTCAATTTTGGAAAAGGAAACATGTAGGATACCATCTCTCAAAACGAAGAACCATGCTCTGAGTTTTAAAAACTAGAAGATTATGTTAAAATCTGGGCATTTTAGTGACAGATCAAATGAATACTTGAACTAAGCTTGGCTTCAGCTTAGCAGACTTTCATGGTGGAAATGAGCCATCTGGTTGAAAATATTATAATTTGTGGACTACTTTTCAGTAGCCACGTATGGCTTCATTTACTCATTCACATGTGTGGCTTTAGTCAGTCAGTTGTAAGCCAGACAAACTTTAGCTCTTTAAGAAAGACTTTGGGGGGCATTTTCTCCCAATATAAGTGCACTGACAAGTTGTAAATCAGACATGAACTTTGGCTCTTCATTAAAAGTTTTTAGGCGTATGTGTCTCAATACAAGTGATGTCTGTGGAACAAGAGAAGGACAGTGCAGAATAATTTGTATATATTCTTACTGCTTGAATAACAATTGCCTTTAGTTAGATGTCTCTTTTTTGCCCAGTCACCCAAGCCACATGGGATTGCTAAAGTCATTTTCGAGATGCCCATAGGGAATGAAATTATTGACTGGATTAGAGGAAAAACGGGTTTCTCTGGGCGAATCTCAACTAACCTACCTTGGGATACCAGTGTACCTACCTGGAGGTTTTTTGATAAGGATTTATGATGTGTCTGAGCAAAAGTGACTGGATTGTAAACTTGAAACCTTGTTCTCTGTTAATTTCACAAAAATGGTCACTGACAAGCTGAGTATTTTTGTGATATTTCTTTAAAACCTGTACTTCATAAAATACCTCAAAGAAAGTTACCAAAGTTAAGTTGCTTTGTAAATTACAACTAAATATGTATGCATTCAATTAATTGTATTTGAGCCTATGTAAATTGAATATCAATAAAACCCCAAGTCTCTGAGTTGTTTTCCTTCTTTTTCGGTCAAACCCTCCCCAAACTAGAAAGCCTGTTTCTGTGAAAACGTATACATGGGCCTACACCCTTTAAAAAAAAATTTTGTTTAAAAGTGAAACCCAAAGAGGACTCTCATCTTAGGGCAGTTTCGTTTCAAATATGCAGCTTTCTGGAGCAAGAGTACTAGATAGGCCTGCTGGTCTCATGTAGCGACTGCTGGCCAGAAATCATGAAAATGAACAAGTTGGATAATTAACAGATCAGGGACAGTGACCTGGGCCTTTAAGAGAAGGTTAGCGAATTTGGGGGCGGTACGTCGGTAACATTTTGCCGTAGAGATCTCCCCCAACGCCTGTTGCTGGCGTCTGAACGAAGACCTGCCGACCCACGGGTCTCATGTATTTAGGAAACTCTCAGGGGTCCAGGTTTCCCGTATTTCCGCCTTCGCCGACCCCCCCCCCCCGCCCCCGAAGGCTCGGGAGGCTTCCCCCACGCGCCGCCCGCAGGCACCCGCGGGTCCGGGCGGCCGCCTCTGGGGCGGGGCGGAGGTGCGGATCAGCACCTGGACCTGCTGCAGGAGCCCGGCCTTCGCTCCTCCGCTCACCCGGGCGCCAGGGCCGCGGGCCGGGGGAGGGGCCTCGCCGAAGGGCTCCGCACGTGCGGGCGGGGGATGCCCGGCGCCGGGGGCGGGGCACCCGGAAGCTCGCAGACTTGCCGCGCTCAGCCGGGCCGGCCGTGGGGCGGCGGGGGACACGGCGGGGGTTGGCTGGGGGCACCGCGGGAGGCGGGCGCACCGCCCCAGCGGCGGCCCGCTGTGGTCACAGGTGGGCGGCGGCGGAGAGGGCGCGGCGGAGAACGGAGCCGGGGTCCCTGAGACTCCAGCCATCGCGTTGGGAGCCCCGTGGAGCAGAGACTGGCAGACGCGTCCGCGCCTCGGGAGGAGCCGACCCTTCTCCTCTCCGCCTCGGCCTCTTTGACTGCAGCTGCACCTCGGCCCGGGAGCGCAGGTAACTTCCCTCCCAAGGTCATTCTTCGGGCTGGGCGGTGTTCTCGGCCCACCCACGTCCTCACGATCGGCCGGGGCGGGAGAGGCGCGGCCACCTCGCGGCGGAGAAGTAGGTCTGGACGGCGACCCTGAGCCCTGCCCGGGTGCCGGGTGGCCTCTCCGGAGCCGGGTAGTCGGCCCCAGCGGATACATGCTTTGTCTCCTCCCGCAGCTCCGAGGGTGTTTCCACCCTCACCCTGGCTTCGGGCGGGGACAGCCCGGCCCTCCCCAGCCCGCACCCGCAGGTGAGTGCAGCCACCCATGCCCCGGCTGTCCCGGGCCGCGTAGTAGGCTGTCGTCATGGGAACGGCTAGCGCCCAGGCGGCGCCTGTCCTGGATGGGGACCTGGCGGTGAAGGCGCTTGGAGCCCTTAGAGCCCTAGAGCTTTGTGTCTGGCCACGCCGAGCCAGTAAAGCCTGATGAAAAGGGGACCACCTCCCCCTCTTCTCATTTTTGATTTCTCAGGCGTTGGTGGTTAATCAGGGATAGGCTTGGATGTGCTTACAAGATGTGAGTTGTGTTCTTTCCACTTTACTTCCTGAGGGCTTCTTATGCCTCGTGGTGACAGGTGGAAATCATGACCAAGAAGGGCAGTATGAAGCCAGGGAAGAAAAACAAAGCGGAAGAACCTGAACTGGAGCCCCTGTGCTGCTGCGAGTACCTAGATCGAAATGGGGAAAAGAACCACGTGGCAGCTTGTTTGTGTGATTGCCAAGATCTGGATGAAGGGTGTGATCGGTAAGAGCTGTGTGTTTCTTGATGCTGATCCCTCCGGCCCTTTTGAGAACTACCATGTATACTTTCAGCTTAGCCATCCAGAACACTAGAATTTGCTCTTCATTCTATTTCCACTTATCTCCAACTGAAAGTTGTCTTTTATGTCAAGTGTGAGGACTTTATAAAGATGAACTATTACTCCGTAGTGCACAACTGTCTGTTCAGCTCAGTTTACTAGGACATTATTTCTCATTTAAAGGGAGGAGGTGACAGAGAGAACAGGCAGGTAAAAGGATAGTAGGCCAGTTAAACGCATTAAAAAAAATAAAATGCAGGCCAGGAGAATCTGTAAGTTTAAAATGAACACGTTAGTACCAGAAAGTTCCTACAATTCTCAGTGGTCTCAGCATTCAGAGACTGACATCTTGGGACTGGATTGCACTTGGCCACACAGGGCCTTGAGGGTTGAAAAATCATTTTTCTGCTCTTGGAATTGGTTTCACCCCTTGTTTCTGGGGAGGTCCAGCCAGAAGGCATGTGCCTCCCCTGGACTGGCTGTTTTCAGCATGAGCAGCAACACAGTCCTGATTGATGCTATTGTATTTGGCTTTTATTTTCACCATTATTCCAAGTGATGGAAATTAACTATCCAAAGAGATGATTTCTAATATCACTGAAAAAATTTTGTGCCAAACAGTAATAACCTGGTTTTTATCTATTTTCAAAATAATAATATATTTAAAAATTATCACATGGAAAGCATAATGTGGGGAGAACACAGATGGTGGAAACTTGCTTTTCCCATCAATAATTCCTTCTGGTTAAAAAAAGTCATTGCAGTGGCACATTGCTGATTTGGTATGCTGCTTGGTATGTTCATCTCGCCATGAGAAGCGTTCTTGGGGACTACTGTAGTCTAGTATCCCATAATCCCTTTGTAATTCTTCCTTGACAGTGTCAATAGTCTCTTACAGGTATCTTTAAATGTAGGTTCTTTAGTCTTAGTCTAAAATCCATACTGAGAAAGTAGAACACTTTGGACTAATGAATGGAGAAATGATGCCTTTTCTGTAACCTCCATCACTCAAGACCACAGCTCTTCCATTGGCCTTCTAACTCTTCCTCCCTCCCAGCCCTTGAGACCTGGGCTGGTCCCTGAGTTTTCTTCTCTCCAGACCCTTCTGGATGAGATGGGCTCCCAGCATTTCTACAGACCTGCTGCTCTGTATGCCTCCCATATAGTTAGTTCCCATTCACTTCCAAGTCTAGCCCTAATTTTTAAAATTCTAAATTTTTTTTTAATTCTAAATTTCTAAAACCAATGTTATCCTTCCTTAAACTGTTCCTTTCCATAATAGCCTAATATGCAAAAAAAGTCAACAATACTACCTGTCCACCAAGCTCAGTCATTTGACTTGTACTAGTTTGACCCCCACGCTTCCTTATGCAGCCCCCTGCCCTACTGAACTGGTTTACTCCCCCGGCCCAGGACAGGTTTTGTGCTGCACATGCATCTCTCCACTGGAACGCCTTCTTGCCTTCCTCTCCACCCACAGGAACACTAGCCAGCCGTCAAGGTCGAGCACAAATCCCTTTTTTCCCACAAAGACCCCTGTGATGACTCCACCCAGAAGTGTGTCCTCTCCTCTGAGCACACCTTACCGTGTTTCACTGTAATAGTTCATTGGGTGATTTTGCTACTTTGTCACTTACCTAATATTTCTTGAATTCCCATGTTGTCTTCACAACTAGATGGTGAATTTTTTTGAGATTTTTATGTCTCTACGCCCACCCCAGTCTGAACAGGACTTACGTGGAATACGTGTGTATTCCTGTGTATTTGTTTCGTGGAGAAATAGTTCTGTTAAGTATCTAAACATTTTGTCATTCGTATTAAAAAATTATACATGAATCTGAAGAGCTCGTGTTTAATAGTAAGGAAGTAGAATGCTTGGTCTTTGGCATCTTTTATCATTTATCCTGCTGTCTGGCCTACAGTGTTGAGTGGTTTTTCATTCAACAAACACGTCAGAGGTGTCTTCTCTGTGCTCTCTCTGAACAGATGGATCACGTGTAAGTCCGTGCAGCCCGAGACCTACGAAAGGATCATGGATACGATCTCTGACCGCCTCCGGATTCCTTGGCTTAGGGGAGCCAGGAAAGTTAACATTAGCCTCCTTCCCCCACTCTTCCTGCTGCCTGTTTTCCTCCGAGTGGCTTCGTGGCATTTCCTCCTGGGGGTGGTGGTTTTGACCTCCCTCCCTGTGCTGGCTCTGTGGTACTACTACCTCACTCACAGAAGGAAAGAACAGACTCTGTTTTTCCTGAGCCTCGGACTGTTCTCTCTGGGCTACATGTACTACGTGTTCCTGCAGGAGGTCGTCCCCAGGGGGCGTGTAGGGCCCACTCAGCTGGCTCTGCTTACCTGCGGGTTACTTCTCATACTCTTAGCCTTGTGCCGAGCCAAGAAGGATCCAGGCTACCTCAGAAACCCAGCAAACGATGACAGATCTCTAAGCGGCAGCCAAACCGAATACCTGAACAGAACAGGGCCGGAGAAGCCCAAAGGGTTCCCCGGCGCAGACCCAGCGGGCGGTCTCAACAACCGCGGGCCCAAGGATGAGCCTAAGGGCTGCCCCAGGACGTCGGCCGGAAGCCCCGCCACGGGGAAGGAGGACTGGTGCGCCAAGTGCCGGCTGGTGCGGCCGGCCCGGGCCTGGCACTGCCGGATCTGCGGCGCCTGTGTGAGGAGGATGGATCATCACTGCGTCTGGTATGTTGGAAAAATCTGGAGGCTTGCGGAGGGTGCATTCACGTGAGACTCTCTAGCCGGGTTTGCTCTTCCTTTGTGCCATCCTCAGATTTCTCTCCTTCCCAGCTTTACACCTTGGAGATATTTGTGGGCTGTTATGATGTTCCCACTTAGTCATCAGTTTTTTGAGCTTCACAAATTTAGTTCTTTTCAGTCATTTCCTGAAGGTGTTTTTTTTTTTTTTTCCCCACTTTCTCTTTAGAGCTGCCCCTCATCTTCTCCTTTCTAAGAGAGAAGTATCTACAGTTGAATGACTTTTTAAAAAAGAATGTATCAGACATAGTAGAGGCACATCCCCCTGTGCTCACAGAGCTCAAGAAAGTGTTCCTGTACTTTTAGGTGACTCTTATCCTCTGACCATGTATCCGTCATCATTTTGATGCTACCAGTGATTTCTAGTTGACATTATTGACTTAAGGCCCTGCCAGATAACTCCCTATTTGGTTAGTGGTGCAGAAATGGGCTTTTTGGGTACCTCTTTGCTGGCCAGTGACAAACGAGGACACCTGAGGACACCCGTAACATGTGCGGTGCAACTTTTAAAGAAAATGTTGCAGCTTTACTGAATAAATCTTAAACTAAAGGAGCGTGATTAATTCAGATATGAATGCTGTAAGTAGCATGTTTGCAACTTGCTCTTATTAATACCTAGAAAGATTTGTTAGCCAGGTTCTGCTTTTTGACTTAGTCTTGTCCTTAAGCTAATGATATGATTTCACCTTGCAAAAGAGCGGAGAGTATAAGACTACATCTCTCAGCAGACAAGTTTTTAATTCCCTAAAACTGAAAAACAAGAGAACTTATTTTCTAATAACTGAAATTCACACTATCTCTGTTCTAAAAGCTTTCTTGTTTATTGAGCTATTAGAGAACTTTTAAAAACATGTTTGCTTTCTCCCCCTCTGTGCTGTCTGGAGGATAAATAGCTGTGTCGGAGAATCAAATCATCAAGCATTTATGCTTGCCCTTCTGGTCTTCCTCCTCACCTCGGTGTACGGGATAACGCTGACCTTGGACACCATTTGTACGGATAGAAGTGTCTTCACAGCTCTCTTCTATTGCCCTGGAGTTTATGCAAATTACAGGTGAGACATGGATACCCCATACGGGGCCCCACGGAAGCGGGAGTGGATTTGCAGTGAATGTATGGGGCTGTGATTCACTGCTAGGTTAGGGGGTCTCACCCAAAACACAGGACAGGTTCTGGGGATGCTGGGTATCCCTAAAATTGCCAACACACAGTTGTGCAGTGGATACGTGCATTTTTTTGGGTGATGTCACAAGGAACGTTGACCTTAAAAAGTGAGGAACCAGTGCTCTACAAGTAGGACTAGGCTTACTCAGGGACTTCAGAGTCAAACGACCACTAGCATTGCCCAAGGTAGCCACAGTGAAACTGAAATGATAACTAAAGTAGCAGTCTCTGGGTATGGATGTGGTCTCTTTTGTCGCTCGTTATTGGGGAAATTCTCACTTTATTGCTGTTTTCTGGTGCTTTGTAGCCCAGTCTTAATTTACTGCTTCTGACCCTTTCGTGAAATGCTTACAATCTCTGTAACCTTTCTTTTCTATTTAACCTCCATTGATTTTTTTTCCTGTTCTACTTTTTTTTTTTTTTTTTTTTACATCACCACTCATGATTACTGTGGTATCTAGGTCAGAATTTCCTTCAGTGTTTTTAGGTTGGGGCCCATTTATACAGTGTGATGATCTCCGTGCTGTAGCAGAAGCGGGAACTTTTTAGTTTTGGCCCAATCCCCTGCCCACCCTGTCCCCGAAAGCTCTGCTTGAGGACATTTATCACAACCCACTAAGAATAGTAGTCACTGAAGGATTTCACAACCTATGAAGACTCTCAACACAGAGAAGACAGGAACTTAACCTGCGGAGGAGGGCCCATCTGTTCTAATGCCCACGAATGTCTAGCTCTGCAGTGGCGAGGGGGAGATCTGTCCACAGACTGGTACAGACAAGGGCCCGCACAGGGGTGCTATGTGGACAAAGCAGGGAGTGTCTTGAAAACAAAGGGCGAGAAGAAAGCAGAGGCCCTTGGGGGTCGTTGTGTCTGTATGTTGGTAAGCATGAGTTTTCTAGGCTTTCTGTGGGCCCCGTAAATGAAATGAGGAACACAGTCCTGCTGCTGTGTTCTCAGTGCTATGGACCCACGATTCATGTCTCCTCACTGGGCCTCAGTTTTCCTCATCTTTGTGGCGATTTAATCATCCCTGAGGTCCCTTTCAGCTTAACAGATGAAGATTCTGAATGAATTTCCCGCTAACTCACGTGCAGATGTTTGAAAATAATCACTTGGCAGACGTTAATCGGCAGCCTCTCCTCACAGCCTTACTAATGAGCTGGAAGCAGCTTTCTTGTCCTGTGTGACCCTGTTTGGTTTTGGAAAGCGGGATTTGAAATGTGACGGTGCTCCTGGCGCTCCTTCAGGGCTGCTGGTGCTGGGAGCTGTCCTCTTACCTGTGCTCGTCGGCCTTGTACGGAAAAGAACGGGGATGAGCAACCTTAGCACTGCTGCTCGGTCCCACCCACAGCTCCCTTGAGGACGTTTACAGCAATCTCACGGCGCCTCCGTTTTCTTCTGCGTTAAGAACAATTTAGGAATTATTCATGCAACAAACAGATCTTGACTGCGGTTGTGTCAGACACTGTTGGCTGTGTGGGGGACACGAAACACACAAAACAGTCCCTGCTGTTCTAGTATCACATCCTAGAAAAGGAGGCACCAGTAATTATAAGAACATGTTAAGAGTCATAAGTGAAGCAGGTTATTTATTGGCACTCCGAGGAGAGAAAAGTGTCTTCCGAGTGGGGTAATCAGGGAAGGGGCCAGCGTCCTTAGGAGTAAGTACTACGTGTGTAAAATGTTACCATGGGGAGAGCTCTCTGAATGTGCAGCGCTGGCCGCCCTGACCTGCCTTTTCCTGCTCCCAGCTCAGCTCTGTGCTTCACCTGCGTGTGGTACTCTGTGATCATCATGGGGGGCATGGCCTACATCTTCCTGATCCAGCTGATAAACATCAGCTACAACGTGACGGAGAGGGAAGTGCAGCAGGCCCTTCGACAGAAGACGGGGCGCCGGCTGCTCTGCGGGCTCATCGTGGACACAGGCCAGTACAATCGGGGCTTCCTGCGGAACTGGCACCAGTTCTCCACCCTGGGCACGCACCCCTTCCACCACCCTGCTGAGGACATAGTATGAAGTGCCTTCTGTACGGCTCCGGGGGCGGGAGGGCGTCTCCTCCCTCTGCTCCCTTGCATCCTACACTTCGGTACGCGCAGGATGCTTGTGTTTATCCCCAGTTTCTTAAAGGCGTTATAGGGCCATGCTCAGGTTTAGGCACTGGACTGGGAAGAAATGAATTTTTCTGACTTCACAATTTAAGGGATTTTTATATCAAAGCAGTAAAAGTAGAGCCATTCCTTTCCAGTCACCTTATTAACTAACTCAGTCACCAGAAGTTGAAAAGGATGTGGATTGCTAATGCAGAAATTGATAGAAGCAATTCACCCATTAGTATGGGAGAAAGAGCTTTGGATTAGGGTAGTTTCTAGTCCCTCTTTCAACTCCTAATAGCCATGCGACCCTCGGTCAGGTCACTTCCCTGAGTCTCAGGTTCATTTGTCAAGTGGGGTACTGATGCTGCCCTGGCTACCTCACAGAGCGGTTGTGCGGGGGGACACGGGAGGGTCACGAGAGGGATGCGGTATGTGGAAAGCACTGAGAAACAACGAAAAACTAAAGCACCAGAGAGGTGTGAATTATTATTAGGAGACTCCTAAGACTGGAAAAAATATTTCAGGTCAGAATGTTGAAGCCAGTCCATTTTCAGCATTTCAGAGTGAAAAAACGATCCCCAAATACCATATTGTACGGTTATGGGGATTTCTCTTTCTGAAGTATTAGACATTAACTACTCAAACAGGGTAGAAGACGACCAAATGGATTTACGCTGTCATCTGATCTTGAAAGTTGATAATAATTACGAGCCTAATTATTGCTAGTGTAATGCACAGTGGTCATGAGTTTAGGTGATGAGTTCTCACATTGATCTTATTTCTTATGGATTTATTCTGTTTGGATTTACTCTTAAGTAACTCCAGTAGGCATCAGTGTTTTTTTCCTCTTCCCACATGTTGCCTGGTCAGGTGCTAGCACACTTGTGACAACGGCTGGACGAGAACAGACACTCCTATCGGGAAGATTTTACTCTCTTTGTGGGTAGGGTGGCTGGTTAATATCAAGAGCTTGACTTTTTTGTTGATATAAGTAATTCAGGCACTGTCAGTAATAGCACCAAGTTGCAAAAACCAGTATTCTGGCGTTCACATTATTCTGGCATGAGCTCCCTTTGAGAGGCTGATTGACGTCTTCCCACTTAACTTGCACATTACTTCTCATTCACCTTTCCCAAGATAAAAGTATCTCACTGGGAGAGAAGAAACAGGGTATATGTGGTTTCCACTAATTAATAGATTACTGTTCTTCCCTGGCTCTTCCTAAATTGTTTCTTTAATCCTACCTCAAAATGGAAAGCGTGTAAAGGATGAAATATTTAGCGATTCTGGCATAGAATTAAGATGAGGCAACTTAACGTGGGGAAAAATACCCTGTTGAAATATTTGGTTTTGTACCTGTACTTGTTTTTGGAACCCCAAAGAATTCATGAGCCCTTAAATTTGTTTTGGCTAATAGCTTAATATAGGGAAAATACTGCCAGCTTTTTCAGTCAGTCTTTCTGTGCATGCTGCTGTAGCAAGAGGTTTATAAAGGTCGAGAAGAAATATTGCTACTTCTACAGCATTGCCACCCTCTGCAGCTGGCACCATCCCATGTCCTGCCATTAATCGAGGCTGTCCTTAAGACAGGCACCACATTTTTATACAGGCTTGTCGTTGCTCTCCCTAGAGATGGATTGTTTACTGAACGATAGGCTCCGTATTCCACTAGGATGAGCCAAAGAGCAAGTCTGGGGATGTTAGCAGAGTCTGTGGTGTGTACAGTGGTACCCTGTCCCTGGTCCAGAATCAAGCATTTATTTGCAATTAACATTGGAGGTGATGTAACGAATTCCTCTTTGTGTGGGTTGGAGGTGAGAGAGAGAGAGAGTAATGATGTCAAGGACAGCACATGTGGCCAGAAATCTCTGCTTGTAGTCTCTTGAATGCCAGATGTATAGCCAACTCTGACTGTCTAGCGATTGATAATAAAATTCATAGAAATGTTAATATAGTCAGTAATCTTGGCCTCTTGCCAAATCTTTAACCACAATCAAAATATGATGCACTGAAGCTGAGGAGTACCCTAAAGACCAGAGTCATCTGGGAGAGTTAGGAATGACCATCATCCTTGTAACAGTGCACCCCTAACAGGGTTACCTGGATGGGGCAACTCACTGTTTCCCTCACTCAGATAAGAACTCCTTGTATATTATTCTGGCTGATTGGAATTCAGGTGCTTGTTTGAAGTTGAGAACTTCATGGTTGGCAGTTTACAGAAGAAAGCTCAACCCTTTGAAAAGCTCCGTGGTTCTGCGGAGGTAAAAGCCTACTGAAGTATTTGCACCAAAAGGAGCAGTATAACCAAGGCGCTACGTGTGAGCAGTTTCTGTGGGCTCTGGGATATCCTTGGTCTCTACTCCTGGACTTTCAACCCTTTTTAGGGTCTGGAGCTATCTGAGGGATTTCGTCCTTTTAAAGGACAAGGCCTCTGGGAACAAATGAGTCCCGGGCGCAAGTCGTGGTGGCGGCTGGGAGGATTGCCCTGCGGACCCGTAACCGCAGTTTCTTGGCCGTAGGAGCAGGCCCGCCCCGACGTATTTCAGATAAGTGCGTCCCCCCTTTCACCCCACATCCTCAGTTTCTGTTAAACATACTGGATGTGGAGTTGAGTAAATGATCTGCTGTAGTCTGACCACTTACATTACTGTCATGCCACTGTACACTCTTCGCGGGGGAGAGAAATGGGTCCACTTGAAAGATGTGAGGGAGAAATAGTTGAGAATCAGGATTGCACGAAGGGAGAAAATCCTTCAGTATTTAGAAATGTTTCTTACGCTACCCAAAGAGTACTTTGTGATTATAGCTGGGCACACCTAAGGTGAACTGACCACTGACAGCGGCCCTTTGGTAGGCTCCTCTGATGCTGCTGAATCAAGCCTGAAGCGTGTTTTGGGGACGCTGGGCTGCTCCTTTCACGTCAGCCACCTGCGTGCCTGTTTTTTGGATCCTGTAAATCTTTGCTCTCCAAGCACTGGTGGTCTCCTTTGGTGAATGAACTAAATGTTGTCTTCCACTGTACCATCTGCCTAGCAGAAAGACTGCTACAAACTTTCTCTTATGCAACAGTCCTTGGTACTTCTAAAATTTTTAGCAAGAGAAAATTTTCTATAATAGAATCTTCCACTGCCAGAAAACACAATGCTGGTCAGGTTCTCTGTAATAGTGACCATCTGCTTAATAGACTGTTTCCTTTGGGTAGGACATTAGCTTTTTATTATAAAACACAACTAATATAAGCAAAAATATGACATCTAGAAGCACAGTTTTAACCAGGATGTTTGAAAATTAAGGTGAGGTTTAAGCGTCCCGGTCAGCAGGTTTCTGTGACTTCATTTTTAGCTATATTTTGGTACCCTGCATTTTAAAAAGGAGCAGTTCCTCAAACAAGCAATGGATGATAGAGACTTTTGCTTGAGGCACCTGTTTGGAATCTGGTTTTCTCAGCAGCAGCTTGACAAGTATGCCATTCTGTATTAAACATTGCCAAGGTGATGCAGGGGGAGAACGAGAGCTATGCTTAACTGATGGCTGAATAAAATTCGGTATGCTCTTGTGGATGTTTGTTGTGATTAATATAAACTTTTTGCAAAATCAGCTACATTTAATCCTGTTTCTAATGGACAGTTATCCCCACTTCAGTTGGCACTAAGGGTTTCACTGTAGTATCAGCAGCAGGCCAGAGACTGAATGGTTTAGTGGAGACACATTCCTTAGAGGTTGTGACTGTTTCCGAGATGGGCTTGTGACGTTCCTAGCTAGCCTTCCCGATGGCACCATTAACTTCTAGAAAACTCATATACTTTAAAAGCAAACCTTTAAAAGCAGAGCTAGTCTATTCTAGTTATCGATGCAACTAAAACCCTCTATTTCTTCACATGGCGCCACTGACAAGATGCCGTGTTACAGAGCTCAGCTTGTCGCGATCCTGTGGTCTAGGTGATTTGCCGGTTGGAGTTGTTGGGGCCTCTGAGCCTTTTCATCTAATCTTACGTTTCTGGGTCTGATGTTAGACTAGAGGAAACCCAGGAAATTTTATTTAATATTAAATTTAACGTAACTGATTCAGCGACGTTAAAGGGGACTTGTGAAGCCAACACTGGACGCTGCGGGCTAAACGTTTTGCACTGTTTTTATACTTGTATTCATATCCTCTTATCACCTCAGACTCAGACACAAGGCCTTTTAAGTGGAGATTTTAAAAATTACTGCCATTTATGTAAAATAACGTACCGTGACCAAGTTGTTTAAATGGAAAATAAAGTGCTTTCTTTAAGGAAAATCGTTGTTGTTTCTTGGTGTGTCTCCTGAACTCTTTTGCTTTAAGAAAAGCGTGCATTAGACCTGGGCTGCCTCTTTGGCTACCTAGATGTCCCCATCCTGTGGACTTAAACCGTCCCTAGTCCTAAACTGTTCTTTTCCTTGCGGTTACTTTTCCGGTTCTGTAGGCCAGGGATACTGCTTATTTGGGCATTTTGTCAGCAGTAACACTTTAAATCATATCTTTAGAGTGCAGCAAGAAACGTCAGGTCATTTACTAAGTCACTTCCTAAGGAGGTCATTTTCTAAGTTATTTCCCGGTGTCTCTTTAGAAGGTTCTATAAGTAGATTAAAAAGTCCTCGCTGGCCCAATGAGAGTACGGGCTGCTGAAGACTCAATCTCTAACTGATGCTTGAGGTGAAATAAAACTAAAATAAAGCTTAAGAGAGGAAACTTAAGCTTTATGGGATTTATTTAGGCCCCTGGCAGGTTTACTTGAGGTAGTCACCCTTCCTTATCTACTGGCTTGGCATTAAAATAAAACTGATATTTTATTTCTGGGCGCCGATGCCGGCCAATATTCTATAACTGTGCTATTGGTAAGTAAAGATAGATAGTGATTTAGAGGGGAAGAGGTTAACTGTGAGTTACTTTTAGTCGCATTTCTTTAGTGGCCATTAGTCTTAAAAAGAGTTTTTAGATGATGACTTTATAATCATATTAAAGGAAAAGATGAGTGGGAACAGGGACATTGTGGAAGAAATAAAGTTCAGTATGGTATGTTTTGTCATATCTGAGTAAATCATAATACATTTTCTCTAGAAAAAGGATATGTGATTTTGCAGGTGGTGTAGCTAGATATCCCTTCTAGGAAGTAAGAGACAATAACAGAATTTATTGAACAACACACAGTTTTATTTTACCAACTCAAAGTTTCAGCTTATCAAATAATAGTAGTTACCTCAGGGCTGCAAGGAACTGTCTCGTTTTACTGTGTGCATTTACTGCCTGAATTTGTTGTAATGAACATGTGTTTTGTAATGAAAACTTTTTTTCTAGCAGGCAACTCTCTCAGACAATTCACAGGAGTGTCTTGTCAGTCTTTATATTCTTTAGCATCTTAAACATTAAAACATTCTTTGAATTCAAGATAAGGACCTTGATACATAGAGCAAACTGAGCTGAGGACTGGAAGACTGACCGAGGGTGTTATGCAGAAGTTGCAGTTGGGCGCACAAGCAGACACTTGAACAAATTGCTGGACTGCCTTTGATAGAGCCTTTAGCTTTTGGACTTCCCTTCATGCTTAGCAAAGTGCACCGAGGAGAAGTATCTCTGGTGCTCCAGCTTCTCTGGAATCAGGATACACTGCTACCCTTCGCAGCAGCTGCCTAGGATGCCTTTTGATCCACGGTTCTCCATCAGGTGGGCAAAAAGGGCAGGGTCTGGCAGGATGCCTGTTGCTGATGCTAAGGTACCAGATGACTGGCCCTCCTTTTCTAAGTGCCCACTACTTTTAATTTCTATTTAACTAAAGTTACATTTGTCAACAGTTCACATTAAGCTATAAGGACATATTTTTCTTCACAGTCTCAGGCAAGCAAACACTTGTCCTTTTTAAAGTTTATGATCCTAAAAATACATAGGGTACATTTGAACAGCAGAGCTCTAGACCGTTCCTTTGGATGATCCTGCTGTGATAAATGCGTTAGTGGACTGATTAGCAACCTAGGAGATATCAAAGAAGGGAATACAAATTCACGAAATAATTTCGTTGATCCAAGAAGTACGTGACAGAACATAAACCAGATATATGCGCGCATATGTGGGTGGGTGGAGATGACACACACACACACACACACACACACACACACGGACTGATGGAGATTCCCATTGCAAGCACTGCACTGGGCTGTGGCCACTGGCACACCAAGGACTCCTTACCCACGGGCTGAGCATCTGATTGCTGTACACCTGAGTCACAGCGGTGTGAGCATCTGGAAGTCTGGAAGAATTTCAGCTACCTTCCTACGGAGCTGCTCTCGCCTTTCTTCTTTTCCTCTTTCCTCTTTCGTAAATTTTGCAAACTTCTTCCATGTCTGAAATGTGATCCAGAGAATCCTCCTTTAAGAATAAAAAGGAAAAAAGTGAAATACGACGGAAAAGTTGACTTTCCATCTAACTGAATTGCAAACTTTACAAAAGTAATCCTTATGTGAATAAAATGTTATATGAAAGGTATGGAAATCACAATTGGGACTCGGACAGTAAGAATGCTGCAAAGAAAATGAAGCAACAAAAGAGGATGGAAGTGACTAATGGGTTATTTTTCTCTTGCATCAGGTGGTCTTCCATCACAGGTCACCCTCTGTGAGAAGGTGACATCTGAGCAGAGCACCTGGTGGCCTCTGAGTGCAGGCCATGAGATGTACTCCTCAGGGGGTCTGACCACAGCATGCACCTTGTGTGTGAGGCAGGGCTAGTGGAACAAAGGCTCCAGCAGCCAAAGTCCTTGAGATGGAGATGCTGGGAAAGCACGTGCAGCACGTGCAGCACATGCCACAGTTATTAGCATCAAGGTCCTGGTGCTTGGACGTGAATTGTTTAAAAAGCCCACTGGTAACCTCACCTCCAACAACGGTCTTGAATTTTAGTTGAGGAAAAAAATATTAAGCCAGTTGTCTGCTGATGGGCATTTGGGTTGCTTCCATGTCTTGGCTTTGTAAATTACGAACATTGTTGCTATGAACATTGGGATGTATGTATCTTTTTGAATTAGAATTTTCATTTTTTTCTGGAGTGGGATTGCAGGATTATATGGTAGCTGTATTTTTAGTTTCATAAGGAACCTCCATACTGTTCTCCATAGTGGATGCACCAATTTACATTCCCACCGACAGTGTACAACGGTTCTCTTTTTTCCACACCCTCACCAGCATTTATTATTTGTAGACTTTTTCATGATAATCATTCTGACTAGTGTGAGGTGACATCTTGTAGCTTTGATTTGCATTTCTCTAATAATTAGCGATGCTGAGCATCTCTTCATGTGCCTGTTGGGCATCTGTATGTCTTCTTTGGAAAAACGTCCATTTAGGTCTTCTGCCCTTTTTTGGATTGGGTTGTTTTGTTTTTTTCTCTATTGAGTTGCATGAGCTGGTTGTTTTGGATATTATCCCCTTGTCGGTCACATCATTTTCAAATATTTTCTCCCATTCTGTCCATTGTCTTTTGTTTTGTTGATGGTTTCCCTTGCTGTGCAAAAGCTTTTAAGTTTGATTAGTTCCCATTGGTTAATTTTTGCTTTTATTTCTTTTGCCTTGGGAAACTGATCTGAGAGAACTTTGCTACGATTTATGTCAAAGAATGTTTTGCCTGTGTTCTCTTCTAGGAGGTTTCATGGTGTCATGTCTTACATTTAGGCCTTTAAACCATTTTGAGTTTACTTTTGTATACGGTGTGAGGGAATATTCTAATTTCATTGATTTACATGTAGCTGTCCAGCTTTCCCAACACCATTTGTTGAAGAGACTGTCTTTTCTCCATTGTATATTCTTGCCTCCTTTGTTGTAGATTAATTGACTATAGGTGCATGGGTTTGTTTCTGAGCTCTCTGTTGTGTTCCATTGATCTGTAAGTCTGTTTTTTGTGCCAATACTACATTGTTTTGATTACTGTAGCTTTGTAGTATTGTCTGAAGTCTGCGAGGGTTATACCTCCAGCTTTGTTCATTTTTCTCAAAATTGCTTTGGCAATTCTGGGTCTTCTGTGGTTCCATATAAATTTTAGTATTATTCTACTTCTGTAAAAAATGTCATGGGTATTTTAATAGGGATCACATTAAACCTGTAGATTGCTTTGGATAGTGTGGCCATTTTAACAATGTTAATTCTTCCAACAAGAGCACAGGATAGCTTTCCATTTCCTTGAGTCACCTTCAGTTTCCTTTATCAATGTTTTGTACTTTTCAGCATGTAGGTCTTTCACCTCCTTGGATAATTTTGTTCCTACATATTTTATTTTTTTGATGCGATTTTATTTATTTATTTTTATTATTATTTTTTGGCTGCATTGGGTCTTTTTTGGCTGCGTTGGGTCTTTTCTGGCTGCACTGAGTCTTAGTTTCGGCATGCAGGATCTTCGTTGCGGCATGTGGGGTCTTTCGTTGTGGCACACAGTCTTCTCTCTAGTTGTGGCACGCGGGTTCCAGAGTGCGTGGGCTCTGTAGTTTGCAGCACGCGGGCTCAGTAGTTGTGGTGTATGGGCTTAGCTGCCCCTCAGCATGTGGGATCTTAATTCCCCGACCAGGGATCGAACCCACGTCCCCTTCGTTGGAAAGCGGATTCTTTACCACTGGACCACCAGGGAAGTCCCTTGATGTGATTTTAAATGGGATAGTTTTTAAACTTTCTGGTATTTCATTATTAGTGTAAAGAAATGCAACAGACTTCTGTATATTAATTTTGTATCCTGCTACCTTGCTGAATTCATTTATTAGTTCTAATAGTTTTGTGTGGAGACTTAGGGTTCTCTATATAGAGTATCATGTCATCTGCAAATAGTGACACTTTTACCTCTTCGCCTCCAACGTGGATACCTTTTATTTATTTTTCTTGTCTGATTGCTGTGGCTAGGACTTCCAATACTGTGTTGAATAGAAGTGGTGAGAGTGAGCATCCTTGTCTTGTTCCTGAATTTAGTGGGAAGGCTTTCAGCTTTTCACTGTTGAGTATTCTATTGGCTGTGGATTTGTCATAAGTGGCCTTCATTGTGTTGAGATATGTTCCCTCTATACCCACTTTGGTGAGAGTTTCTATCACGAATGGATGTTGTTAATGAATTTTGTTAATGCTTTTTCTGCATCTATTGAGATGATGTGGTTTGTTGTTCCTTTTGTTAATGTGGTGTATCACATTGATTTGCATATGCTGAACCATCCTTGTGACCCTGGAATGAATCCAAGTTCTCTATTTTGTCTGATATGAGTATTGCTACCCCCACTTTCTTGTTGTCTCCATTTGCTGCCCTTACTTTCAGTCTGTGTCTTTTGCCCTGAAGTGAGTTTCTTTTTAGGCAGCATATTGCAGGTTCTTGGTTTTTTATCCGGTCTACCACTCTATGTCTTTTGATCGGAGCATTTAGTCTATCAGCATTTAAATTAATTATTGATACGTATGTACTTACTGCCATTTTAATCCTTGTTTTCCAATTGTTTTTGTAGTTCTTCTTTGTTCATTTCTTCTTCTTGCTTTTACTTTTGTAGTTTGATGATTTTCTTTTGTAGTATATGCTTGATTCCTTTCTTTTTGTGAATCTATTGTATGTTTTTTATTTGTGGTTAACATGGAATTAAAGTATGTTGACCCATAAATACGTCTACTTGCTTTAAACTGATGGTCATTCAAGTTCAAACACATTCTAAAAGATATCTACATTTTTATACTCTCCTCCCCCACGTTTTGTGATTTCGATGTCCTACTTTACATCTTCATGCTTATCCTTTTATTGTTTACTGTAATTATAATCTCTTATAATTTTTTCATTGTTTTTTAATCTATGTACTGGCTTATTTGAGTGATCTTCAGTCCTTAACTATATATTTGCTCTTCCTATTGGGATTTTCCCTTTCCTATGGATTCTTCTTTCCATTTAAGGAAGACCCTTCAACCTTTCTTTTAGGTTAGGTTTGGTATTGCTGAATTCTTTTAGTTTTTGCCTGTTTGAGAAATTCTTTATCTCTTCTTCTATTCTAAATGATAATCCTGCTGGATAGAGCATCCTAGGTTGCAGGCTTTTCCCTTTCAGAACGTTGAATATATCACGCCACTTCCTTCTGGCCTACAGAGTTTCTGCAGAGAAATCAGCTGATAGCGTTATGAGGGTTCCCTTGTAAACAACTCTTTGTTTTTCTCTTGCTGCCTTTAGAATCCTCTCTTTAACTTTTGCCATTTTAGTGGGTGGGCCAATAGGTTCGTTTGGTTTTTTCCATAAGATGGCTCTAGTAGCACTTACTTGTCTTTAACTTCATTCGAAACAATTTTGTTAGATTGTATGTGACAGCTGTCATATCAGCATGCATTTAAAAAAAGACATAAAAATTGGTGAATTTTTATGTAGCCATTTTAATATGAAAGATGGAAGAAAGACAACATTTTTGGCATTTTATGCTTTATTATTTCAAGAAAGGTAAAAAAGCAACTGAAATGCACAAAAAGATTTGTGCAGTGTATGGAGAAGGTGCTGTGACTGGTCGAATGTGTCAAAAGTGGTGAGGTTTCCTGCTGGAGATTTCTCGCTGGATGTTGCTCCACGGTTGGGTAGACCAGTTGAAGTTGATAGCAATCAAATCGAAACAATAATTGAGAACAATCAACGCTATACCACGCGGGAGAGAGCTGATATACTCAAAATATCCAAATCAAGTGTTGAAAATCATTTGCCCCAGCTTGGTTACGTTCATTGCTTTGATGTTTGGATTCCACGTACGTTAAGTGAAAAAAACCTTCCTGACCACGTTTCCACGTGATATTCTCTACTGAAATGTAATGAAGGCGTTCCGTTTTTAAAACAAATTGTGACGGGTGATGAAAAGTGGATACTGTACAACAATGTGAAATGAACCGCCACCAACCACACCAAAAGCTGGCTTTCATCCAGAAAAGGTGATGTTGTGTATATGGTGGGATTGGAAGGGAGTCCTCTATTATGAGCTCCTTCCGGAAAACCAAACGATTAATTCCAACAAGTTCTGCTCCCAATCAGACCAACTGAAAGCAGCACTCAACAAAAAGCATCCAGAATTAGTCAAAAGAAAACGCATCATCTTCCATCAGGATAACGCAAGACCACATGTTTCTTTGATGACCTGGCAAAAACTGTTACAGCTTGGCTGGGAAGTTCTGATTCATCTGCCGTATTCAGCAGACATTGCACCTTTGGATTTCCATTTATTTTGGTCTTTACAAAATCCTCTTAATGGAAAAAATGTCAATTCCCTGGAAGACTGTAAAAGGCAGTCTTGCTCAAAAAAGATAAAAAGTTTTGGGAAGATGGAATTATGAAGTTGCCTGAAAAATGGTAGAAGGTAGTGGAACAAAAGGGTGAATATGTTGTTCAATAAAGCTCTGGGTGAAAATGAAGAATGTGTCTTTTATTTTTACTTAAAAAACTGAAGGCACTTTTTGGCCTGCCCAATAAGTATTATTATTATTTTTTAACATCTTTGTTGGAGTATAATTGCTTTACAATGGTGTGTTAGTTTCTGCTGTATAACAAAGTGAATCAGCTATAGATATACATATATCCCCATATCTCCTCCCTCTTGTGTCTCCCTCCCACCCCTCTAGGTGGACACAAAGCACTGAACTGATCTCCCTGTGCTATGCGGCTGCTTCCCACTAGATATCTATTTTACATTAGATAATGTATATATGTCCATGCCACTCTCTCACTTTGTCCCAGCTTGCCCTTCCCCCTCCCCATGTCCTCACGTCCATTCTCTACGTCTGCATCTTTATTCCTGTCCTGCCCCTAGGTTCTTCAGAACCACTTTTTTTTTTTTTTATTCCATATATATGTGTTAGTATACAGTATTTGTTTTTCTCTTTCTGACTTACTTCACTCGTATGACAGTCTCTAGGTCCATCCACCTCACTACAAATAACTCAATTTCGTTTCTTTTTATGGCTGAGTAATATTCCATTGTATATATGTGCACATCTTCTTTATCCATTCGTCTGTCGATGGACACTTAGGCTGCTTCCATGTCCTGGCTATCGTAAATACAGCTGCAATGAACATTTTGGTACATGACTCTTTTTGAATTATGGTCTTCTCAGGGTATATGCCCAGCAGTGGGATTGCTGGGTCATATGGTAGTTCTATTTTTAGTTTTTTAAGGAACCTCCATACTGTTCTCCATAGTGGTCTGCTGTTCTGATTGGGTGATTTCCATTATTTTGTCTTCCAGATCACTTATTTGTTCATCTGCATCATTCAGTCAGCTTTGCTTTTTATCTTGGAAATTGAATTATCTTTGGTTCATTTTTTTAGTTTCTAGTTCCTTGTTACAGTGATCTGTGTTTATATTGATAATCTTTCTTAATTCAGTTAGCATTTTGATTATTACCTTTTTGAACTTGAGTTCTGGTAGACTGGTGAGCTCTGTTTCATTATTTTTTATTTTAGGGGATTTCTCTTGCTCTTTTAATTGGGAGTAGTTCCTCTGCTTTTCATTTTAGTTAAGTTTCTCTGTCTCCATGAATTTAGGAGAAACAGTTATCTATTTTGGTCTTGAAGGAGTGTTTCTATGTGAGAGCATCCCTGTGTAGACTGTGTATGTCCAATGTTTTTGGTGTGAGGCCTGGTTTTGATATGGACACCAGCCATGTCTGTCCTCAGGGTGTACTGGCCGTTGTCACTCTGATAGGGTGTTGGTGTTGGGGGATCTAAACCCTGTGCAGGGTGTGAGGCAGGACTTCCTCTCTGCTCAGTGGCAGTCACCACCTTGTCAGGTTCCCAGTTGCAGCAGAAGCTCTGAGGGTCAGGCTTGATCAGGCTCCATTACCCTTGAGCGCATGCTCCGCCCCAAAGGTGGGGAGTGCTGAAGGAACTGGGGCTCGTGCACTTACAGAGCACCAATGTGCTGCCTAAGTAGGTGACGTCAGCTCTGCTCACACGCAGCCCAGGGTCACATCTCTTCCCCTGCTGTGTTTGTCCCAGATCGAGTGCAAGGCTGTGGTGTGGAGTGGGCGGGGCCGGGGCATTTGCTAGGCTGGGGCTGGGGGTCAGGGCACTGTGGCTGCAGGGACTGAGGTGGCCTGAGATCTGGGCTGCCTCTGTGGCAGCCTTCTTATGGGACCGGTCTCCCCCAGACCCAGCATCGAGCTGTGCTGTGGAGTGGGCGGGGCCGGGTGCTCCTGTGGTGCTGCTGGAGCGAGCTCTGACAGTGGTCGCCGGTGCCCCACCTGGATCACAGCCCAGTCCCCCAGGGCTGTCTCTGAGCAGCTAGGTCAAGCCTTCTCCCTGGGCCTGTCTGCCCCAGATCCTGCACCAAGCTGCAGTGTGGATGGGGGTGGGGAGTGTTTGCTCAGCTGGGGGATGAACCACTGCCTGCTCCTGGGGTGCTGCCCGAGTGCCCGCTGACAGTGGCTGCTGCCACCCCACGTAGATCAGAACCCAGGCCCCCCGGGACTTCTCTGTGTGGCTAGCCTGAGTCTTCTCCTATGGCCCGGTTGGCCCTGATCTCACACCAGACTGTGGTGTGGAGTGAACAGAGCAGGGGTGTTCGCCCCGTTTGGGTTAGGGATTCTGATGAGGCAGGAGCCACCACTGCAAGGCTCTCTCTGCCCTGGCTGTTGCAAGCCAACTTGTGTGCACTCCTTGTGAGTCGAGTTAGGCTTCTGCAGCCCTTCTATCTGTCCCAGCAGTTCTCCCAGCAGCCAAAGGGGCTTGTCTCCTCCGTTCTGGGTCCCGGGACTGAACACTCAGACTGTGGCTTGGCCTGCTCACTCCCCAGGGTAAGGGTCTGCCCATGTGGACCTTCTCCTTTCAGAGCCCTCCCAGGGACACAGGTCCCAATCTGATGCCTTTTTTCTGCCCCACCCGGTTAAGTGGAGATCTTTCTTGCAGCTTTGGTTGTACAGAGTTCTTCTGCCAGTTTCTAGTTAGTTTTCTGTGACAATTGTTCCACATGTAGACGTTTGTTTTGTTTTTTGCGGTACGCGGGCCTCTCACTGTTGTGGCCTCTCCCGTTGCGGAGCACAGGCTCCGGACGCACAGGCTCAGCGGCCATGGCTCACGGGCCCAGCCGCTCCGCGGCATGTGGGATCTTCCCGGACCGGGGCACGAACCCGTAGACGTATTTTTGATGTGCTTGTGGGGAGAGGTGAGCTCCATGTCCTCCTGCTCCGCCATCTTGATCCCTCCTAGGCAAAGAAAAGGCATTCCTAGAAGAGGGCATGTCTTGAGTAAAGGCAGAGGCAAGAATAGCTAAGTTTATATTTTCACAAGTAGAGGCATAGATGGGATTTATTCTGGCTTCATGACCTTCTGATGAAGCCCCCCTAGAATGCATTTCAGTCCCCATTAGTTTTATGGCTCATGGTTGGTTGACGCTTCTGATAATGTTGATTTTTTTGTTGGTGGAGGTATTACTGTTCAGTTAAAAAAGACTTCAAGGAGTGGAGCTGCTTGATTTGCTTTCTTCTTTCATCCATCCAGTCCACCATTTATAGCTTCCTGTACTCGGCTATATGACCCACTCACAGTCCTTGCCCCTATCTATCTCCCACTCTCACGTGCTGTTCACAACTTTCTTCTGGCTACGCTCCCATTTTCTGACTTCTACATTTTAGCTCCTACTGTTCTATCCTGACTGAAATGCTCTGCCCTCTGGGGGAATCTTCCTAGATCGTCTTTGTGCCTGCATTTATCTTCCTTCCTCTGAACTCCTAAAGCACATGGGCACAATCACTGGTTTGGTGCTTATTTATAGTCTCTATCTATCTACCTACCTACCTACCTACCTATGTACGTCTATCTACCTACCTATATCTATTCACCTGAGGTCCACCAACTCCTTGACATTTTGTGTGAAGTTGTATGTGATGTGCATATGTGCATTTTCTGGAGAGCAGGTCTGCGACTTTCATTACTACCTCACAGGGGTCTATGATTCCAAAGTGGTTAAGAACTGCAGTATCAAGGCAATACCAGACATATAAGAAGTACTAGTTTGGCTGAGAAGAACTGGCTAAGTGCATAGCTGAGCTCTAATTGCAGAACTATACAGTAACTGCTGACAATGAGAGACTTAGGTCTGGAGACATCTCTTAGTCCCACCATGTATATAAAAAATACCAGATTTGTAAAATTATAAATCTATATCCAATTACAAATTATATACACCTAGAAGTGATATAGATACGCAGAATTAAACTTCATGGTCTTACTAGGAATCATCTTTTCAGTGGTACTGCAGTTTCTCACCCACAGCTTTTCTATACAATATTCTTCCATTCAAATAAAATTAAGAACTCTGAATATCAATTTTTAAGTGTTAACGTTCCTTTTAAAAGATCCATTAGTGTCACTCCTGCCATAAAATGCATCTATTTGTGTACCAAATATCTATCATACACCCATGTACTAGGCTCTGTCATGCTGAGAATACAGTTGTACGCAAGATGTGATGGGGAGAGACGATAAACATGTAAACAGTAAATGACAATTTCAGAGAGTCTTACGTGCTGTGAAGACAATAGGGCAGGTTATTGGATAGACGGGAATGGAGGCAGGTGGCGTGCATCTGAGTGGAAACCTGAATGGTGAGATCTGGGTCACGTGAGAGCTGTGACACAGACGTGAACATTGTCCGTCTGAGGAACACTGTGGGAGGCTAGTGGGGCTGGACCATGGTGAACAGGGGCAGAGTGGGGAGAGACGAAGTCACAGCCATGCTCTTACATCAAGTGGACTCTGGCTGAGAATTTACTTCTTGTTGAGTGCATGGATTCACACACTGATTTTCTAACTAACTTCAAACCCTAAATAGGACCACTATCTTACTATTGTATTTTAGTTTACAAATGAGATTGAATTAGAAAAATGGGGAAGAAGACTGACTTAGCAAGAAGAGGATGATTTGGAGCCAGAAAACCTGATTTGGAGTCCAGGCTCCACCACTTGTTATTTGGGCAATTCATCGACCTGAGCGGCTCCACCATTTGTTATTTGGGCAGTTCATCGACCTGAGCACAGCTTCAGTTTCTTTGCTTGAAAATGAGAATCCTGACATCTGCCCCCTCCCCTCTGGCCTATACTCATCCATCAGCTGAGATGGCATGTGTGAAAGCCCTCTTACTGCCCTGTGTCACATAAGGCAGCTGTCCCAGTGAATCTCTTGGTCTGTTTTTGGCAGCTGAGAAACAGAAAACAAAGGCGGACAAAAAGGGTGTTTAATAGTAATACATTAACAATGACAATAAACAAAACAATAGCTATTATTTTGGGCCAAGCAGTACATTAACTGAGGTCCTATGTTACCTTGTTTAGTCCTCACAACAACGCTGTAAGACAGGTTCTGCGGTTATTCTCATTTTATAAAAGAGGAATAGGGAGGTTCAAATGCGAGCACTTCTTCAAAGGCAAGTCCTCTGAATACCCTCATTCATTGCCTATTTATTTTAGACAAAATTAGAATCAACTTGCTTATGTTTTTTCTGCCCACAGATTTTAGTACCTGTAAGTTAAACAAGGATGAGCAGGTTTTGCTGGAGGTGGGCACCCTACTGGCAACAAGATAGAAACACTTATAAAAAACCAGACACGCACACACATACACACAAATGAAAACAAAGCAACCAAAAGTGAATTGATATAGTGAGAAAAGGGACACTTCTACACCTTCACAATAGTCTTCACACCTCAGAACCTGGAGGCTTATGCCCACCACATTAACTGGTGCTCCTAAGGAATGACATTAAATCACCAAAAAAGGACAGATCGTTTGTTTACTCTCCAAGGGAAGGGCATAATGAAATTTAGAACATTTTTATCCAAAATGCTTAAAGTTATAAAACAGAGAAAAAGCATACTTATATGGAATACCTTATTCCCCAAAGACACTGAATTAAATGTCATCACTGTATTATAAATATTAATATGACATACAGTATGATTCTACTTATATAAAGTTCCAAGTCTTGAGGAGGTATAAATAAAATGAAGTGCAAGGAAATGTTTATCATAAAGGTCAGGAGAGTAGTGTACCTTCAGGAGGAAAGGGTGGGACCTGTGATTGGGGAGGAGCCCGTGGGGACTTCTAGGGGCCAGCAGTGTCCTACTTCTCAACCTCAGGAGTGGTGATAGGGGTGTCCACTTTATAGTTCATTAAGCTGTATTTATAGGATTTAAGCACTCATCTATATTTGTGTTATATTTCACAATAAATAATGTTTAAAAAAATTAAACTTAAAGAAAAAACTATGACAAAGAACACAGTACCTCTGTTTAGGTGTGTTTCATGTATTTCAAAATTCACTTTTAAAAAAAAATTTTTATTGGAGTGTAGTTGCTTTACAGCGTGGTGTTAGTTTCTACTGTATAGCAAAGTGAATCAGCTATATGCACAGTTCACTGTATTCTCTTGCTGGTCCTGTGAGGAAGGGAGGGCAGGCATCCTCCTCCCCTTCCTCATTTTAAAGATGGGGACCCTGGAGTTCAAGGGGGTTACTCTCTTGTCTTCACCCATGCAGTCAGGGGGCGAGCTGGGACTCCCACCCCTGCCGGGTATCTCCGAGTGCCCAGCTCTCCTAGCCTCTACCTTATCTTTTTAGAACATTCCAGGCATAGAATCTATTGCAGAGCAATTGTGAAATCAGTTGAGTGAATTTTCGTAGAGATGAAAACCTCACCTGTCACTGTGCTCCACCGCAACCTTGTGCTTGTTCTGGGAATCGATCCTGGCCTCCCTGACCACGTTATACCAGGCCCTGAAAATCTTCTTCTGAAGAAAACGTACACACAGTGTTTGTACTTCTTCCTCGAGGTCAGTCAGGTACTGGGGATGAGAACAGGGGAAAAAGTGAGACAAATAACAGCACAGACAAAGAATTCAAGCAAATAAACAGTACAAAAGAGAAAGAATCGAACCAGACACAAAACAAAGGACACTGGAGGCATAAGGAGAAAGGATGATGTGGCAGCCAAGGCCATATCCTCTGTAAGGTATTAAAAGATAATAAATGGAATCAGAGGGATAGAAACAGTTATAAGACTGAGGGCGTAGGTTTCTAGTAAAACCACTTGAGCAATTATGGGACAAGAAAGAAGAAATTAGTATAAAAACAAAAGCTGATGTGATGACACATTACAGTTTATAGGGATACTCTGTATGTGAAAAGAAACGTGCTTAAGATTTTATACTAACAAAACATTGATTTGACATTTTCAAATTCATTTCAAAGCAGTGAATTGAATTGCCTCTTCTATATTGTTCTTGAAAAAAACATAATGACTGTTGACATCTGGAGTGCACCTAATTTTCTTACATAGGGTTGGGCAGAGACATGTATTTAACACTCCCTTCATTGGGGCCTTACCTGTAGCCAGCTCCGGATGACTCTCCTAAGTAATATTTGGGAATAAAATCGATCAGCTTTGGCCATCTTCCTAGCCAGGCTTTCCTGACTCCACTGGAACCAGGTCAGCAGGCATTTCCTCTCTAGGGCCAAAGAGTGATGTCCTTTGGCCACCTGGACAGTTTTTTAAATGAGAAAAGGAAATTATTCCTTATATGTTAAATCATTTAAGGAAATACACATCACCTTGGCAAGTGATGCTGTAAACCACATACAGGCAGTTACTGGACAGAATAATCTTACGGACATTCACCTATGTCCTAAAAGCTTTGACTACTGACTGTATTACTGTATTACATGGGGACTTTAGATTCACATCATGCATAGCCTTTCAATGCTGACTCCCTGAAACCACAATGACTGGCTGGTTATTCAGGAAATGGAACAAACAACCTCCAAAACCATTTTGTCGCTCGCACTGAGCTTTAAAGTGCATGGGTGGCAACATTCTTGGTTCCTTCTCCTGGAGCTTGGGCAGCAACTGCATAACAAACCTCTCTTTATTATGTGCTTAACCACTGTCTAATTGAGGAAATGCCAATACTTTCAATTAGTTTTGTAGAAGGAGCTGTCACTAGCACTGAAATTTAGACATTATCAATAAACCACAAACCATTTGGTAGAAAAATAACATGATGAATAATTTCTTACCAACTTAAAGGGCTCAGAGTATCATTCTACCAAAATAAACATACAACTCAGACTTTATAGATTTTTTTAAAAGTAACTGTTACATTCTCTTAAGAGGCAGAGGGAAAAGCCCTTCTCTCTTAGTCCTCCCCATTAGACCTTTTTCTGAGTCTTGTCTCACTACTGAGCACTGTAATGTGACTGATCTGAGTCCCTTGGCAGTCACACATACTGGCCAAAATGACCATCACAGGAGGTCTCTGTGACACCTGGGAGCCAAAAGGCAAGGGGAGCCAGAAACACACAACCTCCTACCCTCTCTGCTCTCCATCTTCTAGGAAAACACAGAGAACCAGGGAGAAAAAGAAAGATAATCAGAAGATCCCTTAAAAATTCTGAAAACTGTTATTGGAACAAATGAAATATAGCACATGTGAGTTTAAGGGAAAATGCTAAATAACTCTTCTGAAAAAAAACCAAAAACGTTATAAAGAAGCCAGGAACTGTTTAACTGGACCCTTTTTCTTTCTTAAGTTTTTCTGTCCCTGCCTGGATGTCAGCTCTGCTGGATGAAGAAGATACTGCTTCCTCTTACTGTCCTCCAGAACTTTTCCCTTTACTCCTTTCTGTTTTTTTTCTAACTTTCTTTTTTTTTTTTTTTTTTTAAACTTTCAGCTGGTGGTTGGTATCTACATATACCTCTGATTCCTACACAGCACAAAAAACATGCCTGAACTGGGCAGGATTTTTGGAGGAAGGGGTTGCTGAGCTCCATTCTAGCTTTGTAACCAATGTGCTGTGTGACCTTAAGCAAGTCAGTTTTCCTAAGACTCAGTTCCCTTATTTACAAATTGAAAGAGAAGGAGAGGATTACTAACATTCTAAAATTCTATTATCTTGTGTGGTAGGATGAATAGTGGTCCTCAGGGATAGCCACAAACTAATCCCTGGAACCTGTAAATGTTACCTTACATGGTAAAAGGGATTTTGTTACCTTACATGGTAAAAGGGATTTTGCAGATGTGATTAAGTGAAGGATCTTAAAATGGGGAGATGATCCTGGATTATATGGGAGAGCCCTAAATGTAATCACAAGAGTTCTTGTAAGAGGGAGGCAGGAGGATCAGCATCAATATGAGATGTGACATGAATGTAAGAGATTAGAGTGAATTGAGGAAGGGGCTGTGGGCAATGGAATGCAGGCAGCCATTAGAAGCTGGAAAAGGAAACAGTTTCTCTCTTGGGAAACTCCAGAAGGCAGTTGTCTTGCTGACACTTTGACTTTAGCCCAGCAAGTCTGATTTTGGACTTCTGACCTCCAGAAATTTAAGATAATAAATTTGTGTTTTAAGCCACTATGTTTGTGGTAATTTGTTATAACAGCATAGGAAACTAACACACTTGTTACAAACTAAAGAGGTGATTCTCAAAATGTGGTGCTCAGACTACTTGGATCAGAATCTCCTGGGCTACTTTTTTTTTCCTTTAATATTATAGTTTTTTATTCTACTGTTTTTTTTTTTTTTAATTTTTTTTTTTTTTGGCCACGCCATGTGGCCTGTGGGATCCTAGTTCCCCAACCAGGGGTCGAACCTACACCCCCTGCATTGAGAGCAGAGTCTTAACCACTGGACCACCAGGGAAGTCCCTGGGCTACTTTTTAAAAATGCAGATTCCCTGACACACCGCCCCCAGCCCCCTGGCCAACAACCCAGACCTACTGAGAACACCTGTAGGTGGGAACAGGAACTTGCGTTTTTATAAGCTCTCCAGATGGTTTTATGAATAGGAAAATTTGGAAACGCTGGATTCAGATCTGTGTTCTCTTGTTTTTATTTTAATTAGGTTTTTCTATATTTAAGGCCTATAACTGTCATTTTGAACTCAAATTCCTGTTTCTTTTTATATTCTTTTTTTTTTTTTTTTTTGCGGTATGCGGGCCTCTCACTGTTGTGGCCTCTCCCGTTGCTGAGCACAGGCTCCGGACACGCAGGCTCAGTGGCCATGGCTCATGGGCCCAGCTGCTCCGTGGTATGTGGGATCTTCCCAGACCGGGGCACGAACCCATGTCCCCTGCATCGGCAGGCAGACTCTCAACCACTGCGCCCCAGGGAAGCCCTCTTTTTATATTCTTATAAGTAAATTTTTAAAAATTTAATTTGATTATTCACCCATAGATTATTTTGTTTCTAAATTTTATACCTTTCTTGATTTTACTCAGTCAAAAACAGGGACCAAAAAAGAAGAGCTGATAAGAATTTAAGAGTGAGTTTTTCTACTTCCTGTCTGCTTTTCCTTTGTGTATTAATAATTAAAAACAAAGAAACAGACAAAAGCCAGAGAGAATAAAACAAAACTAGGAGTGCTCAATTGGATAACAAATTATCTGATATGACTAACGTTTGTTGTAGTATATTGCAAGAAGCAAACTTCCATTCAGATTTCATTTCCAGACTCATTCACTCAGAAAACTAAGTCTCAGCCCTCCCATATCATTACCAGGAAAATAGCAATGCTTGGGGCACAGATGGGTCAAGGCCTCCAAGAGGAGGGATCCTCACGCCCTCAGGCCTGACCACCACAAATTGGCCTCCTTAGCTGGTTTGAGATACTCAGTGGTTCCAGAACCACCGGTTAGGAGGCAGAGGACAAAAAAATCAGAGACAGAAAAACAGTGGCGAGGGCATTTAGGGAAGATAAAAAGAAGAAAAGAAAGTGTGAAAATAGGAAGAGAACAAAGAGAATGAAGGGTGAATAGATTGGCTAGGGGAGGAAAAAGAGTAGCCTAAGTCACGTTCACAAAGGTACAACCTGCAGCATTACTGAGTGTAGTGGGATTCTTATGATACCACAGCATTATTGTTCATCTTTAATCCTGGTTTTCATAACCAAGAAGATTAGCCTTACTTTTCAGTATTAACTTGGCCAAATGTGTAAATAAAAGTGGTCATAACTGGTAGGCATTACTGACCTTATTATGAAATAGAATTCTAAAGATAACATTTTATCTATGTTGAGCTTTTGATCATTTAGTTAAATGCCCTGTTCTGTGCACTGGATAAATTTGAATTTCAGTGGTATTTGATTTCATATATCCCTGTGTGGTAGAGTGGATGACTATTCCAGATAATAGGATCAGACACCCACACACTTGCATGTGATTTCATCCTGTCTCCCACTGGAGTAAATGGAGCCTCTTTCTCCTCTCAGTGACCTTGAGTTTGGCCTTATGACTTGCTGTGGACATGATACAAACCAAGGTTTCATATGAGTTTACATAATTGGGTTTGGCCTTTGTATCTCAGACATTTGCCAGGTGAAAGCTTGCCCTGAATAACAGCTGGAGCCAGAAAGAGGCTGTGGAGAGATCTGAATTTGATCTAAACTGGCCCACAAACATATGAGTGGGAAATAAATACCTGAGTTGTAAGCCACGATATTTCAGGGCTGTTTGTTAGGCAGCTTTATTGCAGCAGAAATCTGATTAGTATACCTTACAGTAATTATTTTTCCTTTATTACATAGCTATACACTGCTAAAATTGAGAGAGGCCTCTATTCATCCTACCTTGGAGGTTCTCTAATAAAAAATGTACTCTAGTTTTTTCCAACCTATTCAGTTACAGAAGTCTTTCTCTACCTTGGAAGACCAAATTCAAACTTTTATCTAAAACAAGTAAATATCCACACTCAATTCATTTATCTCTCTGACTTTTAAATCTCCAAACGACCTCCAAAGCCTCATTGGGTGTTTATCCTATTTTAAAGTCCACTTGCTGATTTGGGGGGATAAGAGTGTGACACTGTACCTGGAGGTTCTGCTTGCTTTGCATTCTCAGTCTCTTCCAAGGCTCCAGACCTTTTTTTCTCAGCAATACGCTTTCATAATGTTCCTTGGCTATTGCTTCCAGCTGCTGGTTCCTCTTAATTCTCTTCTGCTTCTCTAGTTCTTTCTGGAAAAAATAAATAGGTAAAAATGCCAAGGAGGAACCAAAATAGTGACATAGGAAGTTCCTGAACTTCCCTCCTCCCTTGGATGCACTGAATGTATAGCTACACATGGAGCACTTCCCTCTGAAAGAAATCCAGAAACTAGCTGTGTGACTTTTCCACATCAAGCGAATGAGAAAATACCTACATTGATACTTCAAAAATATTGACAGGAAAGGCTGAGACACAGGCTTGCCATAAACGCCACCCCTGGCTCAGTGCCCTGTAATAGGGAGGGAACTCCCAACTCCCAGCTTCTTCCTAAGGAGTGAAGGATTTGGACTGCACATCTAGCACCCCAACTTTAAAGACAACCATTCAAGCAAGGGATGGGCCCCCAAAACACCAACAAGGCTTGTGTCCACGAGACACACAAGACTGTAGCAAACAATGAAACAGGTCTTATTGGATGAGAGTACTCACCGTGGCTATGGTCCTATACTCACTCCTGTGCTCTCAGGACTCAGTCCTGAGAAAGGCAAAAAGCCCATTCCCAGTCTTTCCCTGAAAGAGATTTGACTTCATACTTTACGAACTGCTGCCTGAGGGTCCAGGTTCTAATTTAGCACGCATCTAGGAGCTGGCTGAGATCCTCTCCAGAGCAGGAGGGAGCCTTTGGGTACTTCCTCTGCCTTCTCCCTCTGGCTCACTCCAAAGGTAAAACCAGATTGCTAGCATCTGTCTGAAAGGAGCTTGTACACACATTTTGCATGCTAACTTTTGTGACTGCCACCTGAGTGGGATGGGCTCCTGGACTGCCTGGCTCTGACAGCCAGTGGAACTTACATTCACAAGTCCCATAGGACTACGGCAAACAAGAAGGCTTTAAACAGGCACAGGAGAAACCCCCCCGCCCCCCCCCCCCATCGCCCTGGCCACCCAGCCCCATGGTTATACACCTGGGCTCAGTGAAAGGGAGCAGGAAAAACACACATCTCCTAGTTTCTCCCTGGAAGGGGCTTAACTACATATTTTCACAGCTGCTGCCTGAGGGTACAGCTTCTAATAATCAGTGTGTATCAAGGTGCTGACCGAGATCCTTTCTTTTGACAACTGTCTTTTGACCAGGAACCAGAATTTGCTGTAAGAAGCACAGGGCTGCTTCTGAGATCCAGGCCCCTATAGGGAAGGCTGCTGCCTCTAAACCAGCTCCTTCCCAATCCCGGCTCCTGGAGAGAGAGCCGCTTCTGCGCCCAGAGGATTTTTCTGCTTGCTTTCCCCAAGTGTCTCCCCTGTCCAGCCCCCTTGCCTCCAGCCTGAGGGTCTTCCCTTAGCCTGACCCTGAAGCCTGCCTCATTTACAGCCCTGCAGGCTGGCTTAAGAGGGTTCTGGGAGCTGGAAAGAGGTTCAGATGAGACTGCTGCATGGATTAGTGAAGAGCCGCACAGAAAGCACCTGCCCCAGAGTCAGCCCCCAGGACACAGGATGAACCAGCAGAGAGGGATTCCCTTACTCGGGCTCTGCATCTCCAACCCCAAGCGACAGGTCTTGGCACACGCTCAAATACGGGGAGCTACTAAGGACAAAGGCAGTGACAAAGGTTTGAGAGACAACCAGGAGCCTGGGCCAGGCTGATGAGATTCATCTTCTGCATGTGAGCACTCTGTCAAGACTAGCAGAGGTGACTGTTTTATCTAATGCACAGAAACCAACCCAGAGAGTCAAGAAAAATGAAGAAACACAGAAATATGTTCCAACCTAAAGAGCAAGATAAACCTCCAGAAACCAGTCTTAATGAAATGGAGATAAGTGATTTACCCAATAGAGTTTTCAAAATAATGGTCATAAAGATGCTCACTGATGTCAGGAGGGCAATGCATGAACAAAGTGAGAATTTCAACAGAGATAGAAAATATACAAAAGTACCAAACATAAATCATACAGCTGAAGAATACAATAACTGAACTGAAAAATTCAACAGAGGGTTTCAACAGCAGACCAGATCAAGCAGAAAAAAAGATCAGTCAACTTATAGACAGAGCAGTGGAATTCAACTGGAGGAACAAAAAGAAAAAATGAGAAAAAGTGAAGATAGCCCTAAGGGACTAATGGGACACCATCAAAGGGAGAATAAACATAGGAGTCCCAGAAAGAGAGAAGAGAAAGGGGCAGAAAACTTATTCAAAGAAATACTGGACAGTTCAACTTCACATGGTCAGGCAGCTGGAAAGATGCTTAGCATCTATAATCCCTTGGGCTTCAGTGATACAGTCTTTTCCCAGTGCCAGTTCTATATCTGCTCCATCCTGTAGTACTTTATCTGTGACTGTTTTTAACCACAAAATTCTGCTGATTAAAGAGGCAAATCCATATAAACCTGGCCTTTTAAACAATGCCTTCATTCTGTCGTAACCAGTCCCTCTTCCTTAACCACACTTTTCTTATTAAACAACTTAGCAAAAGAGTTTTCCCAATTTGCTCTTTTATAAAATTTTATAGATCTTTCAAAGGGAAAAGTACTTTATCTCCATCTTTGTCTCATATTTCTCTACCTCTACACCTATGACAATATACAGAAACACTGGTATACCCTGTTCTATAAAGCCAATTACTTCTTATTTTGCTCTAGTCTCATTATAACCACATTTTTTAGGTTTTGACCACTCCCTTTCCAGAATCTTGCATCATGAAACATGTGCACAGGGAACATTCCCCAGCACAGATCACATGCTAGGCCACAGAATAAGTCTCAATAAATTTAAGATTGAAATCATGTCAAGCATTTTTTTTCTGACCACAATGGTATGAATCTAGAAAAAAAAAAAAGAAAAAAAAGAAATACTGGCTGAAAATTTCCCTAACCTGGAGAAAGAAACAGATATCCAGGTCCAGGAAGCCCAAAAAGTACCAAATAAGATGAATCTAAAGAGACACACACCAAGACACTTTATAATTAAATTGTCAAAAATTAAAGACAAAGAATCTTAAAAACAGCAAGAGAAAAGCAACTTGTTAGGTATAAGTGCACTCCTTATACACTGATAGTATAAGACTATCAGTGGATTTTTTGGGCAGAAATCTTATAGGCCAGAGAAGTGAGATGTTATATTCAAATGCTGAAAGACAAAACCCTGCCAATTAAGTATACTCTACCCAGAAAAAATGTTCTTCAGAATTGAAGGAGAGATAAAGAGTTTTCCAGACAAACAAAAGCTGAAACAGTTCATCACCACTAGACCAGCCTTACCAGAAATGTTAAAGGCCTTCTTCAAGTTGAAATGAAGAACACTAATAAGTAATATGAAAACATATTAAAGTATAAACTCACTGATAAAGGTAAATATATAGTTAAATTCAGAATACTCTTAATATTATAATGGTGATGAGTGAATCACTTAAAACTCTAGTATAGGTTAAAAGACAAAAGTATTAAAAATAACTATAACTACAATAACTTGTTAATAGATACACAATATAAAATTGTGACCAACACATAAACTATGGTGGGAGAAGTGTAAAAGTGTAGAGTTTTTGTATGCATTTGAAGTTATCAGCTTAAAATAGACTGTTATAACTACAAGATGTTTTATGTAAGCCTCATGGTAACCATAAAGCATAAACTTATAGTAAATATACAAAATATTTATAAATCACAGCACAAATACATATAATCAAAGCACAAAGGAATAATTCAAGAGAGGAAGGAACAAAGGAACTACAAAACAGCTAGAAAATAATTAACAAAATGGCAATAGCTAGTCCACACCTATTAATAATTACTTTAAATGTACATAGATTAAGTCCTTCATTCAAAAGACACAGAGTAGCTGAATGGATAAAAAAAACAAGACCCAACTATGGGCTTTCTATGAGAGGCTCACTTCAGCTTTAAGGACACATAGAGACTGAAAGTGAAGGAATGGAAAAAGATATTCCATGCAAACAGGAACCAAAAGAGAGCAGGGGTAGTTATTTTACATAAGACAATATAGACATTAAGCCAAAAATGATATCAAGGACAAAGAAGGTCATTATATCATGATAAAGAGGTCAATTCATCAAGAAGATGTAACAATTTAAAATATTTATGCATTCAACATTGGAGCACCTAAATATAAAGCAAATATTAACATTTTGAAGTGAGAAATAGACAGAAATACAATAACAGTAGTGGATCTCAATAACCCACTTTAAACAATGGATAGAGCATCCAGACAGACAATCAACAAGGATATATTGGACTTAAACAACACATTAGACCAGATGGAATTAACAGACATATACAGAACATCTCATCCAACAGCAGCAGAATACATATTTTTCTCAAGTGTACATGGGACATTCTTCAGGATAGATCATATGTTAGGCCATAAAACAAGTCTTAATAAATTAAAAAAGACTGAAATCATACCAAGCATATTTTCCAGCTACAATGTTATGAAATTAGAAATCAGTTACAAGAGGAAAACTGGAAAATTCACAAATATGTGGAGATTAAACAACATGCTTGTGAACAACCAAGGGTCAAAAAAGGAATCAAAAGAAAAATAAAATAATTTAAAAATATCTGACAAAAATGAAAATGGAAACACAACATACCAGAACTTATGGGATGCAGCAAAAAGCAGTTCTACGAGATAAGTTTAAATGCTTACATTAAGAAAAAAGAAAGATCTCAAATAAACAACCTAACTATACACCTCAAGGAACTAGAAGAAGAACAAACTAAGTCCAAAGTTAGTAGTAAAAAGGAAATAAAGATCAGAGCAGAAATAAATGAAATAGAGAGTAGAAAGACAATTAAAAAGATCACAGAAACTAAGAGCTGTTTAAAAAAAAAAAAAAACCAAAAACAAAACAGACAAACCATTAGCTAGACTAAGGGAAAAAAAAAAAAAAAAGACAAAACCAGAAATGAAAGACATTACTACAGAAAACTGAGAAATACTAAGAATCCTAAAAAAACTACTATAAACAATTAAATACCAACAAGTTAGATAATCTAGAAGAAATGGATATATCCCTAGAAACATGCAACCTACTAAGGCTGAATCATGAAGAATTAGAAAATCTGAATAGACTAATTACTATAGACTCAATTAGTAATCAAAATCTTGGATTTGACACCAAAAGCAAGGGCAACAAAAGCCAAAATGAATAAGCAGGACTACATCAAACTAAAAAGCTTCTGAACAGCAAGGGAAACCATCAACAAAATGAAAAGGCAACCTATAGAATGGGAGAAAATATTTGCAACCACATATCCAATAAGGGGTTAATATCCAAAATATATAAGGAACTCATATAACTCAATAGCAAAAACCCCCAAAAAACTCATTTGAAAAAATGGGTAAAGGATCTGAAAAGACATTTTTCCAGAGAAGACACACACAAATGGCCAACAGGTATGTGAAAAGGTGCTCAGCATCACTAATTATCAGGGATACACAAATCAAAACCACAATGAGCTATCACCTTACACCTGTTAGGATGGCAATTATCAAAAAGACAAGAGAAAACAAATGCTAATGAGGATGTGGAGAAAAGGGAACCCTTGCACACTGTTGGGGAATGTAAACGGGTACAGCCACTGTGGAAAACAGTATGGTGGTTCCTCAAGAAATTAAAAATGGAACTACCATATTATCCAGCAATCCTACTTCTGAGTATATATCCATAGGAAACAAAATCACTGTCTCAAAGACATATCTGTACTCCTATGTTTATTGCAACTTTATTCACAATAGCCAAGGAATGGAAACAAAGTAGGTATCCATCAACGTATGAATGGATAAAAAAATGTGCTATAGATACACACAATGGAATATTATTCAGCCTTAAAAAAAAAGAAGGAAATGTGGTCATTATTGACAACATGGATGAATTTTGAGGACATTATGCTCAGTAAAATAGGCCAGACAGAGAAAAACAAAAATACTAAGTGGTATCACTTATATGTGGAACCTTAAAACAAAAATGGGTTGAAATTGTAGAAACAGAGTAGGATGGTGACTGTCAGGGCCTTTGAGGTGGGAGAAATAGGTAGGGCCTGGAAAAATGGTACAGACCTTCAGTTACAAAATGAATAAGGTCTGAGGACCTAATGTATAACACGGTAACTATAGTTAACATTTCATAATTGAAACTTACTAAGAGAGGAGAAAATAAGCGTTCTTACACACACACACACACACACACACACACACATATACAATAAGTATGTGAGGTGATGGATATATTAATTAACCCAGTGGGAATCCTTTTACAATGCCTACATATATCAAATCATGTTTTATGTACATTTTAAGTATCTTACAATTTTGTCAATTACACCTCAATAAAACTAAAAAAAAAAAGATGCAATGACCTAAAAACTCATGAATTTCATTTCAACAAATAGCTAATTATTTTAATTTGAATATGTAACCACTAAACAGCATGTTAATCATGGTAACAGAACACTGGAACATTAAAAAAAGGAAACAATTCTGCAAAGAGGGTGAGGAAAAGTTCCTCATGAATCCTGCAAGAATCAGGGCTATGCATATCCTTGGATTTATTCAGCATTGTTCACAGAAATGATTTACATCTCACCAAGTTACTAGAAAGTAAAACAGTTAGGAGAGCAATCAGTATTTTCCCCTTATTATTACGGGAAACGTAGCAATATAGCCCCTTCATTTAGATCATGGGGTAGAAATTTATATATGAATAATTCTATTCAAATTTAAAGATACTTCATACTCCATTAAAAGTCTAGTGATGGCTGTTATGCAAGTCACAGGAGCAAAAGCAAAGACTTCAGACTGTCTTCACAGTAGTTGTCAGTCTCTGCAGTAAAAATCACTTAATTTAAGCTTCTTTTTCTTTATTTGCCACAATTTCACTTCAAGAAAACGGTTGTGGTGAATTGGCTGATTCTGACAAGCTACTTAATTGCCTGAGTCTTCTCTGAGGAAAAAAAAAAGAGAGATAGGGCACTGGAACATTTCTAAGGTGGAAGGGAGATTTGCTCTGATCTTCCAATCCACACTACCTTTATCTGTACACATTCCTCAATGAATATGAAATGTCCATATTCTCTAAAGGATTCAACCAAAATTACCTTCATAATCTTTATTAGACAGTTGAGATATTGAATGGACAGAAAAATTATTTTCAAGAATTTTCTTATGACCAACAAGAGGAAGCTGAGAGTTAAATGGAGAGGAAAATGGAAGCTGGCCATCTTCACATCCACTGAAATGTCCCTGTAGCATCGAGGCAGCAGCTGCAACTTGTAGACAGGAATCTAACACAGTAAGCGTCTGGAGAAGCCCTCAGGCCCGGCCAACCCTGTTCACACACACACCTAAGTTATCTTCCTAGAATTACAACTCTATGGCTGGTGTCGTAGCCTCTTAAGGAAAACCATTTTCATGTGGCTTGTGAGGGAAAATGGCCTACTTATTTATTTAAAAAAGTTTTTATTGGCATATAGTTGATTTACAATGTTCTGTAGGTTTCTGCTGTACAGCAAAGTGAATCAGTTATACATATATCCACTCTTTTTTAGATTCGTCTCCCATATAGGCCATTACAGAGTATTGAGTAGAGTTCTCTGTGCTATACAGTAGGTCCTTTTTAGTTATCTATTTTATATATAGTAGTGTGTATATGTCAATCCCAATCTCCCAATTTATCCCTCCCCCACCTTACCTGCTGGTAACCATTAAGTTTGTTTTCTACATCTGTAACTCTATTTGTTTTGTAGATAAGTTTATTTGTACCTTTTTTTTAGATTCCACATATAAGTGATATCATATGGTATTTGTCTGTCTCTGTCTGACTTACTTCACTCTGTAGTGACAATCTCTAGGTCCATCCGTGTTGCTGCAAATGGCATTATTTCATTCTTTTTTATGGCTGAGTAATATTCCACTGTATATATGTACCACAGCTTCTTTATCCATTCCTCTGTTGATGGACATTTAGGTTGCTTCCATGTCTTGGCTATTGTAAATAGTGCTATAATGAACATTGGGGTGCATGTATCTTTTCAAATTATGGTTTTCTCTGCATATCTGCCCAGGAGTGGGATTGCTGGATCATATGGTAGCTCTAGTTTTATTTTTTTTAAGGACCCTCCATACTGTTCTCCATAGTGGCTGTACCAATTTACATTCCCACCAACAGTGCAAGAGGGTTCCCTTTTCTCCACACCCTCTCCAGCATTTATTGTTTGTAGATTTTTTAAAAGTATACTTTTCCATGGAAAAATAGAAAGAAAAACATTTAATAAATCAGATATCTGCTTGAGCCAAAGTTTTGTATTCATATGCAGCAATTTACTTTAAATGTGTATTTCCTCCCTTGATTAAGGTTTCCTCAATAGAGTTGGCTGTATTTCATTACTAATACTGTATTTTCCATTTCCTTGTATAGAAAATGTCCATAACACCTGCATCTAAGGTTTATTGGGAGGATTACATGAAATGATGCTGTCTGCCTTGAGACGGCACTTATACTGGGGATCTATGCAGCTAGGGTTTCACAGAGCATAATTCACTCAGGCTAAAAAAGGGACACAAAATCAGGGTATCTTTCTGATTTAAATTATTCAACAAACGATATGCAACAAATAAGGCTCATTTGAAATATATATATATCTCCACCACTACTGCTTTGAAAGAAAGACAAGGAATTACAGCAAGAATTAAGAGGAATACAGGGCAGTCGACACCATTCCCACACTCTGCCTTCCATCCATTACAAGCCACCCTTTCATTGTGCTCTGGGACGTATTCCCAGTTAGGTACTCCTGTAATTTATAGTCTTTGCCCTCTTGTATCATGAATTTCTCCCTCGCTACTAGATCATTCCCATCAATATGCATATATGTGCTGATACCTCCCATCTTTTAAAAAACAAAATAACACTCAAAAGACCAACTGCCAACAGAAAAAAAAAAATCCTTCTTCGACCTCATGTGACCCCTATTATATGGGCTCCCTTCCCAGCAGTCCACTGAAAACACTCTTGTCTATGTCATGAATAACCTCCATGTTGCCAAATCAAAGTTTCACTTGTCTGTCCTCTTTTTAATTGAACCCAGCAGCATTTAGCCCAGTTAAACACCATCACTTCCTTCCAGAAATACTTTTTTCTCTCAGCTTTTCAATAAACAATTCTCCTGGTATGCTTTCTACCTCACGAGTTCCTCATCCTCTGAGTAGTTATTCATATATTCTAGGACTTAGTCCTGGATCCTCATATTTCTCCTCTATCCAGACAGTCTCCCAAGTTGATTTCATTCACTTCCAGAGCATTAAAAACACTGACATGTTTTTGACTCCCAGGTTCCTTACTACAATCTTGATGTCTGGGCTTATATATTCAACTGCCTATTTGACATGTTCATTTGGATGTCTAATAGGTATCTCACATTTAACCTGCCCTTGTGGACCGTATAGAGGCCTCCTCAGCATCTAGCAGCTCAAATATCAGTTCTTCAGAGAGGCTTTCCCCATCTTGCTTTCCCCATTATATCTCTCCCTCTACTTCTTAGTTATTATCTTATTTATTGCCTGTTTTCCCCACTAGCATATAAGCTTTATGAGGGCAGGGCTATTGTCTGTCTTCTCCACTTCTCTAATATCTAGAACAATGCCTAGCACATAGTAGATGCTCTACATATATTTGTTAAATGAACAAATATGCTTGCTAAGCAATTATGAAAGACTTCAAATCTTGCCTGGTCTTCTCTGATAAATTTATCTTTCCACCATAAACTTCATCAACTGTCTATTAATACAAAGCATATTTACACAGCCATAAAAGTTACTGCCTGGTAAGTATTTCTAGAATACTTTTAATAAAAATAAAGCAATGGGATGTTAAAAGGAATTTAGATTATCTTAAAAAGATCATTGTGTGAGACCTGTGACTGGCCATCTTACTGCTGCATCTGATAGGCTATCCTGTCAGGGTCACAGGGATATTAAGCCACCACTTGGAGCATCACTGACCATGCTGCCATAGGTGGTACTTCTGCCATTGCTTAAGTGGCCCCTCTCTGAAGAATGCAGTACTTGTAGATACAGGCAAATTGCAGGTAACAAGAATCTTTCACAGAGGGCAGCCATGTCTAGACCTTGAACCACTTCTGTTTTGTTTTGTTTTGTTTTTTGGGGTTTTATTTTTTGGCCGTACCATGCGGCTTGTGGGATCTTAGTTACTCGACCAGGGATTGAACCAACGCCCTCAGCAATGAAAGCATGGAGTCTTAACCACTGGACCTCTAGTGAATTCCCACCTCTTTTTTTTAAATATGGAGGACAAATTTGTCATGGGCTTATCCCTGAGGAATTCTTCCAGTTCTGTATCCTAAAACTGGTATCACAGAACTGATCTTGTGTTTTCTACCCAAAGAAATATATGTGATTGCTAGAGACCTTTATCAACAGTAGGGTTGCTCATCTATGTAATTAGAAAGATGTATGGTACCTCTGTCGGACAATTTGCTGATAAACTTAATGAGCAAAAACAGTCCAACTAGAAGACAGGAAGCAGGCTTCCATCAAACACATCCAGGATGCAACTGATTTGGACAAGCCACAGCAGGCACTGGTTGAGAAGTGTCATTAACTTTTTTGATGTTCAGAGGAATAACACTGCTATGGCCTGGGAGGTTGCTTACTGGTAACGGCTATATAAAGTATATAGGAGGTCAAGAATCACCTGTGCAGAAAATGGTGCATCAAAAGGAATACAACCACATGATAAACTGGGTAGAAAAACACATTGTGCAGAGCATCTTTGCTCAGAAGCAAAAGGAGACAATTGCCAAGTGCATTTTAGATCTAAAGCTGCTCCCAAAGAAAGCTCAAACAAGTCAGTCTATAAATGCATCCATCTCAATTGAGACAGCTACAAACAGCTGATTTACTAAATGGAAACTAGTCTATGTGACAAAATCTTTTTGTCTGTTGTTGTAGACTGAACTTACATTTTACCTTTCATAAAAAAGAAAAGATTTGGGCTTGGATAGTGAGAGAAACAGAACAACCTATTGGCCAGTAATGTATTTCTCATCCCTCTTGCTCTGTATAAGCAGTTTGCTTCCAGCAAGAAACAAGCTGGACAGATAGATAACAAATTAATGACTTTTTATGAGCCAATCAGAGAACTGAAGCCATCCCCAAATCTGGAGACAGGCACCTTCAGTGAGACACAACACCCAAGCATTTGCTTATCTGAGGCAGAAGCTACCCTACACCATGAGCCAGTAAGATCATTAAGCTAGAAATCTGGCTAACTGCTGAAGGCCAAGGGTGGGCCGGCATGAGAAGGGTGAAGCTCCTGGGGGGTCACAGTCATAGGGAGGTTCCTACCTTTTTGCTCTAGGAACTCCACCAGGCTCTCACAGAGAGGATCAGGGAAAATCTGGATTAAAGTCCCCACCGTGGTTCTAGCTGGGGGAGAGGAACAGCAACCACTGCAAAATCTGCCCCTACTCTTCTCCACAGCTTCATCTGCAAGCAGCGCCACCTGAAGGCACTAGTGTAATGCCACTGCAGCTGGGGGAGGGGAACTCTGCCCAGACCAGCCTCCCTATCTCATTCAAGTGAAGAAGGAACCTCACAGAGGGAAGGGCTTTAAGGTCACAGACCAAGACAGTGGATACTGAAAGAAGGGAACACAGGGGCAGGGAAAAGCTCTGCCCCTAGAGTAGGAGCAGAAATTCTTCCGAATGGCCAATACGGTGCACTCCCAAGAGAACGTTAGAGAATGCTCCCCTCATCCACACACCAGCACGCTAGCAAACCTCTAGTAATAACAGAGGAGTACAGCTGGAGGATTGCGAGAGACAGGTTTTCTCAGGGAACAGCACAAAGGGAAGACCTAAAGCCAAAAGAGAGGACAAAAAAAAAGTCACTAGTGAACACTGAAGTCTATGGTGCCCATAGCAACAACAAACCTCAACAATGGTAACCATAGCAACAACAAACTTCAAACATAGCCCAACGCCTGGCTACATTAACACAAATCTCCACACTAAAGGGCCATTTATCTCAGTTTCTATTGCCCTGTACATGTCTGGCTTTCAACAACAAAAAAATCAGACATTAAAAGACAAGAAATAAACAAAGTCTGAAAAGATAAAGCCATCATTAGAACAACACTCAAATATGAAAGATGTTGGAACTATCAGAGAGGAAATTTTAAATAACTTATGATAATATTAAAAGCTCTAATGGAAAAGGCAGTCATCATTCAAGATTAGATAAGTAATCTTAGCAGAGATATGGAAACTATAATAAGGAGTCAAATGACAATGCTAGAAATCAAAAACACACGGTAATAGAAATGAAGAGGGCCTTCAATAGGCTCATCACTAGACCTGATACAGCTGAGGAAAGTATCAGGTTACTTGAAGTTGGGGCAATAGAAATTATATAAACTGAAAAGCAAAGAGAAAAAAAAGAGTGAAAAAAAACAACAGAGCACTGAAGAGCTGTGGGACAATATCAAACAATGCAATACAAGCGTAACTGGAATCTCAGAAGGAGAAGAAAAAATGGGGCAGGTAAAATATTTGAAGAAATAATGGGTAAAACATATCCTAAAATTACAGACACAAAACCACATACCTAAGAAACTTAGAGGCCACCAAGCAAGGAAAACAAACAAACAAACAAACTTACTATACCTAGACATATCATATTCAAATTGCCAAAACCCAAAGACAGAAAACATCTTGAAGGCAGCTGGAGGAAACCAATCGTACCTACTCTTATGGATTTAATGTTTTTGTTCCCCTCCAGATTCATATGTTGAAGTCCTAAACCCACACCACCCACTGCCCCAGTGTGGCTGTATTTGGACATGGGGCCGCTAAAGAAGTAATTAAGGTAAAATGAGGTTCTAAGGGTGGGATTAGTGTCCTCATAAACAGAGACACCAGAGAGCTCACACACTGTCTCTCTCCCTCTCTGTGTACATGCACCGAGGAAAGGATGTGCGATGACACACTGAGAAGGTGGCCTTAACCATGCTGTCACCCTGATCTTGGACATCCAGCCTCCTGGATTGTGAGAATGTTAATTTCTGTTGTTTAAGCCACCTGCCCTGTGGTATTTTGTTATGGCAGCCTGAGCAGACTACGATATCTACAAAGGAACAAATATAAGAATTAAAGCAAACTTCTTGCCAGAAACCAGACAAGGAAGAAGACAACAGAATGACATTTTTAAAGTGTTGGAAAAAAAAAAACTGTAAAACCAGAATTCTATCAATATACCCTGTGAAAATACCCTTCAAAAAGGAAGGAAAAATAAAGAATTCTCAAACAAGTAAAAACTAAGGGAATTCATTACCAGTAGACCAACCCTGTAAGAAATGTCAAAGGACATTCTTCAGGCAGAAGGAATATGACATAGCTTAAAAACTTAGACCTACACAAAGAAATAAAGAGCACCAGAAATGGAAGAAATGAATGTAAAATATAATTTTCAGCTTATTTTTAAATACACTGAAATATAACTATAAAGCAATAGCAGTGACAAGGTGATGGGTATTTATAATATACATAAAAGTAAAATATATGACATATATGACAATAATGGTGAGAGACTCAATCTTCCCCCTGAGATCCGGACTAAGGCAAGGATATCTTCTCTCAGTAGTATTCAACCTTGCACTGGAAGTGCTAGCTAGTACAGTAAGGTAAGAAAAAGAAAGAAAAGGCATACAGATTGGAAAGGAAGAAATAAACTGCCTTTATTGGCAGACAATATGGTGGACTATGTAGAAAATCCCCCCCAAAAAATCTACCAAAAAACTTCCTAGAATGAATAAGTGAGTTTAGCAAGGTTGCAAGATACAAGGTCAACATACAAAAATGAACTGTGTTCCTACCTACTAGCAATGAATAAATGGAATCTGAAATTTTAAAAAGATGTCATTTGCAATAGCACCACAAAAATAAGTACTTAGGTATAAATCTAACAAAAAATATATAAGATATGTGGAAAGCTATAAAATACTCATAAACAAATCAAAGATCTAAATAAATGGAGAGCTATATCATGTTCACAGATTAAAGACCCAATGTTGTTAAAATGTCAACTCTCCTGATTTGATCTACATTCAATATGATCCCAATCAATCTCAATACGGTCCCAAATGTAGCAAGCTTTTTTATACAAGTTGACAGGATTGCCAATTTATATAGAAAGTACAAGAAACTAGAATAACCAAAACATTCTGAAAAAGAAGAATAAAGTGGAAAAATTCACATTGTGAGACTGAAAGATTTACTATAAAGCTACAGCAATCAAAGATAATGTGGTACTGGCAAAGGACTACACATAAAGATGAACAGAACAGAATAGAGCCCAGAAATAGTCCCACATAAATGCAGTCAACTGATTTTTGACAAAAGTATAAATGTAATTCAATGGAGAAAAGAGAGCCTTCTCAACAAATGATACTGGAACAAATGGATGTCTATATGCAAAACAAATGGATGTCTATATACTTTACACCTTATGCAAAAATTATCTCCAAATGGACAACAGATCTAAATGTAAAACATAAAACTATAAAACTTCTTGAAGAAAATATAAGAGAAAATCTGAGTGACCTTGGATTTGGAGATTAGTTTTTGCATACAATACTAAAAGCACATCCAGTGAAAGAAAAAAAAAATCAATAAATTGGACTTTATCAAAATTAAAACTTTTCCTCTGTGAAAGTCGCTGTTAGGTGAATTAAAATACAAGCCACAGACTGGGAGAAAATATTTGCAGTCACGTATCTAGTAGAGGACTTGGTCCAGAATATATAAAGAACTCTTAAAACCCAGTAAGAAATAATAAGATAATAAGCAATAAGAAATAACAACTCAATAAGAAAATAACTCAATTGAAAAATGGGTCAAAAAGATCTGAACAGACACTTCACCATATAAGACATTTAGAAGGCAAGTAAACAAATAAGATGCTCAATATTATTTGTTGTTTGGAAAATGCAAATAAACACCACAATGAGATACCACTCATGACACACCTATTAGAATGCTTAAAATGCAAAAAACAAGCAAACCAACCAACCAACCAACAAAAGGACAATAACAATTGCTGACAAGGATGTGGAACAAGAGGAACTTTCTGGTGGGTATGCAAAACAATGCAGCGACTTTGGAAGAGAATTTGGCAGTTACCTAAAAAGTTAAACATAGACTTAGCATACTACCCAGGAACCACACTTCTAGGTATTTACCTAAGTGAATTTAAAACTTACGTCTAAACAAAAACCTACATGTGAATGTCTGTAGCAGCTTTATTCATAATCGCTAAAAACTGGAAGCAATATTAACAGAAGAATAGAGAAACAAATTATTTCAGAATAAAAAGGCTATTTTTAAAAAATGGCCTTCAGCATATAAATAAAAAGGTTTTGAAGAATTCTAAATAACAAGTGAAAATACTCATGATAAAGTCCTAAATGAAAAAAGCAGCTTAAAAACTATATACACCTACACACACAAATTATCAACTTAATTAGTAAAAGAGAGAGATGCATTGAGATAAAAGAACAGAAGTAAATATTCTAAGATATTAAGAGTAGTTACCTCATAGATTATTTTCCCCCATCTTTTTTGTATTTCTCCGGTGTTCTACAATGAACAGATACGAGAGGAGAAATGTTCTGTACTGTGTATTTTTTAAATGGTCTCACTTCTTTACAGTAGCATGCCCCCAGTTCTTCATGAGATGTTGCTGGCTGCTCTATAAAAAGGGTTCTTTGGTCAGCCATATGTGACTGCTTGGCACACTGTCCCTCTTCTGGAGACTCATAATACCTGGTAGGATGTTAAAGGTTCTGAGAAGGCAGCTAATAATGAAACTTGTTTAACTTGATTTTTTTAACCAGCATTTACCAAATTTTTTTGACCATAGAATTTGTATTTTCTCAAAACTACTTAATATCTCAGGAACTACTAGGATTACACAGAACACATGTTGGGGAAATGTTCGCTTAGAACCCCTCTGGTAGTTTTTTTTTTTTTTTTTTTAATAGTAATCTTTTATTTATTTATTTATTTATATATTTATTTTTGGCTGTGTTGGGTCTTTGTTTCTGTGTGAGGGCTTTCTCTAGTTGTGGCAAGTGGGGGCCACTCTTCATTGCGGTGAGCGGGCCTCTTCACTATCGCGGCCTCTCTTGTTACGGAGCACAGGCTCCAGACGCGCAGGCTCAGTAGTTGTGGCTCACGGGCCTAGTTGCTCCGCGGCATGTGGGATCTTCCCAGACCAGGGCTTGAACCTGTGTCCCCTGCATTAGCAGGCAGATTCTCAACCACTGTGCCACCAGGGAAGCCCCCCTCAGGTAGTTTTTAAGGGAAGTAACTGAGCTGTTTCTGGAGATTTCTTTGGCTGATTTAGCAAAGGATGAATTATATATGCCTTTTGCTCCATGGACAAGATGACCCATTATGTGGATACCAGTCAGCCTCTTCCCCCAGCCACTGCTGTCATTGCCCAATGGGCTCATGAACAAAGTGGCCATGATGGCAGGGATGGAGGATATACATGGGCTTATAAACATGGATTTCCCCTCACCAAGGCCAACTGGCTATGGCCATGCTGAGTGCCCAATCTACCAGCAGCAGGAGAAACTAACACGGAGTCTTCAATACGGCCCCACTCTCCAGGTTGATCAGACAGCTGTCAGGTGGCTGATTATATTGGACTGTTTCCATCATGTAAAGGGCAATGTTCTATTCTTACTGGAATAGACACTTACTCTGGATATGGACATGCCTTTCCTCCCTGTAATATTTCTGCCAAAACTACCATCCATGGACTTACAGACCATCCCTGGATTTACGGAATGCCTTATTCACAATGATGATTTCTGCACAGCATGGCTTCTGATCATGGAACTCACTTTACAACAAAAGTACAGCAAAGGGCCCATATGCAAGGAATTTACTGGTCTTATCATGTATCCCACCATCCTGAAGCAGCTGGCTTGCCAGAATGGTGGAATGGCCTTATGAAGACTCAGCTGCAACACCAGCTAGGTGGCAGTACCTTGTAGGTCTGGGGTTAGTTCTCTGGAAGTCTGTAATATGCTCTGAACCAGCATCCAGTACATGGTACTGTTTCTCCCATAGCCAGTATTCATGGGGTCCAGGAAGCAAGGGGTGGAAGTGGGAGTGGCACCACTATAACTAGCAAAATTTTTGCTTCTTTTCCCACAAATTTATGTTCTGTTGGCCTAGAGGTCTTGGTTCCAAATGGGGAAATGCTTCCACAAGGAGACATAAAATGATTCCACTGAACTGGAAAGAATGCCACCTAATCATTGTGGGTACCTCATGCCTCTGAATCAACAGGTAAAAAAGGAAGTGCTGGCTGGGGTGACTGACCCCGGCTACTAGGGGCAATAGGACTACTACTCCACAATGGAGGTGAGGAAGAGTATTCCTGGACTATAGGAGACCCCTTAGGGTATCTCTTAGTATTACCATGCCCTGTGATTAAGGTGAAAGGAAAACTACAACCCAATCCATGCTGGACTACTAACGGGCCAGACCTTTCAGGAGTGAAGGTTCAGGTCATCCCATGATTAGCAGTGATGCTTGCTGAAGACAAAGGATAGAGTGGGTAGTGGAAGAAGGTAACTATAAGTACCAGCTACATCAACTTGACCGGTTACAGAAATGAAGACTGTAATGGTCATGAGTATTCCCTTCTTATTTTGCTATGAATATGTTTGTGTGTATATGTATCTTGTTTTCTTTCCACTCTTATTCCCTAATCATGTAACATAAGATGTATTGACTTTGTGTCGTGGTTAGCAAGGAGAAGAATAAACATCATTCAAGGACTTTACCTCTTCTTCTGGGGAAGGGGTGTTCATGTTCAGTTGTATGCAGGATAGTTGTATCATGTTAGGCAGAATTATGATCTTGTTGTTTATTTGGAGACTAGGTATGGTTTAGGGAGATGTCTGTGGGTGCCAAGTTGATAAGGCATGGACTTATGATTTTATGTGTCAACTTGACTGTTCCACAGGGTTCCCAGATTAAACATTTCTGGGTGTGTCTGTGGGGCTGTTTCCAGGCGAGATTAGCCTTTGAATCTGCTGACTCAGTAAAGCAGGCTGCCCTCCCAAATGTGGGTGGGCATTATCAAGTCCTTTGAGGGCCTGAAGAGGACAAAAAGGCAGAGGAGGGAGGAATTTGCCTGTTTTTTGCTTCTTGCCTGCCTGTTGAGCTGGGATATTGGTCTTCTCCTGCCCTTGAACTGGGAATTATACCACTGGCTCCTCTGGTTTCAGGCCTTTGGACTTGGACTGGAATTACTGGAATTACCAGCTTTCCTAGGTCTTCAGCTTGCAGACAGCAGCTCCTGGGACTTCTCACCTCCATAATCCTGTGAGCCAGTTCCTCATAATAAATCTCTTCATATACATATATCTTATTGGTTGTGTTTCACTGGAGAACCCTGACTAATACAGTTTCCAATTCAAATCCTTCTTCTGTGAAAATACTTCTGATTCCTGTAAAATCTTCATGGATCTGGCCCTGTTCATATAACTCTCTTGATCTCTTTTGGTCTGTGAGGCACAGGACAGCATATGCTTGTACTATATTCTCTCTGACAGGTGTGTATTTTTAGGCCTTATCTTTCCAACTAGAATTTAATAACCTTGAAAGTAAGAGCTTTATCTCTTACTTCTTCTGTATTTTCTTCCATTTGTTCATTTGTTTGTCCATTCATTTTTCATCCATTCAGTAGATTTTCTGAGTTTCTACCACTAGCCAGTTCAATAGTGAGTAACATCTGAGCGCTCCCTTTATTCTTAGGGAGATTACAGTTTAGTTGGGGATACAGAAATGAATAAGATAATCAAGAAACAGATACATAATTATAAGCCCTGGTAGTACTTTGAAGAAGATATACTCAGAGTCCATAAAGGGGGACCTAAGCTAACTCTGGGTAGAGAGGAAGGTGGGACAAGGCAGGAAAGGCTAACCATGTTGAGTTAAGATCTGAGGAATGAATAAATTTTCATTAAATAAGGTAGAGAAAGGGTGGAGGCGAGAGAAGAGTGTTCTAGACTGAAGTTCTCCGGAGGGAAGGTGCACAGGACCACAGGATTGCACACAACAGGCTTCAAAGGACAGGTGGCTGACCAAATAGAAACTACTAACCATTTTCTTCAGTCTCTTCTCTTCTCGTTTTTTCTCAAGCTGAGCCTCCTTTTCTTCTGCCTCCCTCTTCCGACGCTCCTCCTCTTGGGCCTTTAACTGGGCCTGATCAAGATTAGAATTTGTAAAAATCAGAACCCTCAATTTGTGTGGAAATAAGATCTTTTATGTTGAGGAAAGTCAAGTATCTACCACAGTGCTCGCCCAGTCTCTGGAAGAAGCCTGCGCTTTGTGTTAAAAGTAGAAAGCCTGACCAGCAGGTGGTCAGTAGTGTAACCTAAATGTTTCTCCAAAAGAATTCTCTTCTACTTGGGAAGATGAGACTAAGCATGAATAAGACCATTAACTTTTCATTACAAAATGATTAGTTTTTAGTTCTTATTTTCATTTATGAAATACTAGGTCCAAATTATATATAGCGTAAGAAAAATTTTTCTTCCATTTCACCAAAAAACCCCAAAGCTGTTAGAACTATTTATTTTTTCTTAGTAGGTACAAAATTTACTTCTGGCAGTCCAGGTCAAAACTTTGGAAGATAAGAATTACTCACCTTTGTAAACTTATCAGGTTGGACATTTACCTGTAACACATTAGTCTTGGTTATGTGTAAATCTCCTAAGTTGCCAGCTCCCAACAACTTTCATAATATTTCCTTCCTGCTATACTAATGATGCTGATGTTTTTTCCCTTCATTTTCCTAAAATTATCACAGAGTTCAGGCCAGGAGGCAAAAAGCCATATCCAAAGTTGGTGTTACACTATTGCCTTAACGGTCTTAAACAAGCTAGGTTTCATCTTTTAATAAAGACCTATACAAATCCTTTTTCTTGCTTCACTTTGCATTCTTGATTTATTACCAATTTCTCCTCTTCTTTTTTTTTCTTCCTCTCTGCCAAGATCCGCCTACGTTCAGCTCGCTGAACTGCTCTCTCTTCCATGGCTAGAAAATAGTAATGGAGATCCAATATAAAAAATATAAGGAATGCTGCAAAAGAAATGTCTCCATTTTATAGTAAAATTTAGTGTTATTGTTAAAAGTTTTCTTTTAAGTTGAATGTTCACAATCTCAGAAATATATGTGTGTGCATAAAATTTATATAAAAATATAATTACAGGGCTTCCCTGGTGGTGCAGTGGTTGAGAATCCGCCTGCCAATGCAGGGGGCATGTACAGGTTCGAGCCCTGGTCCGGGAAGATCCCACATGCCGTGGAGCAACTAGGTCCGTGTGCCACAACTACTGAGCCTGCACTCTAGAGCCCACAAGCAACAACTACTGAGCCCACGTGCCACAACTACTGAAGCCATGCACCTGGAGCCCGTGCCCTGCAACAAGAGAAGCCACCGCAATGAGAAGCCCGCGCACCACAACGAAGAGTAGCCCCCGCTCGCAGCAACTAGAGAAAGCCGTGCACAGCAACAAAGAACCAAAGCAGTCAAAATACATAAACAAACAAATAAATAAAATTAAAAAAATATATATATAATTACAAAAACTGTAGGTATACACACACACACACACACACACACACACACACACACACACGCCCTACAAGTTAAAGACCTACAATCCCATCCTCAGCAATGATGAACAATTTGCAGATTATGTTTTTGTTCACATTTCTATTAGAATAACTGTTCACTGGTTTAAACAAGATAATCTGTCTTGATGATACTTTTAGTACGTGAAACCCAGAAACCAGAATTTTAATCTGATAATTCTTTTAATGAATGTAGAAAACTTTAATTACATCTAACAAATACTCTGAGAATAGAATCACTCCTCAGATCCCACTGAGTTTGCTACTTTTTCCTAAGTCACTATACATATGTCTGTATATGTAACAACAATGACAACAAACAAACTGAAGTTTGGGGTCATAATGATTACATTTTTAAACTAGCTTTAAGGCCTGGATATCCAGATGGACAGGAAATGGAATCGTACTAGGCATCTGAAGAACTGGCATCTGAATGAATTCAAGTGTCAGACTCCTGTTCTTGACAGTCTATTAAATATCCATCCAAAACAAGCAAATGTGCAAGATGGCTTGACAATACGACTCTGTAACCAGTTGGGGTTTCATAGGCAGGGGGGCATGGGTGGGAAGAGTATCAAGTTCTGCTCACCTAAGTCAGCCAATGGTTACTTTCGGTTCCTTGTGCTATGTTACAGAGAAGAAAATTTAAGTCCAAGTTTCAAGAATTAATAAACAAAAATCTCACCAGGCTATTTCTTACAGATATTAAGTGTCTGCTTTGCTGGAAAAAGAATAGTGGGTTTGGCACAGATGGCAGGAATGAGACTCTCTTTAAGGGGGCAGAAATAGACTAGAGGATTAAAGTGAGAGAGCCCCGAGAGGCAGAGTCTGTGGTAATATGGCCTTTTTCCATCTTTTCTAGAGCCAGTCATTAAAGACTACTTGAAAAGTAACCAGGTGTTCTAAAACATGCAAAGTCTTTGATCGGATAATAATTTTTTAAAAATAATCACACCAAACTGGGCATTTCCTGAGCATCCTCACTGGTGGACAAAGAGGGCATAAACTGCTGACCTGGAAGAGAGTCAATGTAAAGATGGCTGATTTCTTCATTAACAGGGATGGACTTCAGGCACAGTGTCCTTCAGGTGACATCACTTCCTGTTAGGGCAGCAATCTTACCATAGATGAAAGATCAGATTTACAAACCACAATGTAATTGTCAAAATGCCTACCACTTCATATAAACATATGTTCAGTGCATGACTAAGTACAGAGTAAAAACAACTGGCAGATTCACTAGGGGGGTTCTAAGGAATACTTCTGTTCTCATAGTATGGTTTGGTTTAAATAATGATTTCTATGCACATCAAGAATGTTATTAAAATGTCTGGTTTGATTTGTAGAGACGTGGATGGACCTAAAGACTGTCATACAGAGTGAAGTAAGTCAGAAAGAGAAAAACAAATATATATCAATGCATATATGTGGAATCTAGAAAAATGGTATAGATGAGCCGGTTTGCAAGGCAGAAATAGAGACATGGATGTAGGGAACAAATGTATGGACACCAAGGGGGGAAAGTGGCAGGGGGTGTGATGAATTGGGAGATTGGGATTGACATATATACACTAATATGTATAAAATAGGTAACTAATAAGAACCTGCTGTATAGCACAGGGAACTCTTCACTCCACTGTACAGTAGAAACTAATACAACATCGTAAAACAACTATACCTCAATAAAAAAAATGTTTTTTTAAATGTCTGGTTTGTGGATTTCATTCTAAAAGCCTATCATCAAGGCACAACCCATTATAAAATGATGTAATAACTTGATGTGGATTGCTGTAAACTGATCAATATTTTAATGTTAACAAAGTACAGTGATAGGTGATCTTTATCAGGTTTATTCTTAGCAGCTACATGGAATTTTTTATTTGTGTAATTGTTCCATTTCTAAAATCACAATCCAAATTACAGAAAAATGCTTAAACCTTTCAGCAATGTTTTGTTTGTTTGTTTTTGTATTGGCTAGGAAGACTAGAAAGTTTGGCAAAAAGGGTAGGAAAAAGTCGTGGCGTTCTCTGGTGTATCCACTTCTCATGTGTCTACCCATCTTAGACTTTGACTAGGTTCTGCCGAGTCTCAAAACCCAAGAGTTGCCAGGATTCAGTCCCAACACATTCTACTCCAAGAGGAAAGATAACCACAACCAAGGCCCCACCAAGACAGCCCTGCCTTTCAGTATGGGATGGGGTGCCATCAGCTGCCTTGGATTCCTTCTGGGTCCAGACAGAGAACTTCGGGAGTCACTTCTACTACCTTCAGTCCCAGGAGAAGCAACAGGTGAACTGCGGGAAAAAAAAAGGAACAGAATTCAGACCAATGACCAGCTTCATTCAAAGCCCTTGCATCTGAGGAACTCAACACCTTTTACAAACGTTAATTAATCCTCACTTTCTGAAATAACTATGTATTATTATACCCATTCAGTAAATTGGTGTAATGAGGTGTGGAAAGGTCGAGTGATAGGCCTGAGTCTACAATGTGAGTCAGGCGCTCTGATTCCCATCCCAGTGCTTCAAATCAATACATCACCCACTTCTTATCCTACCATTTATCACACATACTGAGTATGTCACAAGCATGTCTAAAACCATCTTAAATAGCTTTTGAGAAATTTGGACTCTAATTCTAGGCTCAAAGATGTTTACTTTTATCTCAAACAACTACAGACTTAAGCTAGGTAACTGGCCATAACCAAGGGCTGCTCCATTTGGACCTGATATTGTCTGACCTTGTTCTCAGCCCTAAACATACTCAGAAATCCAGAAATTGAGTTAGAGCAAGTAAGCATTTTTCTCTTTTACTGGTATAGTACTGCTATAGTATAGACAGAGCTCCTCAGACAAAGGCAGCCACCATACAAATGCTAACTATATAACGGGATCCTTATAGGCAGCCACTTGCCTTACATACGTTTTGGTACCTGTCACATACCAATCACCATGCACGGGGATTCTCTGCTTTGCGAGTGCACAGTAAAAGAAAAGGAGTAATTATAGAGTCTGGATGCTGGGTAAAGTTCAGGAGCCTTTCGATCACAAAGTAAAAAACCCCAAATAAAGAGTCCAAAGAGTGCTCTGATACAATGGACATACTTTGGAAGCACCTGGCAGGTTCTTTTTCGTTCATCTTCTCTGGGGTTTGAGAGTAGGCAGCTCTGTGTGTCAGCATGCCCTGCTGCCCGCCGAGCCTCTGCCAGCCGCTGGTTTTCCCTCAGCTCCAGAATTGTTTTCTGCTGTTCCTGAAGTTTCTTCTTCTGCTTTTCAATCAGCTGTTGCTGGAAGATGTGGCGGTTATGGAAATGACCCATGCACATAGGTTCTGCTTTCTGGCTGCTGGTTCTGAGCTTCTCTTTGTTGCCAGGCTGTTGGGAGGGCTCAGCCTCTAGGGCCTTGTGCGGTTTAGTGTCAGATGTATCCAGAGGGACATTCTGGAGGGGAACCTGCAAGATGTCCTTTGTTGGTCTTCCTAGGTGGGGGCTGGGCACATAACCATTGGTCCCCAAGGGAGGCTTTTCCCACAAAGAGGGGACGGCAGCCGCCTGAGAGAGAAGGAACGTGTGATAGCTCAGCTATTTAAAGGACTGTACTGGTGAGATCCAACTCTACCTGGTCAGCACTGTTCTGTTTAATGGCACAACTGCCCTGCACCCCAGCCAGAGCTGCCCTGTGCTCCTGGCCTGACCATCTCAGAAGCCACCAGCCTTAGCTCTGTGAGTCACTCTTAGAACGTGCCCTGCTGCTCACCACAGAAGCTGGTGGAAGAGTGGGTACAATCATACGAACCACTGCCATGGCCAGGATATGTGGAATCGGAAAAATGTGCTCTTAGAAATATCTAATTTGGATAGTTTGTTTGTGAATTAGGCATGATTACTCCAGATATATATTCCAGGAATTTAATCTGCATGAACTGACCCTGAATTTTGCAGGAAATTGAAAATATTGTGGCAAAGTATATACTGTTTCTCAAGAATGTTTGAAAACTAAGGAATAACTTTACAAATCAATAATAGCTCTTTAATAATAACAATAGCTCTTTATTTTTTATTTTTATTTATTTTTTACATCTTTATTGGAGTGTAATTGCTTTACAATGGTGTGTTAGTTTCTGCTTTATAACAAAGTGAATCAGTTATACATATACATATGTTCCCATATCTCTTCCCTCGTGCGTCTCCCTCCCTCCCACCCTCCCTAACAATAGCTCTTTAATAAGAGCTCTTTCAATGTCTCTCTTGCCACCAGTAAATTAATCACAGGGTTTTTGTCTATTTCAGGATCAAGGCCTAGATTAAAGCATACAGCTTTAATCCAGCTATTCCCAAACAATTTATTTATGGGAAATATTTGCAAGCCCACGATCACTGGGCAAACATCTGCATTATATAAGAATAATGCTACCTAATAATATTTTGTATTAGCATATGGCTTAATAGTTTTCAAAGCTTTATCACATAAATCTCATTTAACACACTGAGGTGTCATACTCAATTACAAATTCTATACAGATGGGAAAGATGCAGAATTCTTAATCAGAAAAATTTATCCTGGCTAAAATGATGTCACAGTTAAAATGTTTCTTCAAGAATAGTTTGATTCCATGCTCTAAGCTCTGATCAGTTTTTGATTCTGTCACCTGCAGTGGTGTAAGGAAAAAAAGTACTGTGAACTGTCTTATTATCTTAGAAGCTTCTAGCTCTAACAGGGCGCCATATTTGGGAACTCAAAGATATTTTTCAGAATGATGGAAATATTTTCCATAGACTCAGCCAAAGTGAAAGATGTGATATATGGAAGCTCTGAAATGTTAAATATTTTAAAAAATATCTTTTATTTCAGAAATGTCAGTGGACATTTATTCATGAGAACACCTGCTTAAGCAATTTAGCGTCAAGCAGGGTTTGTGTTTTAGGCCCTTTTAAACTTTGTGGTAATGATACATTATTAACCCAGCAAGACTGTAAAAGCCTTGAGTACAGCAACAAGATTTCTTTTGGATCATGGTAACTTTTTAAGGTGAAAATAAGAGAACGAAAGAAAATCTTAATGGTACAGACTGTACTTAATAGAACAGGACTGAACAGTCTGGCTCAATTAGAGAAAATCACCTATTAGCTAACTGATAATTTCAAAAAATTTCAAGGTATAAGATATGGGTTTATGCGTTCCTGTGACTGTACAATTAATGAACATCTAACTATAGATTTTATATTGTCATTTGTTCATGTTACACTATATACTCTGGACAAGATCAGAATTTATCAGTAAACTACAGAGTCTATTATAGCCTTTTATTTTAATTTGCTCTATTTTTCACAATTTTATCTTGATAAAATCTTTTGTCTTGACTTCAGAGATCTGGAGACATTTCTCTTGAGTCTAAATTATATATACATTTAGTAAGTTTTCTGTTTCATGCAGGTAACAAAAGATTTTCTGCTGACATTTTCCGTTTGAAGATAATAGTGGAACTTTGTGAGGTAAAAGGTTCCACAGAGCTATTGGGTGGAACCGATAAGATTCTCTTGGGTCTCAATGGAAACAAGATTATCTAACTGACATAAAGTTACATAAATTGCCTAGGGGAAGGGACCAAATAAGCATCCTCATGATCCCCCTTTGTTGAGACACTAAGCTTAAATTAAGCTTAAATTAAATTAAATTAAGCTTAAATTAAGCTTAAATTAAATTACTGGCAGTAATAACAATAATCACAATAAAAAGCAAGGCTGGGAATCATCCAAGTGTTCAATTTAACTTCACACATTTGAGTTAAGTATTGATACTTAAAGGCATTATGTAGAAGGTGGCAGGGGAAGGGTTGGGGGAAGGATAGATTGGGAGTTTGAGATTGACATAAACACACTGCTATATTTAAACAGATAACCAACAAGGACCTACTGCATAGCACAGGGAACTCTGCTCAATATTTTGTAATAACTTAAATGGGAAAAGAATTTGAAAAAGAATCAATACATGTATAAGTATAACCAAATCACTTTGCTGTACACCTGAAACTAACACAACATTGTTAATCAATGATACTCCAATATAAAATAAAACTTAAGAAAATGAGTTAAATAGGTTTCCCTACAGATTAATAATTCTGAACTTAGAGCACAGAATTTAAAATAAATGTACAATGTAAAAGAATGAAATTAGAACACTCCCTAACACCACACACAAAAATAAACTCAAAATGGATTAAAGACCTAAATGTAAGGCCAGACACTATCAAACTCTTAGAGGAAAACATAGGCAGAACACTCTGTGACATAAATCACAGCAAGATCCTTTTTGACCCACCTCCTAGAGAAATGGAAATAAAAACAAAAATAAAAAAATGGGACCTAATGAAACTTAAAAGCTTTTGCACAGCAAAGGAAACCATAAACAAGGCAAAAAGACAACCCTCAGAATGGGTGAAAATATTTGCAAATGAAGCAACTGACAAAGGGTTAATCTCCAAAATTCACAAGCAGCTCATGCAGTTCAATATCAAACAACCCAATCCAAAAATGGGCAGAAGACCTAAATAGACATTCCTCCAAAGAAGATATACAGATTGCCAACAACCACATGAAAGGATGCTCAACATCAGTAATCACTAGAGAAATGCAAATCAAAACTACAATGAGGTATCACCTCACACCAGACAGAATGGCCATCACCAAAAAATCTACAAGCAATAAGTGCTGGAGAGGGTGTGGAGAAAAGGGAACCCTCTTGCACTGTTGGTGGGTATGTAAATTGATACAGCCACTATGGAGAACAGTATGGAGGTTCCTTAAAAAACTAAAAATAGAACTACCATATGACCCAGCAACCCCACTACTGGGCATATACCCTGAGAAAACCATAATTCAAAAAGAGTCATGTACCACAATGTTCATTGCAGCTCTCTTTACAATAGCCAGGACATGGAAGCAACCTAAGTGTCCATCGACAGATGAATGGATAAAGAAGATGTGGCACACATGTACAATGGAATATTACTCAGCCATAAAAAGAAACGAAATTGAGTTATTTGTAGTGAGGTGGATGGACCTACACACTGTCATACGAGTGAAGTAAGTCAGAAAGAGAAAAACAAATACCGTATGCTAACACATATATATGGAATCTAAAAAAAAAAAGTAGTTCTGAAGAACCTATGGGCAGCACAGGAATAAAGATGCAGACGTAGAGAATGGACTTGAGGACATGGGGAGGGGGAAGGGTAAGCTGGGACAAAGTGAGAGAGTGGCATGGACTTATATACACTATCAAATGTAAAATAGATAGCTAGTGGGAAGCAACCGCATAGCACAGGGAGATCAGCTCAGTGCTTTGTGACCACCTAGAGGGGTGGGATAGGGAGGGTGGGAGGGAGACGCAAGAGGGAAGAGTTATGGGGATATATGTATATGCATAGCTGATTCACTTTGTTATAAAGCAGAGACTAACACACCATTGTAAAGCAATTATACTCCAATAAAGATGTTAAAAAAATAAATAAAATAAATGTATAACTAGGAAAGTTATTTGTATTCAAATATGACAAATAATTAAAAACAAAACAAAACAAAACTTAACTGTATATAGTACCAAACACCATAAATAAACCAAAAAGACAAAAAAAACAATGAAAAAAACCTGCAGAATATATAATAATAAAAGCATCAATAGTCTTAAAAATATAAAGAGCCCCTATAAACAAGAAAAAGTTATATATTCAAGGATAAAAATGGATAAAAGGCATCACTATTCATCTTTCTATACCCATTTTCAGATACATATATATATGTAAATGGAAAATATAAAAAATGTTTAACCTCACTAGTAATAAAAAATGCAAATGTTGAAGCAATAGTAACACAAAAAATATTTTACTTGTCAACTTGGCAAAAATGATAAATATGTTATCAGGCAGGAAAACAGGTACTTCTTTGACACAACCTTCCTGGAAGGGCAATTTGGTAAAAGTCTTTAAAATATGCATTCTATTTTTAGGTATTTATCCTAAGTAAAGCCTTATGGATGTGTGCAAAGACTTAGCTACTTGTTCACTGAAGCTCTGTTTATAATAGTGGCAAACTAGAAGCAACTTAAATGTCCAGCAACGAAAAAGGAGGTATACAGTCTAGCTCGTGGTTCATTATAGAATTTCATGCAGCCATTAAAAAAGATACAGAATGACAGTCCTTAACCGGGGGTTATTCATCAGGTTCACCTGTGGAACTTTAAAAAAAGTATGGTGCCCCACACCCAGAAATTCTGATTTAGTAGAATTCTGATTTAGTAAATTCTGATTCTATGTTATACTCTCAGTTGGGAACTACTGTTGCAGAAGTAGATTTAGTGACACAGAAAATTCTCGTTATATTGCAGAAAATAATTTTAGAAAAACAGATTATGTTATTATTAAGTAGAAAAATCTATTCTCATCAAAGTGGGTACAGAGGGAACATATCTCACCATAATAAAAGCCATTTATGATATACCCATAGCCAATATAATACTCAATGGTGAAAAGCTGAAAGCCTTCCCAGTAAATTCAGGAACAAGACAAGGATGCCCACTCTCACCACTTCTATTCAACACAGTATTGGAAGTCCAAGCCACAGCAATCAACAAGAAAGAGAAATAAAAGGTATCCAAATTGGAAGAGAAGAGGTAAAACTGTCACTATTTGCAGATGACATGATTCTCTATACAGAGAACAATAAAGACTCTACACAAAAACTATTAGAACTAACAAATGAATTCAGTAAGGGGACTTCCCTGGAGGTCCAGTAGTTAAAACTCCGTGCTTCCACTGCAGGGGGCATGGGTTTGATCCCTGATTGGGGAACTAAGATCCCGCATGCCATGTAGCATGGCCAAAAAAAAAAAAAAAAAAAGGAATTCAGTAAGGTAGCAGGATACAAGATTAACATACATAAATCTGTTGCATTTGTTAATACTAACAATGAAATATCAGAACAAGAAAGCAAAAAAGAAAATCCCATTTAAAATTACATCATATTGGCACAATACTGTAAATCAACTATACTTCAATAAATAAATAAATAAAATAAAGTTGTGTCCAAAAAAACCCCCAAAAACCTAGGAATAAACTTAACCAAGGAAGTGAAAGACCTATACACTGAAAACTACAAAACACTGATAAAGGAAACTGAAGGTGATTCAAAGAAATGGAAAGATATCCCATGCTCTTGAATTGGAATAATTCATACTATTAAAATGGCCATACTGGGCTTCCCTGGTGGTGCAGTGGTTGAGAGTCCGCCTGCCGATGCAGGGGACACATGTTCGTGCCCTGGTCCAGGAAGATCCCACATGCTGCAGAGCGGCTAGGCCCGTGAGCCATGGCTGCTGAGACTGTGTGTCCAGAGCCTGTGCTCCACAATGGGAGAGGCCACAACAGTGAGAGGCCCGCGTACCGCAAAAAAAAAAAAAAAAAAAAGGCCATACTACCCAAAGCTATCTACAGATTAAATGCAACCCCTATCAAAATACTCATGACATTTTCCACAGAACTATAACTAATAATCCTAAAATTTATATGGAATCTCAAAAGACCCAGTATTGCCAAAGCAGTCCTGAAGAAAAAAAACAAAGCTGGAGGCATAACACTTCCAGACTTCAGACAATACTACAAAGCTACAGTAATCAAAACAGCATGGTAGTGGCACAAAAACATACATACAGATCAATGGAACAGAATAGACAGTCCAGAAATAAACCCACACACCTACGGTCAATTAATCTATGACAAAAGAGGCAAGAATATACAATGGAGAAAAAAGTCTCTTCAGCAAGTGGCGCTGGGAAAGCTGGACAATCTCATGTAAATCAGTGAAATCAGAATACTCCTTCACACCATATACAAAAATAAACTCAAAATGGTTTAAAGACCTAAATATAAGACATGATATCATCAAACTCCTAGAAGAGAACATAGGCAAAACATTCTTAGACATAAATCATAGCAATATTATCTTAGATCAGGCTCCCAAAGCAAAAGAAATAAAAGCAAAAATAAACCTAATCAAACTACTAAAAAGCTTTTGCACAGCAAAGGAAACCATCCACAAAATGAAGAGACAACACACTGAATGGGAGAAAATATTTGCAAACAATGCAACTGACAAGGAGTTAATAACCAAAATATACAACAATGCATACACCTCAATATCAAAAGAGCAAACAACCCAATAAAGAAAATGGGCAGAAGACATAAATAAACATTTTTCCAAAGACATACAGATGGCCAACAGGCGCATGAAAAGATGCTCAGCATCACTAATTATTAGAGAAATGCAAATCAAAACCACAATGAGGTATCACCTCACACTGGTCAGAGTAGCTATCATCAAAAAGTCCACAAATAATAAATGCTGGAGAGGGTGTGAAGAAAAGGGAATCCTTATACACTGTCAGTGGGAATGTAAATTGGTGCATCCACTATGGAAAACAGTACGGAGATTCCTTAAAAAAATAAAAATAGAGCTACCATATAGATCCAGCAATCCCACTCCTGGGCATACATCCAGAAAAAATGAAAACTCTAATTTGAAAAGATACATACACCTCAATGTTCATAGCAGCACTATTTACAAGAGCCAAGACATGGAAACAACCCAAGTGCCTATCAACAGACGACTGGTTTAAGAAGATGTGGTGTATATATATACAGTGGACTATTACTCAGCCATAGAAAAGAATGAAATATTGCCATTTGCAGCAACATGGATGGGCCTAGATAATATCATACTAACTGAAGTAAATCAAACAGAGAAAGACAAATATTACGTGATATCACTTATGTGTGGAATCTAAAAAATAATATAAATGAATGTATATACAAAACTGAAATAGAGTCACAGACATAGAAAACAGACTTATGGTTACCAAAGGGAAAAGGAAAGGGGGAGAGATAAATTAGGAGTATGGGATTAATAGATACAAATTACTGTATATAAAACAGATAAGCAACAAGGATTTACTGTATAGCACAGGGAACTATATGCAATATCTTGTAATAACCTATAATGGAAAATAATCTGAAAAAAATATATATATAACTGAATCACTTGTGCTGTATACCTGAAACTAACACAATATTGGAAATCAACTGTATTTCAACTAAAAAAAAAGGAAGAAAAAATACATGGCCTTGGGCTTCCCTGGTGGCGCAGTGGTTGAGAGTCTGCCTGCCGATGCGGGGGACACGGGTTCGGGCCCCGGTCCGGGATGATCCCACATGCCGCGGAGCGGCTGGGCCCGTGAGCCATGGCCACTGAGCCTGCGCATCCAGACCCTGTGCTCCGCAACAGGAGAGGCCACAACAGTGAGAAGCCCGCATACCGAAAAAAAAAAAAAAAAAAAAAAAATGACCTTCCTTTTCCTGTATTATGACAGATTAGATATCCTAAATGACTTTACTGAAGAAAATTTAAAAGCTAAATACAACATTAAAGAGAAAAATCTGCATATGCCTGAATAGAGAAAAGACAAGATGGCTATACTTCAACATGTGGTTATTTATTGGTGGTTATCTCTAAATGATAGAATTATTGCCTACTTTTCTTTTTCCTCTGTCATTTTCTCCTGCCAAATTGCTACAATTAATACATAAGATTCTTCTTATTAGGAAAATAAAAACTTAAACATTCCCGTCTTATAAGTCACAAGCTCATTTAGAAAGGAAATGCCTGACAATCAAATAAGAGGTGTTCAAGAGTTGTAAACAATGCTTTATATATCTATTCCTGAAAGAGTCTTTCGCTTAGTTGTTTTAAATTCCCTGTCTATATTACGTCTTTACCAAGTTTCAACTATACCAGTTTGTATGTGATTATAAAAGAGGATTCATTTCAAGAAAATCAACACTGACTGAAAGATAAACTTTGTGCACTGTAGCAGCTCTCATCTTTTAGATAGCCCAGGCCAGGCAACCTGACAACAGCTAACATACCCCAGGCTATACAAGTATAAAGCTCAAAAGCAGGAAGACTAAGCAAAGGAAAAGCAACTTACCTCTCCATTTCTAGGTGGATCCTCCATGGCTGTTGCCTCCTCAAGTAGACTGATGCTTGATGACACGTTTGCACTGAGTTTCCCTAGTGATGCTGCCTTCAGCAGCTCATTCATTTTCTTCCTAGTTTCCTCCTTTGTAACAGCCAGCTCTCTGTTTTGGATCTCTGCACGATGCCAATGCTGCCATTCTGCAAAATGGTGTCGGAGAACTTGTTTCCGGTTATAGTCAGTGGCCAGTTGTTGTTTTCTAAGAAGCAAAGCACTTCCATTAAAAAAAAGAAGCCATTTACTGCTTTTTGGTTGACAATATAAATGAAATACAAGTCCAAAGGAGTCCCAGAAATGCTCCATTTTAGCTCCAGCTTATTCTTTTATTTAAGCTCAAAGGAATCATTTTATAAAGCTCCCCAAGGCAAAGGGTCTGCTCATAGAAGTCATTGGCACCTCAAGGCATTGCTTCAGAAGAGTGACTGTTCTGTTCTATCACATCACAAAGGCATATTAAATTTTCTGATTACCATAAAATAGTTTCTGAGAGCTTTTGGAGGGGAAGGAGCAGAAAGAATAGGTATTCAAATAACTGCTTTTAAAAAATATGCATACATGAGGGAGATATTCAGCTATACTTGCAAATCTAAGGAAGACAAGAGGTTTGGGAGAAAAAGAAAGGAACGAAACTTAACAAGTGAATTGTCAATAATTAAGTATAAGACTTATAAAAATCAACATGAAATTATGAGGGTGGATCTTGTGAAAGAAGGACTTGGTCAGGGAAAGGCTCTCATAGAGAAGGTCTCATTTACCAAAGCCATAAACTGAGCGAATGAAGAACTGCTTTGTGAAGACACTTGTTGAACATTAGAAACGTGTGAAGGGCATACACAAGGCACTTGCTCTCAGAGAACTCACTCACAGTCTAGTAGGGGGTCTGATTCACTCTATTCCTAAGGAGGAGCTCCTTTTGATTCCTGGAAACTTCATGATGTTAGAGGACGTGCCTGAGTGGAGTTGGGAACTGCCAGCTACATTCCCCTCCCAAAGGGACTCTCCATTAGGAGACATGTTTGTGGTAGCCAGTTGAGAATTCAAGTGTAGAGCTTTCTGAGATCAATCTATAAGTGGATGATTATTGTCTCTGAAGAAGTGAGCTGTAGAGCTTGGAACTTATGTCGCAACCGGGGTCAGTTTCGAGGTTTAAGATCTGATTGTTTAGATACCTACGTGATTTTATCTTGTAAAGATGACTGGAATAAGGTCTCTACAACACTATTTGCATATCCATCTCTGTTAAACATAAATAATGTTTAACCCACCTCATGGACTTTTTGGGGTCATATCAAAAAAATCGTAACATTTTAAGCCAATGAGTCAGAAGAACATTTCTACAGTTCTTAAATGCTTAAGTGACTTTTAAACCTTTTTTGACTGCCACCTAAAGAAAAAAGTGTCACACTATGACTTCAAAATAAGTTGATGTGTGTACATGTGCATGAAACAAAAGTATATATAATTGAAACAAAGGTTCCACCAAACGATATTCACCCTTACTACCAGAGATGTACTCCAATGTTTCTTTTCTAATCTTTTCTATTTTTCAAAAAATATGCCTCATCTTGAGCCTGATTTTAGGACCCATTAATGAGTTAAAACCCTTAGCTTGAAACTACTCTAGAGTCACAGAATTTAACATTATGTCGGAGAAGCTGGGTGAAACAACCAATTAGTGAGAGTAGTGTTGACTGAAATAATAGAATTCAGGGTAAATGCTAACAGCAATTCTGCCAAGAGCATATTTCATTATATATAATTGCTTCTTTCTAATGCAATGATAGATAATAAATATGATTGACTGATGGTTTTTATAATAAAAATACAATATAGGTGGTAATAAACATCTATATATAATATTTTACTTTGATGAAAAAAAGAAAGTATCTGAGGCTGAATAGCCTTGAAATAAAAATTTTAAAAGAAATAAGAATAATAAATCAGGTAGCAACACAGGGTAAGAACAAAGCTCCAAAAATATCAATGTCTAAATAGTGAAACAAACAAAACACCTGATGGCATTTTACTCAAGTAAGTGGAAATCATGTATTTCCACAGACTAGAAGACATATGTTGCTCTGTCTGATTAATGTAAAATTTGATTTACATCAATCTGCTTAGGAAGGAGGAGTGTGAAATTTACTTGATGAGTTAATTTCATGTTTTTACAGCATAAACAGCCAAAAGCCACACTGGAGTTCTGACTGACAAGGAGAGGGTTATTTGGACAGTATGAAAAGGCAAAGAGAAAAATATTTCTGGTAAATATAACAAAAGACTAAACAGTAAAAAAAAAAAAGGTGGGTTAAAAACTGCGTGTTAATTATTGTGTTTAGAGCCCTCTCTATCATGATCATGCAGGAGATTTGAAGATGTACTTAAGATATCTATGTTCATGGGAAGGGTAAGAACACAGAAACTAGGGATCCAGAGACAAGACTGGTTGTACTCTTGCTCGCTTGCAGTTCACTTCAGCAGAGTGACAATATTGCAGATAAGTCCATTTCTATACTTTTTTTTAAAGAATGGATGCACTTATAAAGTTATTTATTTTATTTATTTATTTTTGGCTGCGTTGGGTCTTCGTTACTGCACACGGGCTTTCTCTAATTGCCGTGAGTGGGGGCTGCTCTTCACTGCGGTGCGCAGGCTTCTTATTGCGGTGGCTTCTCCTGTTGCAGAGCACGGGCTCTAGGCACGCAGGCTTCAGTAGTTGCAGCACGCAGGCTCAGTAGTTGTGGCGCACGGGCTTAGCTGCTCTGTGACATGTGGGATCTTCCCGGATCAGTGCTCAAACCCACGTCCCCTGCACTGGCAGGTGGACTCCCAACCACTGCGCCACCAGGGAAGTCCCCATTTCTATACTTTTTAAATGATGACACTAAAAACACAAATATTTCTGAAAGTGAAAAATCACTTAAATTTCTTAAAAGCTTAGTCAGATGTGATTTACTTGGGCATGCTAACCCAAAGAAATGGTTCCACAGTTCCCAGATAATCATAAAATGAAGGACAGAGTTTCTTTATGGAAAACATCCTATCCCAATATGTTTCCAAGCTGAAATCAGGGAATTTCTGGCAAGGGTCTATAAACTGATCATTATAATTATACAACTGCATGCAGAGAAAGACTGTCTCTAAAGAACTAAGAATATAAGATATATAGGTTTAAATAGGAATTTAAATATGAACCAGGATGCTTAGAATCAACACCTCAAATGATACTCAGTTATTGATGCACATTCTAAAACACAGGAGTCAGAACAAGACCAACTAGATATAGGACACTGGGCAAGCAGCTGAAAGTATCTAAATTCCTCCTCGAAGATGGTGCCACTCTAAGAACAACAACAAGCCCTATGCTGCCTATCCTACAGGATTTTGTTTTTAAAGATGTAATTAAATTTTAAAAAGAACCTGAAAATATAGAACAAATTCACATGTAAGGTAATAACACTATCTTAGAACAAGACTACTAGATATCTAAAAAGTGTCTTGAATTTTTTAAAGGGAAATGAGAAATGACAAATAAATAACTACATACTACTGATCTGATTGAGTGCTGAAATCTGAACAGAACATAAAAATAGCAATGATGCAAACAGCTGCATTTGGGACGGGCAGGTTCAGCAGGAATAGGAATGCATAAGCTAATGCATTCAGAAATGCACCAGGTAGCCCCCCAGGGAAAATGTGGAAGATAACACAGTTCTGTTTTAAAGAGTTTTAAAGTGAGCCAGTCAATGCAAGTCTGGTCCTCCTGCCTCTCTGGCAGATACCAGGAGATTTATCAGCTTCAGATGCCATGCAATTTCTAGCCTCTCAACTGGATACCCAGGTGAGCACGGAGGGAAGGGCAATGGACCGTGACTAACAGAGGTGCTCCATAAATGACTGCCCTAACGCACGCTGAAATTAGGAGTGCTGGGAATGGGGAATATCTGACAATCTCTTTTCAATTCAGTCTCCCCACCCCTAGGCTAGCCTGGCGGGTTCACCCCAGCCTGTTCCCACACAAGCTGCATATGTGCTGGTTTACCAGTTTTCCCCTAAACTGAAAAGTGCTCTCTTCTACTTAGCCACGATCTGTCTCTCTCAGAAGATGGGACCAAAGAATTTCTATTTTTAAAAAGCTGCTTGGGGGATTGTAATGCATGATAGCCAAGTCTATGTCACTCCTAAGTTTTTATATTATTGTGCCTTCTGTTGCAATTATTTTTAGTATTTGGGTAAATTTTTAACTTCTTCACTTAGACTGAAAACTCCTAGAAGGCAGGAATACCCCTGCTGGTACTTAAGAAAGAGTCTAGGGACTTCCCTGGCAGTCCAGTGGTTAAGACTCCACACTCCCAATGCAGGGGGCCCGGGATCAATCCCTGGTTGGGGAACTAAGATCCCGCATGCCTCATGGCATGGCCAAAAAAAGTCTAGTACACAGTAAGCATCAGTAAAGCTGACTGACTGAATATATGCTATCAAACAGAATAAATGAATGAGTGAATGAATGAATGCCATGGTTTAAGGGACATCATAGGGCCAGTTTTTCTACTGGCCTGCCACTGTACCCTCAAATCCCCATCACTTACATTTTGGGCACTGTTTCCAGACAATGCCTATTAATGTATAAGTTTCCTGGGAGGGATAACATCAGTTGAGGAGTATGGAGACAGAGCATGAGGGGATAGAGGGACACAGGGAAGAGATAAAAGCCTGTTCCAGGAAAGGCCCAAAGTATTTGGTACTGAGTACCAAGGCTCAGGAAGGGTGGGTAGAGGATGTTGAAACAAACCCTGCTTCTTCCCAATTTGTCTAGGGCTGGCTGTAAATTGAGAGAAGAAGGGAGAGAGGAGGAATGAAAGATCTGGAGCCAACTTTCAGAAATGAATATGCTAAAGAATTTAAAAATACAGTTCAAATTCCCATACCACCATGTCCAAGGGTCTAATTTAGCATGTGTACCAGAATTTTGTTGTATTGCCTGAGTGACTGAATCCTTAGTTAGAGTTTGGGAATATTTGTTAATGTTGCAATTGTATTACAATATTGTATTGAAATTTTATAACACCATTACCATAACTACTTTTAAAAGAAAAGAGATGGACAAAAATTCCTATTAGGGAAAGCAAGGTACATTTTTTAGAAGAAATACATGGATGACCTTGGAGTGGAATGAGACTCTGAGCACAGGCTCAGTAAGAAAATATGGTGGCTGGACTTCCCTGATGGCGCAGTGGTTAAGAATCTGCCTGCTAATGCAGGGGACATGGGTTCAAGCCCTGGTCTGGGAAGATCCCACATGCCGCGGAGCAACTAAGCCTGTGCGCCACAACTACTGAGCCTGCACTCTAGAGCCCGCGAGCCACAACTACTGAAGCCCATGTGCCTAGAGCCCATGCTCTGCAACAAGAGAAGCCACTGCAATGAGAAGCCTGCACACCGCAATGAGGAGTAGCCCCCGCTCACCGCCAACTAGAGAGAGCCCGCGTGCAGCAACAAAGACTCAACGCAGCCAAAAATAAATAAATAAATTTATAAAAAAGAAAATATGGTGGCTAAATCGTGAATGAGAAGAAGTGAGGGATCTGTTGTTGCTCCAGAGAGAAAGTGGGAAGAACAAAAAGGAAAGAAGGCAAAGAAAGAAGCCCAAAAGGCTGGGCCCTGCATAGCCAGTAAGAGGAAAGCCCAAGTGGCAAAAACAAATGTGGATTCAAGAGCTGGAGGCTAAGGACACAGTTGACATCTGAGAAACAGACACAGCAAATGATTTCCATGTCCAGGTGGATGGGCCAAAGAACCACCTATGTCTTGTCAATCTGGTAAGAGTTTAGTTGCTACAATGAGTAACCCATTTACAATAAATGCGCTCTATCCCTCGATCTCACTATTTAGAAAAAAGTGCTTGAGAATATTATGGAGTTAAATTGCAGGAGAGGAAGCAACTGAGCTCTTCATTCATCCACTAACTCAGCTATTATTCAACAATTATGTATTTGGTGTCCACAGAGGAACTGGGAGAGGCTCCGATGAGCACGGTAAAGAGGGTCCTGGCTCTTCTGACACCCCCGATCCCACTGACATTTCTTGGTTTCTGCTTGTATTGATAGTAGCTACCTTTGAGCTTTTTTCTCCACCTCTATTATTCCAACCTTCTTTGAACAAAATCACCTAACAATTTCCTAAAACAATCTCTAGAACAAAGAACAACATGCAGAGAGCCTGGGATCTGTAGGAAAGCAGCATAAAGGACAGTTTGTATCTAATAGTTCCTTTCTTATATGTTTCTAGCATAACTTGTTATTTGTTCATTATTGCTCCTGTTTTACATCTACCATCATCTGAAGTCAACTGCAATATAACTGAAAAACATGACTGTCTTAGGGAGCCATCACCTACATGCTATTTAACTAGGAGCAGCATGTTATAGGAAAAAGCATCTGACTCAGCATCGAAAGGACCAGGCTCTAGTCCTGGACTGGCTACTCGTAACTTTATGACTTGAGACAGTTGTTTATCCTTTTTGTGCCTTACTTTTATCATCTGTAAAATGAGGGGCTGGATTAGATGCTCCTTGAGGTGCTTTCCTACTCTAAGAACTTTTTGCTCTAAAGTTTTATAGTAAAAAAAATTATTATAAGTTAAATATTTTCTAACTCTGACAGTTAAAAAAATGTAGCACCCATTCTGAACATTTAAAAATAGACACTTGAAAATAATTCACAGATATGAGACATGAAGTTCTAAGAGGATCTTTAAAAAAAATTGGCACATAATGCTATTATGAAATCCCCATTTAGTGCTTTTATATTTAAATAGTTTAATTGGAATGGAATCTGAAGTTCTTCAGATTTTTCTTCTACAAGTTTCTTCTGCCATGTAAATTTCACAGACCACTTTTACCTTTAATATCTTAGTTGCCACTCCCTCTATGCCCTCACTCATGATGCTTCCCCTTTCCAACACCTCCAATTTCTCTTCTTTATCCAACAAATCCAGCTTTGAGTAAGTTATCATCCCAATTCCCTGGATCAGTCACTAGGTCCTGAAAATTTAGACATAAATTGTGAAAGAGCTTTTTTTTTTTTCCCCACTGAAGATTTCTCCCAGCATAGTGTAGGAAAGGAAAACTGTCTAGGTCACCCTCCTGCTTAAAAACCTTCAGGAATTCACCTTTATTTACCTAAGAACGCCTAAACTCCTTGCCCTAGCATTTAAGGCCTTCCACAAGTTGATGAACTTGACAACCACATGCTTGATGATTTCCCGCCACACGTAATGCCATTATCTCATCTCCCTCTTTCTACCTAGGAATATCCTACTTACTCTTCAGAGCCCAGCAAGACCCATCTTCCTGATAAAGCCTTTCCGGACACTCTGTAGGAGCCTCCCCAGTTACTTCCCTCTACTAAGTTCTCAGCGGCAGAAGGAGATGCATTACAAAGTTTATAATGTTAATCCATACCTGTACTGTTTCTAGATCTCGTTTTCCCCACAAAACTGAGCTCTTTGAGGACAAGGGGCCATGTGTCAGGCTCCTAAGTATTCTCCCCAGGGCCTGATGCTGTCACAGGAATGCACAACTCCAGGGGGCGCCATTCCCTTCTACATGACGATACTTTCACATACCATTCATCCAATTTTTCACCCAGAAGGAATAACAGAGTTGCTCGTAGAAAAGTGATTAAACGTAAGACTGTGAACTGCTCCCTCCAGCTCCCCCAACCAATAAACAAATGGCTCCTTCTACATCTATGATTTCGGTTCAAGAATGCAAAGTTGACCTTGGAAATGAAAAGAAGAAAATGTATTTGATTTTAGGATGATGGAACAAAGAAAGTTTTATTTGAAGGCAAATTCTGTGTCATTCACAAGCCTAAGAGGGAGCTGATATAAAGGTGTCCAAAACCTCTAAAGAAGGTGTGGGGGAAGGGAGAAATCACCCTTGCCAGGTCTGCCTTCCCAGATGAATGTTCCCTGTCTGCCTAATTAACATTCCATGTGCAGACAGTGATTTCTCTCAATGAGAATTACTACCGCATAAGCCAAATTCTGTCTTCTAAATTGTAAGATGGTCCAGGGTGCAATGATACTACATCAAAGGATAAGGGAAAAAGCATAATACTTGCTTCCTTTAAAATAGGAAAGCATGTACATTGGTATATTTTAATCAAAAATTTTTTTTCACTTATAATTTTCCGTTACAATTTTCTAGTTTGGGATGTAACAGAGAAAAACAGTGATTATCATATATTATAAGTAGATGAGATGATTCCAGTGAACAGCATTTTTAGAGCTTATTTCTGGATTCTTCAGGAGGAAAGATGTCCTACATAAACAAACTAGAAGGATTTTCATGGCATAAGTACCTGTTTTCTTCCCTAAGGTCATTTTCCATGGCTTGAGTCTCCCGCCCCAACTTCTGGGATCTTGTGTAGTTTCTCCAGGCCCGCAGGACCTTCAGTTGCAACTTCCAGTCAGACAGGGTCCCAGCTTTCCCCAGCTTAATCCTATGATCAAGAATCAGCTTGTGCCAGGCAGAGAAATACCGTTTTTGACACTGCAATGGAAACATTGGAAAATCAGTACTAGGGTTTCTAATATCTACTAGTGAGAACCCTGTCCTCAGATATCCGCCTCACACTTTTTCTAACAAATCTAGGAACTATTGTCTTGATGGAAGGGGAACAGACAATTGCTTTATGCTCAAATGACAGGAAATATTCAAGCCATGCAACGAAGGCACCATCAGCCTCATGGCAAACTAAAACATTTAATTCTCATTGTAAGGCACCAGTCCTATGCAGGGCTGGAGTAACTGTCACAACTAAGATCTAAGTTAAGGGGCTTGTTTGAGAGACTTGAAAGGCCTGCTTCCAACAGATCTCCCCTGCCAGGCTGTCTTAGAGTTTAAAATACCATTAACCATTATCACCACTGATGTCCTGCACAAATGAACATGGGAGATCCCACAGGATGGAATGGGGTCTCTGGTCCCTGGGAACAAGATGGCTAAAACCAGCTTCAGCTGGGCTACCACTGACCACGTCAGGGCTTTGGTGAACACTCCTACAGAAGCTAGATACGCGGGCTGCTTGCGTTCTTCCACTATATGTATCTGACAACAAATCAGACAAGGTCTACTGACCCTAAGCATGTCTCCAGAGAAGTACCTACGGTCCTAGGCTAAGAAAATCTCTGCGATCTAGGCCTTGCCTACATCTTCTATCTTCACAGCAAACTTTATGCTCCTACTATATCAAATTACTTTCAGCTCTTGGTCTTATACCAACCACACTGTCCTGTGCTTTTCTATCTATGGTCATAGTAATTTCTCTGTCCTTTTCTGCCCTCTCTCTGCCTATTTCAAGAGTCACCTCTCTCAGGAAGCCCTCCTAATACCAATCACTCTCCCCACATGTAAGTGCCCTTCCACTGTGTTCCCAGAGCGACCTATGCTTTCTTTAGTCAAAATGGTCATCACACTGTGTTATAATCACCTGTTTACCAGTTTCCACAAGACTGTGAGCCTCCAGAAGGAGGGACTGGCAGATCTGAGAGTACCACATGTGAGGAACACTGAAACAGAAAGTAACCTCACAGGAAGTGACTCTGGGAGGTATAGGAGATGCCTGCTGACCAGCTTCGAGAACTTGGTAGCCATATCAGGGTCAGCCCTATTTATTGCTTCTTTCTCTTTAAAAATACTTGTCTTTCACTATTTCAACATTTAGTAAGCTGTGTTTGAATTTGGGAATTCTGAAAAAAGTTGTTTAAGATATAATCTCTATTTTTGAAAGGTTATAGGGAAAGAGAATATATAAATTAAAAGACCAATAACATGAGAGAGCACAGGCTAGACTTCTTAGAAATAGCCCATTTGGCCTGAAATATTTTCTACAAAAGAAACCAATTATATTCCCATTTAGACAAACTACAAAATCTTCTTTATTATAATTTTCCATTAGGAGAAACCATGGCAGTCTTTAAAAAGCCTTGTTCCCTTTCCATTATGTCAAACGAGAGCACGTTTCCTAGACCTTCACCTTAGATTCTGTGGAAGGAAAGGAGGGAAGGAGGGAGAGAGCAAGAGAACAGGGAGGAAGGGAGGAATGAATGAAGGGAAATTTGCTGAATATAAGATATGCCTTCAGTCATAACAAGGAAAAGACACACAGCTTCCTGGTTGAGAGGGTATGCTTTTTGCATTATTATTTGCTTATCTATCCCACAAAATACAGCATGGGGGGAAAAAAAAACAGTGTTAACATAGTCAAAAGAAAATCTATCTATTTACCAGATTCATTTAAGAGATTCTTCTTAAAAGACTTGATGAAATAGTCTATGTATGGGTAGTTATCTCTAATTTTAACTCCTGGAATATTTCTAATGATTAAATAGTACAAACATAATCCACCTTGACAATAACAGCACTATTAATAGTGTCCTTCTTGGATTTCCACATTTTTTTCTCTAGTCCAAAGCATTTCACGTGTACTATTTTATTGACTCATAGACCATCATTACAAAATAGAGAGGCTGCAGATATTATGATTTACCTTACCAAGCCAAACTTCAAATAGAGAACGAATAATGACTATATTCACAAAGCAAAGAGTTAGTGGTATACCTAAGGCTAAATCCAAAACATTCAGGCATCCTGATGACCCTAATCTACTAGGCAAAAAGTCTCTTTTAAAGAGGAAGAACAAATTACTTGCTTGTTTTCTGAAAGAGAAAGAACTTGATATACAACTTACTACAGTAGAAAAGCACTGCTGGAAAATATGTGAATTTAAGAGGGGGAAAATTTGAGTCTGTAAATGCCATAGTCAATATATTTCTTTAAAAATACTTAAGTTTAGACTGTGAGAGCAAAATGATCGGTTTTGAAGGTCTATAATTCAGTTTCACTACACAGAAGTTAATAGCAGCAAAGTGACATACTCATACAGTAACTGCTTTCTTGAAATCAACTTGCCATTGGTTTTTTTTTCCTGCCTACTCAAAAGAGCAATCCCATTTAAATTAAATTAAAAAAATAAAAGTATGAATCAAGAATAGCCACTTAGTTATTCTTGATTCACAGCAAACATTATTTAGGCAAACAGGAGTCCCATAAATGTGCTTGGAGGAAAATACTCGGGAAAGGAAAACATTCTTGGTCCTGTCTTCTCTGGGAGAAGATGCTAACACTCCACTCCTACTTAGAAGGGACAAGAAGTGGCATAGTTCACAGTCACCGTCTGTTCACATTTCCTATTACCCTCCCCCAAGTGGCGTCCCTGCAGCGCTCAGGCCTGCTTTTCCTCTTCAGTTCTACACTCGAACTACAGCAGTGCTCTATCCCTTTACTCTTTGAAACAAGAACTATTATTTAAAACCGCAACTGGTCAGAAGAGGAACACCTTCTGCTTAAGCCAAATAACTTAATGTTTGAACTAGATGGACAACTAGTCTGACCTTCCTCCGTTTCTTACCTAGTTCATTTATTTCTGCACCATGTTTTTATTTCTGATAGATTCTCAAATACAGTCATGCGTTCTTTTAGTAACTTCTACCATCTCTTTATTATAGTTGTGGTGATAATTACGGCTTGTTACAGGTAAGTAAAATACTGAAAATCACTGTAGGAAGAACTGCTCCTAAGTACATATCTACAATAATTTTTAAAATAAAATACTAAAAAGTGAAATTTAGAAAGTTTTTAAGTGAAATGCTTTTCTCTTTTCAAAATCAAAATCTTCCACGAGACATCATTTGGTCATTAAGGATTCCACTCAAGAGAAGAAATGACAGCTCACCCTGCTAAATTTATTACCTGCACTGGAGTTACCCTCGTTTTGTTGGCAAGAAAAACTCTTCCCTGAAGTGTAATCACACTGCTGTCACTGGGAATGATTGATGTTAGGTGGAACAGCAATTTGCTATCTAATCTTCATTGTAATTCTAACCCTGTCACTAGAGATGCTTGTTCTGATTAATGAAGTGGGTAACTCATCAAAATTCCTCAGCTATTTCCCTTTTGTCAGAAAGCTCAGTGATAATTGCATCAAAATTCTCAGTCATGGAAAAATAAACAATGAATTGTAAAGAGGACAAAAATGTCAACAAGTTTAGAGTTTATTTTTGACGAATGGAACTAACCGGTGCAACTGGTGGCCAAGGGGCGCCGGACAAGGACCAAAGGTTGGAGATAAAGGGCCCAGCTGACTCCTGGCTGCTCCCAGACCCAAAGGAACAGACAGATGCTCTAATACCACCCAAGAAAGCTGTCCTCCACTCCTTTTTTCCTTTTTGAGGACCACTACAGCTAGGCAGAAGACCCCACAGATGCTAAGAAGTATTTGATGGGTGGAGAGGAGGATCTTGTTCATGACGAAATGAATGCCCCTGGGAAGAAGCAGCACTGAAAAGCAGTCCGCTATATCCCATCATATCCCTGATTTTCATAATTTTGCCCCAAAGAAAAGAGAGGAAATCACTGTGTCCCCTACCGCCAACCATATACACTCCCATAACTATTATAGATAAATATATTAGGGAAAATACATTCAGTTTTCAGCACACTGTGCTAAGACCTGGACTTGCTGTTGGGTTCCATGGAAAAGCCTAAACTCTGACAACCACTGCAATGTGAAATGGTAACACTGGCTACAGATAAAAAGCTACTTTTGTTATATACTGGAAGCTGTGATGCTCATTTTACTTCTGGATTTAATTTTTTCCCCTTCATTTTTTAAACTTAAAAAAAACCCTCACTCTATTACAGAAATTTCATAAACATACGCAAAAGGAGAACAGAAGAATAAACCCCTCACTCAGCTTCAAAAATTACCAGCATTATGCTGATTTTGTTTCATTTCTCTTCCACTCACTTTTCTTTCCTGGAGTATTTAAAAATAAATTCCAGACATCAGACATTGTATCATTTCACCCATAAATGCATTGATATGTATTACTAACAAAAGGACATTTTATAAATTCTTCTTAATTCTGCTAAGAAGTTTCAATCAATAATATTGCTGTATTTATCTAATTCTGTTTCACTGCAGAAGTAGCAGAATTTCAGAAAGCAACTGCTTAGTCTCATCATATTAAATTCGTAACCAATAAAATGCTCTGGGATCTTTTAAAGAAGAATGACCACAATACAGCCTATAACCTGACTAGGATAGGGCTCCTTTCCCAACAAAGCCTGAACCAATTTTCATGACCTCATGTCTTTAGGGAAGGCAGGACTACTGCTCATCAGCTTCTCTTTCATCTTTCTTTCCCTTCTAGACCTTCTTCCTCCCTCTACAATCTCCACTCTCTGCCCATTCTCCCCACTCCAAGCATGCCCCACTATGCCAAAAGTACAGCTGACCTCAGAATGTATTAGACAAATGCTGGATTCACCTCTAGGGGTCTCTGACAGTAAGGCGATGATGTGATGTCATTTGTTCCTCACCCATATGGTTCTTAAGATCCGTATAAATATTCACCTGAAATTTCTAGTGTTTAGGGGAAAAGATACTCTACTCTGCATAATTTTAGAGAATGGGCTTCATTTATGCCAAAGGCTCTTTTCTTAACTTTTTAAAAGCAGAATTGAATCAGTACTTTTTCCAGAAGACAAAAAAAAGAAAATCAGATACTTTTGAATTACAACCTCTGGGATCAAAACGGTGTTTTTTTTGTTTTTTTTGTTTTTTTCGGTACGCGGGCCTCTCACTGCTGTGGCCTCCCCCATTGCGGAGCACAGGCTCCGGACGCGCAGGCTCAGCGGCCATGGCTCACGGGCCCAGCCGCTCCGCGGCATGTGGGATCTTCCCGGCCTGGGGCACGAACCCGTGTCCCCTGCATCGGCAGGCGGACTCTCAACCACTGCGCCACCAGGGAAGCCCCAAAACGGTGTTTTGAAAAGCAAAACACTCTTGCAATGTTTTGGTAAACTGGCTCTCACTGTCCCTTCTGTGAGAATGGAAAACCTGGGTTACTCACAGGGTAAGGAAGAGTACAATAACAAACTAAACAACCTCTTTACCAACACCAACAAAATTTTATTTGGAAATTTTCCACAGAGTGGCTGTATGAAGTTATATATAATAATGCATCAAAGCCCTCCTAAAATGCACAGCACACAATGTCCTTGGCAATATGTTTAGAGGGGAGAGTTACATGAATCCCAATATTCTTCGTGTGTGTGCCCAACACTTCTCTTACTCCGCAGTTTTATTTGCAAAGAGGTTTTTCCTTCATTTTCTTCTCCAAACGTAAGACAACACTGCTGAGACGACAGCAGCAACTGCTATGTTTCAGCTCAGGAATGGTTGTGTTTCAGTGCTATGTAGGCAGTCCTGCTAAAACTAAGATTTTTGGGAAGGAATCAGGCTGTATAAATGAGGTTCTTAACTACAGTTTTCAACACCTTGAAAGAAAGAAAAAAAAAAATGCAGGCTTCTCTTCTATGGATTCCCACATTCCCTCAGTTTAGTTCAGGACAGCCTCCTGGAAGGCACTATGCCACAAGCATAACATCAACAATGCCTCCTTAGGGTCATTATTATCTTATCCTCTAACAGAGATAGTAAACAAGCAACTCAAAACCTTCCCCCCCTAGAATTAAGATTTAGTTAGTGTCAACGCATCTTTCTTTGCTTTCAACTTTTACAAGCAGGAAAGAACACAGATTTTTTTATCTGAAGAAAACATAAAATGTATTTCAGAATAGGGTGAGAATTAAGAAGGCCACTTTCCAAACAGTATAAGAATTTCATACTTAATCCCTTGTTGTTTCTGCTAATTAGCACTGACATGTGGATTGCTGAATCTCCCCAAGAGATTTCACTGCAGGATCAAAGAGAAAGTAGGATAGGATGGAAGTAGAAAGTTTCTATATAAAAATAAGTGTTTTTGACAAAATAAAGAGACCTGGCAATGAAATGAGTGGGAAAGAGGCATGAACAGTGCTGCACCTGAACTTGTGTTTTGGTAAGAGAGCCTGCTCTGTTTCTCTCAGAAAGTCTCCTATTAAATAATGTGGCCCACGCATAGCACAGGGAGATCAGCTTGGTGCTTTGTGACCACTTAGAGGGGTGGGAGGGAGGGAGACACAGGAGGGAAGAGATATGGGGACATATGTATAACTGATTCACTTTGTTATAAAGCAGAAACTAACACACTATTGTAAAGCAATTATACTCCAAAAAAGATGTTTAAAAGTAAATAAAAATAAATAAATAAATAAATAAATTTCTGACCCACACACTCAAAAAAATAATGTGGCCCAAATGTGATGTTAAGAAGTTGTTTGGCAGAACAAACCCAGAGTCAAAGCACAAAGAATACAGGACCTAAAAGGGCCTGAACTAGAGCAACCCTTAGAAACAGATTCTTTGAAGTCTTCCTGCGAATTATATAGTTTGCCGTTGGGTTTGTGCCAGTGAACCATTCTGAGGGTGCTGACAGGAGTTTCCTGCTATCTAACCACTCACTGCAAGCCAGGTAGGCATTTTCCCGCTTTTTATTCTGTGGTCATATTTAGGCTGCTGAGTATCCAAGTTTCATCACCCAAGGGCAGCTTCAGCTCCTTCAGAGCCAGGCTAGGAATGTGGACTGGGACCAAGATAATGAGCCCAGGGGGCCTGCTACTCTGGCGGTGTTTACCAGAGGACATCCTGTCTCCAGCCAAGTCTACGTAAAAGCCTGAGGAGTGTGGAAAGTGGATTTCCCCCTGTGTCTCAGTTATACCCACATACACTGGGGAAATCTAAATTAGAGGTTCACTAACAATAATACACACGAATAACATAATCACATGGAAGGGGAAGGGGAAGAAAAGAACCAACCTAAGTAACTCTGGAAAACAATTTTGGCTGAGTAAGGCTGAAAACAAAAATAACTGTACAAATATTACACTGTAGCTAGTAAATTTGTTTCCACAGCAGTATAGGTTACCAATTCTGAAACTACTTTTATAGTATACTAGGACTAAACAAATAAGTAAATATAATTTAGATAATAAGCTCCAGGTATAAGCAAGCAAGGGGGAAAGGCCACACTAAAGCCTATGGTGCTAGATTAGGGTTGAAGTTATCGTTATGAGCTCACAATTATTTTAATATATATACAGATAGATAGAGAAATAAGTGACAATTAAGGAAAGGGGAGGAGAGCACGATCTCTGTGTTGCTTCACTGGAATTGGATGTATCAGTATGAATTAATGGATTTTAATGTGTACACATATAAATAGACACAGAAACGAATATAATGTGTGTGTATGTGTAGTTAGTATATGTACAACTATTTCCCAGCTCTGTCTGCTGAAAGGGCCCAGAAAACATGATACCCCAGTAGCAGTGAGCACAGCTAGTACCCAGATCTTGGTTTCCAAATATTATTCTCCAACAAATGGAACCAGGGTTCCATGTATTGATAGAAGTGGTTGATTCCAGAGCTAGGGCAGGGAAAATATAAGATGAGCCTGGAACATCTTGTGGTGCCAGAGAAATAAAGGATTTTTTCAAAAAAGGATTTTGAAAGGGCAAAAGAGTCAACCTGAAAATTTTCCCAGTGGCCAAGGTTAGAAAAATTTGAGAAACAAAGTAAAAATAATACTAGAATATAATCCTTAGGATAAAGTAAATATCCACAAGTTCATACTGATACAAATAAACAACTGAATAAATGAAATAAATAAATGGGGGAGAAGGGACAGTTTTTCCTTCTAGAAGAATTTAAATGAATACATGGAGACAAGAAGGGAAATACAAAATCATCATTAGACAAATACCACATTAGTTATTGTTACAGGCAAGACCCATCAATGAATGCTAAAATTAACAGGTGAAAGTTTACGGATAAACAGAATATTTGCATAGTTTCACAATATTTCCTCTAAGACATTTATGAATTACAAAGGGAAAAATAGTAACTTTACAGTGGAGAAACCCAGCAGACACAATCTTAAGTGATCAAAGTTAACATCAACAGTAATAAGACTTATTAACATTATGTGGAATTCCCTGGCAGTCCAGTGGTTAGGACTCCGCGCTCTCAATGCCGAGAGCCTGGGTTCAACCACTGATCAGGGAACTAAGATACCACAAGCCGCATGGCATGGCCACCAAAAAACAAAAACGAAAAACAGAGATTGGCTCAAGATGGTGGAATAGAAGGACGTGCTCTCACTCCCTCTTGCGAGAGCACTGGAATCACAACTAACTGCTGAACAATCATCAACAGGAAGAACTGGAACTCAATAAAAAAGATACCTCACATCCAAAGACAAAGAAGAAGCCACAGTGAGATGGTAAGAGGGGCACAATCACAATAAAATCAAATCCCATAACTTCTGGGTGGGTGACTGACAAACTGGAGAACACTTATACCACAGAAATCCACCCACTGGAGTGAAGGTTCTGAGCCCTACGTCAGGCTTCCCAACCTGGGGGTCCGGCAGCGGGAGGAGGAATTCCTAGAGAATCAGACTTTGAAGGCTAGCAGGACTTCGACAGGACTGGGGGAAACAGAGACTCCACTCTTGGAGGGCACACACAAAGTAGTGTGCACATCCAGAACCAGGGGAAAGAGCAGTGATCCCACTGGAGACTGAACCAGACCTACCTACTGGTGTTGGAGGGTCTCCTGCAGAGGTCAGGGGTGGCTGTGGCTCACTGTGAGGACCAGGACACTGGCAATAGAGGTTCTGGGAAGTACTCCTTGGCGTGACCCTCCCAGAGTCCGCCATTAGCCCCACCAAAGAGCCGGGTAGGCTCTGATGTTGGGTCGCCTCAGGCCAAACAACCAACAGGGAGGGAACCCAGCCCCACCCATCAGCACACAAGTGGATTAAAGTTTTTCTGAGCTCTGCCCACCAGAGCAACACCCAGCTCTACCCACCACAAGTCCCTCCCATCAGGAAGCTTGCACAAGCCTCTTAGATAGCCCATCCACCAGAGGGCAGACAGCAGAAGCAAGAAGAACTACAATCCTGCAGGCTGTGGAAAGAAAACCACATTCACAGAAAGACAGACAAGATGAAAAGGCAAAGGGCTATGTACAAGATGAAGGAACAAGATAAACGCCAGAAAAACAACTAAAGTGGAGATAGGCAACCTTCCAGAAAAAGAATTCAGAATAATGATAGTGAAGATGATCCAGGACCTCGGAAAAAGAATGGAGGCAAAGATCGAGAAGATGCAAGAAATGTTTAACAAAGACCTAGAAGAATTAAAGAACAAACAAACAGAGATGAACAATATAATAACTGAAATGAAAAATACACGAGAAGGAATCAATAGCAGAATAACTGAGGCAGAAGAAAGGATAAGTGACCTGGAAGACAGAATGGTGGAATTCACTGCTGCAGAACAGAAGAAAGAAAAAAGAATGAAAAGAAATGAAGACAGTCTAAGGGATCTCTGGGACAAAATTAAATGCAATAACATTCTCATTATAGGGGTCCCAGAAGGAGAAGAGAGACAGAAAGGACCCGAGAAAATATTTGAAGAGATTATAGTCAAAAACTTCCCTAACATGGGAAAGGAAAAAGCCACCCAAGTCCAGGAAGCACAGAGAGTCCCAGGCAGGATAAACCCAAGGAGGGACATGCTGAGACACATAGTAATCAAACTGACAAAAATTAAAGACAAAGAAAAATTATTGAAAGCAACAAGGGAAAAATGACAACATATAAGGGAACTTGAATAAGGTTAACAGCTGATTTCTGAGCAGAAGCTCTACAAGCCAGAAGGGAATGGCATGATACACTTAAAGTAATGAAAGGGAAGAACCTACAACCAAGATTACTCTACCCAGCAATGATCTCATTCAGATTTGATAAAGAATTTTTTTTTTTTTTACAGCAACCAAAATCTAAGAGAATTCAGCACCACCAAACCAGCTCTATAACAAATGCTAAAGGAACTTCTCTAAGTGGGAAGCACAAGAGAAGAAAAGAACCTACAAAAACAAACCCAAAACTGTTAAGAGAATGTTCATAGGAACATACATATTGATCATTACTTTAAAAATGAATGGATTAAATACTCCAACCAAAAGACACAGGCTTGCTGAATGGATACAAAAACAAGACCCATATATATCCTGTCTACAGGAGACCCATTTCAGGCCTAGGGACACATACAGACTAAAAGTGAGGGGACAGAAAAAGATATTCCATGTAAATGGAAATCAAAAGAAAGCTGGAGTAGCAATACTCATATCAGATAAAATAGACTTTAAAATAAAGAATGTTACAAGAGACAAGGAAGGACACTACATAATGATCAAGGGATCAATCCAAGAAGAAGATATAACAATTATAAATATATATGCACCCAACACAGGAGCACCTCAATCCATAAGGCAACTGCTAACAGCTGTAAAAGAGGAAATCAACAGTAACACAATAATAGTGGGGGACTTTAACACCTCATCTACATCAATGGACAGATCATCCAAAATGAAAATAAATAAGGAAACAGAAGCTTTAAATGACACAATAGACCAGAGAGATTTAATTGATATTTATAGGACATTTCATCCAAAAATGGCAGATTACCCTTTCTTCTCAAGTGCGCATGGAACATTCTCCAGGATAGATCACATCTTGGGTCACAAATCAAGCCTCAGTAAATTTAAGAAAATTGAAATCATACCAAGCATCTTTTCAGACAACAACGCTATGAGATTAGAAATCAATTACAGGGAAAAAACCATAAAAAATACAAACACATGGAGGCTAAACAATATGTTACTAAATAACTAAAAGATCACTGAAGAAATCAAAGAGGAAATCAAAAAAAACCTAGAGACATATTACAATGAAAACATGACAATCCAAAGCCTATGGGATGCAGCAAAAGCAGTTCTAAGAGGGAAGTTTATAGCAATACAAGTTTACCTCAAGAAACAAGAAACATCTCAAATAAACACTCTAACCTTACACCTAAAGGAACTAGAGAAAGAAGAACAAACAAAACCCAAAGTTAGTAGAAGGAAGGAAATCATAGAGATCAGAGCAGAAATAAATGAAATAGAAACAAAGAAAACAATAGCAAAGATCAATAAAACTAAAAGCTGCTTCTTTGAGAAGATAAACAGAATTGAGAAACCATTAGCCAGACTCATCAAGAAAAAGAGGGAGAGGAATCAAATCAATAAAATTAGAAATGAAAAAGAAGTTACAACAGACAGTGCAGAAATACAAAGCATCCTAAGGGACAACTACAAGCAACTCTATGCCAATAAAATGGACAACCTGGAAGAAATGGACAAATTCTTAGAAAGGTATAACCCTCCAAGACTGAACCAGGAAGAAATAGAAAATATGAACAGACCAATCACAAGTAATGAAATTGAAACTGTGATTAAAAATCTTCCAACAAACAAAAGCCCAGGACCAGATGGTTTCACAGGTGAATTCTATCAAACATTTAGAGAAGAGCTAACACCCATCCTTCTCAAACTCTTCCAAAAAATTGCAGAGGAAGGAACACTCCCTAACTCATTCTACGAGGCCACCATCACCCTGATACCAAAACCAGACAAAGATACTACAAAAAAAGAAAATTACAGACCAATATCACTGATGAATATAGATGTAAAAATCCTCAACAAAATACTAGCAAACAGAATCCAACAACACATTAAAAGGATCATAAGCCATGATCAAGTGGGATTTATCCTAGGGATGCAAGGATTCTTCAATATACACAAATCAATCAATGTGATACACCACAGTAACAAACTGAAGAATAAAAACCATATGATCATCTCAATAGATGCAGAAAAAGCTTTTGACAAAATTCAACACCCATTTATGATAGAAACTCCAGAAAGTGGGCACAGAGGGGACCTACGTCAACATAATAAAGGCCATATAAGACAAACCTACAGCAAACGTCATTCTCAATGGTGAAAAACTGAAAGCATTTCCTCTAAGATCAGGAACAAGACAAGGATGTCCACTCTCACCACTATTATTCAACATAGTTTTGGAAGTCCTAGCCACGGCAATCAGAGAAGGAAAAGAAATAAAAGGAATACAAATTGGAAAAGAAGATGTAAAACTGTCACTGTTTGCAGATGACATGATACTATACATAGAGAATCCTAAAGATTCTACCAGAAAACTACTAGAGCTAATCAATGAATTTGGTAAAGTTGCAGGATACACAATTAATGCACAGAAATCTCTTACATTCCTATGCACTAATGATGAAAAATCTGAAAGAGAAATTAAGGAAACACTCCCATTTAGCACTGCAACAAAAAGAATAAAATACCTAGGAATAAACCTACCTAGGGAGACAAAAGACCTGTATGCAGAAAACTATAAGACACTGATGAAAGAAATTAAAGATGATACCAACAGATGGAGAGATATACCATGTTCTTGGATTGGAAGAATCAATATTGTGAAGATGACTATACTACCCAAAGCAATCTACAGATTCAATGCAATCCCTATAAAATTACCAATGGCATTTTCTACAGAACTAGAACAAAAAGTCTTAAAATTTGTATGGAGACACAAAAGACCCCGAATAGCCAAGCAGTCTTGAGGGAAAAAAACGGAGCTGGAGGAATCAGACTCCCTGACTTCAGACTATACTACAAAGCTACAGTAATCAAGACAATATGGTACTTGCACAAAAACAGAAATATAGATCAATGCAACAGGATAGAAAGCCCAGAGATAAACCCACACATCTATGGTCAACTAATCTATGACAAAGGAGGCAAGGATATACAATGGAGAAAAGACAGTCTCTTCAATAAGTGGTGCTGGGAAAACTGGACAGCTACATGTAAAAGAATGAAATTAGAACACTCCCTAACACCATACACAAAAATAAACTCAAAGTGGATTAGAGACCTAAATTTAAGGCCAGACACTATAAAACTCTTGGATGAAAACATAGGAAGAACATTCTTTGACATAAATCACAGCAAGATTTTTTTTGATCCACCTCCTAGAGTAATGGAAATAAAAACAAAAATAAACAAAAGGGACCTAATGAAACTTAAAAGCTTTTGCAAAGCAAAGGAAACCATAAACAAGACGAAAAGACAACCCTCAGGGGCTTCCTTGGTGGCGCAGTGGTTGGGAGTCTGCCTGCCAATGCAGGGGACATGGGTTCGAGCCCTGGTCCGGGAAGATCCCATATGCCACGGAGCAACAAAAGCCCGTGAGCCACAACTACTGAGCCCACGTGCCGCAATTACTGAAGCCTGTGCGCCTAGAGTCCGTGCTCTGCAACAAGAGGGGCCACTGCGGTGAGAAGCCCATGCACCGCAACAAAGAGTAGCCCCTGCTCTCTGCAACTAGAGAGAAGCCCACACGCAGCAAGGAAGAACCAACACAGCCAATAAATAAATAAATTTAAAAAAAAAAAGGACAACCCTCAGAATGGGAGAAAATATTTGCAAACGAATCAATAGACAAAGGATTAATCTCCAAAATATATAAACAGTTCATGCAGCTCAATATTAAAGAAAGAAACTACCCAATCCAAAAATGGGCAGAAGACCTAAATAGGCATTTCTCCAAAGAAGACATACAGAATGCCAGGAAGCATATAAAAAGCTTCTCAACATCAGTAATTATTAGAGAAATTCAAATCAAAACTACAATGAGATATCACCTCACACCAGTTAGAATGGGCATCATCAGAAAATCTACAAACAACAAATGCTGGAGAGGGTGTGGAGAAAAGGGAACCCTCTTGCACTGTTGGTGGGAATGTAAATTGATGCAGCCACTATGGAGAAAAGTATGGAGGTTCCTTAAAAACCTAAAAACAGAATTACCATATGACCCAGCAATCCCACTACTGGGCATATACCCAGAAAAAACCATAATTCAAAAAGACACATGCACCCCAACGTTCATTGCAGCACTATTTACAATAGCCAGATCATGGAAGCAACCTAAATGCCCATCGACAGACGAATGGATAAAGAAGATGTGGTACATATATACAATGGAATATTACTCAGCCATAAAAATGAACGAAATTGGGTCATTTGTAGAGACGTGGATGGATCTAGAGACTGTTGTACAGAGTGAAGTAAGCCAAAAAGAGAAAAACAAATATCGTATATTAACACATATATGTGGAACCTAGAAAAATGGTACAGGTGAACCGGTTTGCAGGGCAGAAAGTGAGACACAGATGTAGAGAACAAACGTATGGACACCAAGGGGGAAAACGGCGGGGGGTTGGGGGGTGGTGGTGTGATGAATTGGGAGATTGGGATTGACATATATACACTCATATGTATAAAATGGATAACTAATAAGAACCTGCTGTATAAAAAAATAAATAAAATAAAATTCAAAAATTAAAAAACAAAAAAGAAAAAACAACAAAAGAAACCATTAAGTATACCTGACATTATAGTGTCAGGGCACAGCATCACTTCTTGTAGTATTCTTACCAGTAATGCATAATCTCAATCTAAACAGAAGAGAACATCGGGAAACCCCAAATTGAGAGACATTCTACAAAATACCTGACCAGTACTCTTCAAAACTGTCAAGGTCATAAAAGAAAAGCGAAGATTGAGGAACTATTACAAACTGAAGGAGACTAAGGAGACACGACAAGCAAATGCAGCATGAAATTACAGATCAAGTCCTGAAACAGAAAAAAGACCTTAGAGGAAAAATAGGTGACATTCTAATAAGTCTTGTTAATTGTACTTAATGGTATTTTACCAATGTTAATTTCCTAGTTTTGATAATTAAACTATGGTTATGTAAGATGTTAACATTGAGGAGAGCTGGGTGAAGGGTATTCAGGAACTCCATGTACTATTTTTTGCCATTTTTCTGTATGTCTAAAATTATTTCAAAATAAAGATTCAAAAATATAGGTTCAAATCAAGCAGAATCTGTGGCAAAGTAGAGATAATTTATTCATATTGGCTCATTTTTAAATATACCAGCTGATCCTTTTAAAGCTGAGTAATCTGTTTTGGTAGGCCACTAATTTTGTAAAACTCTTTTTGTGTGTCTGAAATTCATACCTAACACTTCTTTCTAAAACATATATAGTCAGCCCTCTGTATTTGCAAGCTCTACATCTGTGGATTCAACCAACCATGGATAGAAAACATTCGGAAAAAAAAAAATTTCCATGAAGTTCCAAAAAGCAAAACTTGATTTGCCGGGCTGGCAACTATTTACATAGCATTTACATTGTATTTACATCTATTTACATAGCATTTATGCTGTATTAGGTGTTGACCTGGAACAAATAGACTGCTAGGGTTTACTCCAGCAAAGATGGATTTATTTGGAATCAGCAAAGAACTGCAATTTGGGATCTCCATCCTTGGTAATCCATGTGCAAGCTCTTTCAGGGCAAGGGGAGGAGAACTCTTATAGAGGGAAAAGTAAGTTGGGAGGGCTGTAGTAGGCAGAGTCCATGGCTTTTTATTGGCTGAGTTTGTGCCAGGAAATAAGAGTTTTTCTTTTTCCTTTTGGGCTCTGCTATTGTCACAGGGCATGAGAGCTCCCCCTTCTGGTCTTCTGACTCTACTTAATTCAGGTTTCTATTTTTTAATTTTTTACATAGGTGTTATAAGTAATCTAGAGATGATTTAAAGTATACAGGAGTATGTGAATAGGTTATATGCAAATGCTATGCTATTTTATATAAGGGATTTGAGCATCCACAGATTTTGGTATTTGCAGGGGATCCTGGAACCAATCCCCCTTGGATACCAAGGGACAACTGTATTACTTCTTCTTGCACAGTGGACTTCAATAAAAGTAAAAACTTAATCTTATAGGGAACACACATCTTATCCATCTCTCATCGGTTGGGGAACAAACATATCATGGCCCTTTTTCCTTATGTCTTCTCAAGATGGCCCCCTCTGTACTCATTTCCTTTCCTATTTTCTTTCATAAATCTGAACTGTTACTGTAGGAGGACACATTAACTTCATCCGTCTCATGGAGGGGACACAGCATCCAAAAGCCTTTGCCCATCTTTCCCAAAATGTTAGTCCCAACTCTTAATAGTTCCTCCTATCACACTTGCCTCTGCCTATTCCTAAAGCCAAAACTCTGACCAAACTCGTTGTTTTATATTTGAATAATTATGACTTTTTGCCTATCAGTCCAAAATGCTACCATCAAACGTTTCTAGTTTTAAAGAATTGCTTTGACTACTTTACTTTTTCCCTCATATCTTAGTTATCCATATCATATTCACAGGCCTGTTTTTAATTTCTAGGTCCCTTTAAGTCTATCCTACATTTATCAAACTCCCTCAGTCTCTTCCTGACATTCTTTTCTCTTGTTAAATCCATTCATTTATACATTCATTCCATTAACTTTCACTGAATTTCATCAATGCCCAAGGCCTTGGAGTGGATGTTGTAGGAGATATAAAATATACATATTTATCTTTTCTCATCTGACCACCTCATTTACAAATCTTCCAAGTAATTCCTTTCACCTGAAATGTTTATAAACCCCAAATTTATAGTGTTATCAATCCCACTTCACTGAAAAAAATTTCTGCCTAAGTAGCCTGGGGAGGATGCTCATTAGTCAATAAAAAATTGGCCAGTTAATTTTACAAAAAGTGAAACTAAAGAAAGGGATAGAAGAGTAAAATAAAATGCAGACCATGAAAAGTAGAAGCACAAACATGTCATTGTTTAGGATCTGAGCTACCAAAAGGCAAGTAACTTTCTGAATAATTCTTCTGAATAATCCAGAACACAACGGTCTGTAAGACTGTCAAAGTGGAAGCTACGCTTTCAAACTGCCAGAGATCTACATTAGCACTTGCGTGCAATTCTAAAAAGGGTAATTTAGGAAGACATCCCAAATTCATACCCCAATTTCCCAGGATCACATGGAGTATATAAGAATAGCCCTGAATAGAGGATTGAAGCACTCCCCTGTGTACTAAGCCAGCTGGGTAGCACAGAACAAACGGTGTGGGCAACTTCGGTATTTGTAACGAGGCTCAACTGGGCTTAGCGTTACACTGTCCATCTCTGACAGAGCCCTTTGTCATTTATGCTACAGAATGCTGAAGAAAGAGACATTACAATTCCTACCTGGTGATTTTCCTTGAAAGTTTGGATTAATAACTCTTTCAGTTTCTTCTTTCTTTCTTTTGCCATTTTTTCTTCATCCAGAAGAGTATGAACACTTTGAAACATGCCTTTCTCTGGATTTTTTGGAGAATTTTCTTCTTGCTTTTTCTTCTCTCTATTAATAACAATTAAAAAACACAAGTATGAATAATAGACTTAACAGTGAGTAATTAGAACATACCATAGTGGAATGAACACTGAATTTTCCATCAGAAGATAGAGATTTTTAGATCTGGCCCTAAAACTACAAAGTAGGGTGATTTTTTTTGAGATTTAGTTTATTCCTTTATAAAATACAGTTAAATGAAATAAAATTATAATGTACTGAAAAGGAGAAAGCCTTATATATATTTTAGTAAGGTTTTGTGGTTTTTTTTGCGGTACGCGGGCCTCTCACTGTTGTGGCCTCTCCCATTGCGGAGCACAGGCTCCAGACGCGCAGGCCCAGCGGCCATGGCTCACGGACCCAGCCGCTCCACGGCATGTGGGATCCTCCCAGGCCGGGGCACAAACCCGTGTCCCCTGCATCGGCAGGCGGACTCTCAACCACTGCGCCACCAGGGAAGCCCCTAGTAAAGTATTTTTATTGAGTTTAAAATTGAGTGATACCTTGATCAAAATTTGAGAGATAACAACTATCAGGTATTCTCTAATACAGACATAAGTTCTCTCTCTTTTTACAAGGGGAGACAAAACAGGACCCTCAGGTGAGAAAGGAATGACATTTTTCCCACAAGGTTTTTACAAGGTTTCTCGGAAGAAAAATAATAAAAGAATCAGGTGTTACTGAATAAGGAGAAAATGAAATTTATATTAATTCTAAAATAGCTGGAAAGAGAAGAAATAGAACTTAGTAACAATAAGGAAAAGGACTTCAGGCAAGTTAACAAGAATCTCTTCGTAACTTTGTTGCTCATATTTCTGCTTATCTCTTTCTCACTCACCTACCTTTTCTTTCTCATCCAGTCATCCCTCTTACACTCAGCAATCCAAGCCAGCTCATAGCCATTGCCTTCTTATTGGAGTGTATTAAACTACACAGGTGTGTGTAAGTGTATAAGGTATATATTTTATCAATGATATAGTAAAGATAGCATCTAGTCAGGAATCTAGATTCATGGGTTCTGGCCACATATCAGCTGTGAAAACGCAGGCAAGTCACCAGTCTTTCTGAATTTCACTTTGTAGCTGTGGAAACTCAAATTGAGAGAGGGATGACAGAATAATCTATAGACATTCATTCATTAATTATCATATATCATACAGGGGGCACACAATCTTATTACTGGTGATATGAACCATCATTTGGTTAAGGTAGTTTCTCCAGTGTAAAGCTGCTATTTTTCCCTTTGTAATCAATAAATCTCTTAGAGAAGATACTTTGAAACTATGCAATGAAGCAGATTTAGGAAACCTTACAAATAAATTTAAAAAGCCCTACCAACAATAAAATTTTATTGACTCTTTCCAAACTTACTAATGCCATAACAATGTTATATTAGGTAGTTACAGACAGATCATAGTGGGCATTTAAAGAAATACAGTTCTAATACCATGGATGTAGTCTTTAAAAAAAATCAAAATACGTATCTGTTATGAAAGCAATGTTTGCTCATTGTGCAAAATTGGAGGTGTATAAAAGCCATCCATATTTCTACCCAGAAGAAAACCCTGATAACATGTCGATGCTGTTTCATTGTACAACTAGTATTTATTAATTTCTCCAATATTTATTAGTGTCTGTTATTATAAATAATATTATTTTCATTATATTTGTGTACAAATCTTTGGATTTCTGATCACTTTCTACACTTGATCTTAGCAAAAAGGCCTAGAAGTGATTCTGATCACTTTCTTAGGGTAGTTTTCCTAGGACTGGAATTCCCCGGTCAAGTGATAACATTTTTATGGCTCTTATTGTTTATTGCCAAATTGCTTTCTGGAACATTTAAACCAATCTGTCCACCTAGAAGTACTGCATATTACCTGTCTCACTGTATCTGTGGATAAGCTTTTTTTTTTTTTGCCCACTTTTATTTATTATTATTTTTTAAACATCTTTATTGGAGTATAATTGCTTTACAATGGTGTGTTAGTTTCTGCTTTATAACAAAGTGAATCAGCTATACATATACATATATCCCCATGTGGATAAGCTTTTAACTTTTAAAAGAAATGACTGGTTAGTGAATGTCTGTTGAGTGCCTACTGTGAGCAGAACTTCCTGCTACCATCAAATATTACTTGTTTTCACAATTTATTTTAGGTCAGCCTAGATTCTTCAGGGCTTGAGAACAGTCTGAAGAGCAAGGCTGACATTAGCAAGAACTCACTAAAAAACTGGAGATTGCTTTCTGAAAGGAAAGGCCTCTGGAGGAGGCTTCAGCCTGCCACTTGGAAGAATGAGATGCATGTCCACTGCCGAGCTGTTTTAAACTGGGTAGGATGAGAGCAGTCAAGAACACAGGGGGAAAAGCTGTGTAGGCTGATGGGGGTGGAAGGCGGTGGCAGGCTAATAGGCCTTTCTGGCCCTTCAGTTTGAGTATTCAAGCATTTCAGGCACATTGTCCTAAGGCTTTTGCAGTTTATGCACCAGTGCTGTTTCTCAGAATAAATACATTAGTTATTTCATTTATGAAGCTCATTTTCTGCATGAGGATACACAATAGTACTACATCCTGTGAGGACTATTTTGATTTCCCTCTTATGTCAGATATTCTTTTTCTTTATCAGTGGCAGTAAGGCAATGGTGACTCTCTGTATGATTATCAGAAGATAAGACACTGAGGCAAATCACAATAGAATGAGGCATAATTAGCAAACGTGCATAAGGAAACGTGTTCAACCTTACAAATGTTCAGGTACACAAAGAGATGCACACTAACCAATAAAATACCTATTAAAAGTGCAAAAATATTGAAAATGATGATCTCCCCCAATGCTGAGTGGGGCTCACTGTCAGCAATTGTGTAAATATGCACAACTCGTCTGGAAAGGAATTTGGCAATGTTTCAAAAGTCATAAAAAACGTACATAATTTACCTCAGTAATTATACTCCTATGAACATAATTCAAAAGAATGAAAAAGCTCTATGCTTAAGGATGCTCACTGCACTATTGGTGAAAAATCTGAAATTAGCTGAAATTCTTAGCAGTATAGGGAGTGGAGGTCATTACATAAATTATGGTATAGGAACTCAATGGAGTAATATACAGACCTTAGGACTCCAGGCGATGTGGTTATTACAACAAGCAGAATAACAAATTAAATGTACTTTATGGTTGCAGTTAAGTTCATAAAGGGACCAAGACCAGGAGGAAACATGGAAAAATGAAAATAGCTAACTTGTTAAGATGGTGGACTAGTGGGTGATTTCTCTTTTGTGTTTTATTATTGCATTGTCTGTGCATTTTAAGGACCTTTAAAGTACTTCCAAAATGACTGCTTAAACAAAAACACTTCACGCTGCTCATCATGGCTGGCTTACATTTTCCACGCTTCTTCCACAGTGCGTCTCCTCTCAATTATCTCCCTCCGCAGCTTTACCATCTCCCTTTGAATCTCCTCCTCCTCTTTCTTGGCCTCTAGAGCCTTCCGTTTTTTCTCTTCTTGCACCAGATACCGAGCCTCTAAGAAGACTGATTTTTTCAGGGTCTTTTCAATTCTCTGGCGCTCCAGTTCTTTCTCACGTCTTAAGCGATTTTCTTTTACCTTAAAGAGAATACAACAAGGGTGAAATGCAGCCTTTCAAGTAGAAAGGGATATGCAAAGCCTTAGAACACATTTTGAAGTTCAGAATACAACTACTTTGAAACATTTTGGCCCAGAACCCCACTGTTTACCAGAAAAATAGGGGAAATTCATTTGTTTACTGGGTAATGGCCTATACAAAATTTTAAATGAAGTCAGGCGAGATGACTCCAAACAATTTGGGAATGATCGGCACTACAGAAAAGCTGAAAATCCAATGGGTTGGATGCCAAATTCTGGATTCTTATTTAGTAATGATTTTCAATCCATAAGATTTTCCAAGGTGTACATTACTGTTATTTATTTAAGCTCTGTCTGTATGTTAATTATAATTTAAGAAAGAATAAGGATATTTTGGAGAGGCTACTTTGTGAAGGCTAGAACAATGATTTACTGCCTTAAAGGAGCATCATGACCTTTTATTCAATTCTATCTTTATTTGAATTTATCAATGATTCTGGATATTTGGAAATCAAAACCACAAACTTCACAGATATTTCTGAATAAGCACAATCATTTTTTTCAAACTCAATTCTTTAGACTAGCTATGAATTAAGGAGTGGTCCTTTCCTTCCTGCTTCATTTAACTTTACCCTTATCTTACTCTTCAGTTATGATAAGACTTCTAGATAATTGCTACCTCTTACCGAACATTTTCTCTTCCCTTTTATCATAAATCCAAACCAGGATCATGCATCTACTCCAGTTTCTCTCACACCCTTAGTGCTGCTTTGGCATACATTATGGTTTAAAGTAATCAGAAATTCAGTGTTATAAAAAGATAGCATACACACATATAGACATTAATACTACCCTGGTCTTGGCTCTGGACATGTGGAAAAGACTTGGTCTTTCAGACTTCCTTAAGTTCCTCTACAAAGTGTTGAGATGAATCTTTTTCCTATAACCTACTATTCCCTTTGGAGAAAAGAAAGTTCCCATACGCCTTTCTAATTCAAAACAGCTGAACTAGATTTAATTCAGCTCTGTTCTCCCTTTCAAATTATAATCACAAAATAAGTGAATTTTCCCACTGTCTAGAAAAGAATTATCATTATAACATTCACCAGAATATTCATGACATTAATATCTTGATCTCACAATACAAAAACCAAATTCAAGCAAAACCCAATCTACATATTTATAATAGGAAGTATCACATCCAAACTAATAAAGTTTAGCTCACCACTCTCATGGTCAAAATCAATTATTCCTCTTTTTGGTTTTATTAAATAAATTGTTTCCTATCTTCAGCTTATGAGCATTATTTTTCTTCTGAAGTTCTTATATTTTATTTTTATTCTTTCTAACCAAACCACAGATGGCACCCTTTTTCACAATAAAGCCTAAGTCTTTATTTAAGCTTATTAAATGTGTTACACAAAAATTGCTTCCTGTTATCCATTTTAATTTTGCTTTTCCCTCCCACCTGCTTATGTCTCATCTCCATGGTAAGATGAGGATCCTTCTGCCACATCTTGTCTTGGTTTTCATTCATTCCAAGATCTTCCAATATCCCAGAATCTACCACGTCTTTATGGAACAGATGGTCTATGAATTTTTGAAAGGTGGTACTTTCGTCTTCTTCCTCCAAATAACCACATAAATCTGGAGGAAACATAACAACAACAAAGAAGGAAAAAATTTTTAATTTTTTTAAAATTTAATTTTAGTACAATTTCCATATTTATGTAAATAATCCTGGTACAATAAAAATACAAAGCTGTGAGTGTTCGATAAATAGTAACTGATAATGCCAACTGGATGAATACAGCCCTCAGCAATTACCTTCAACTAAGAGGAAAAAACCTCCACTCATGAGGAATTGCCCTCACCCAAGTCACTAACTCCCTCACTGCCAAATTTAAAAGCTATTAATTTTACATTTATGTTACAAGGATCTAAACATCCTTGAGGACTCCATTGCCCTTTTTAAAAAAGGTTTTACCGTGGTATAATTGACATATAATAAACTTGTAAATATTTAAAGTCTGCAATAAGCTTTGACATATATAGATACCATTAAACATCATTACAATCAAGATAATGAATGTGTCTGTCAGCTGCAAAAGGGTCCTCACGCAGATTTGCAATCTCTTCCTCTCACTCCTCCCCATGCTCTTTGCCCTATCCCAGGCAACCCCAGACCCGCTTTCTGCCAATAGATTAGTTTAAATTTTCCAGAATTTGGTATCAATTAAATCATATACTATGTACTCTTTCTGGTCGTCCTTCTTTTACTCAGCATAATTATTTTGAGATTCATTCATGTTGTTGTATCAATAGTTTATCCCTTTTTATTGCTGAGTAGTATTCCACTGTATGGGCATACCACAATTTGTTCATTCATTCATCTGGGGATAAACATTTGGGTTGCTTCCAGATTTTGGCTATTACAAATAAAGTTGTTATGAACATTTGTGTACAAGTCTTTGTATGAACATTTGCTTTCTTTTTCTCTTGGGAAAATGCCTAGGACTGGAATGGTTGGATCACATAACTACGTGTTTAAATTTTTAAGAAACTGTCAAGCTGTTTTCCAAAGTGGTTATATAATTTCACATTCTCACCAGCAATGTAGGAGGGTTCCAGTTCCTCCATATCCTTACCAAAACTTGGTATGATCAGTCTTTTAATTTAAGCCATTATAATAGGTGCATAGTGGTTATTCATGGTAGTTTTAATTTGCTTTTTCCTAATGACTAGCAATACTGAATATCGTTCTTGATGATGTTCTATTTAGTTCCATACATTATTGAAAATGGGGTACTGAAGTCTCCAACTGTTATTGCTGAATTATCTATTTCTCCCTTCAATTTTGTCAGTTTATGCTTCACATATTTTGGGGCTCTTTTGTTAGGTGCATATATGTTTACACTTGTTATGTTTTCTTGATGGATTGACCCTTTTATTATTATAGAATGCCCTTCTTTGTCTTGAGTAACAATTTTTTATCTTAGAGCCTATTTTTTCTGAGACTAGTAAGCTGCTCTCACTCTCTTTTGGTTACTGTTTGCATAGTGCATCTTTTTCCATCCTTTTATTTTCAAGCTGTTTGTGTCTTTGACTCTAGACTGTGTCTCCTGGGACAGCATATAGTTAGGTCATATTTTTAAGTTCATTCTGCCAGTCTCCATCTTTTGATTGGAATGTTTAATCCATTTACATGTAATGTAATTCTTGATAAGGCAGGATTTACGCTTGTCATTTTGGTATTTGTTTTCTACATGTCTCATGTAAATGCCCCTTTCAGGATGAAAAATTTACCTTTTATTACTAGTTTGCTGAGAGTTTTAATCAGGAATTAATTTTGTCAAGTATTTTTCCTGCACCTATTGAGATAATCATATGTTAGTTAATAATTTTTTAAAAATAAATGTATTTATTTTTGGCTGTGTTGGGTCTTCATTGCTACACGTGGGCTTTCTCTAGTTGCGGTGAGTAGGGGCTACTCTTTGCTGTAGTGGCTTCTCTTGTTGCAGAGCATGGGCTCTAGGAGTGCGGTCCTCAGTAGCTGTGGCATGCAGGCTCAGCAGTTGCGGCGCACGAGCTTAGTTGCTCCACGGCATGTGGGATCTTCCTGGACCAGGGCTTGAACCCATGTCCCCTGCATCGGCAGGGGGATTCTTAACCACTGTGCCACCAGGGAAGTCCGTTAGTTAATAATTTGGATAAGCATCCTTTTTTAATGGCTAGGTAATATTTTTGTTCAATGTTTTGATCCCCCAAAAAAGTAATACTACAAGCATAAGATGAGTGAGGCCTGATAAGATACTAGAAGGTAATAACAAATCTAAGAGATATAACTAGATATATTAGCACCATATGAAAGTAGCAGTTTCATTATATTTCAGACATGCTTTAGAATAAATATTATGTACTGAAATGCCTCACTTTAATAATGATATCATTAAACTAGAAAACATCCAGAAGGTGGCAATCAGTATATCTAGAAACAATTTGATATAAAGAACTGTTGAGAGTACTGGTGCTATTTAATCTAGGAAGACTGATGTATATGAAAGACCAGATATGATTACAACTCCCACAAGAAAAGAAAAGACTTTTCTTGAGAGAGAGAACATGATATTATTTTCTGTTGCACAAACGGGTAAAAGGTACTGAGGACAAAATCCTAATTCTCCTAACTAAGAGAGAATTTATGAATATTAGAGCCTCACAACAGCTGAATGGGCTCCTCCCAGAGTGCAGGCTCCTTATCCTGGGAGGTGTTCAGGCAGAGATTGTATTACCCCATATTAGGGATACTACAGAAGAATCTCTGTCTAAGGGGGTGAAGAGGGTAGATCGGATTAGGTGATCTTGAGGAGTCCCCTAACTTTAAGGGCTCATGACTTTGTGATTTGCGAGCTGGGGATTTTGTAGTGTCCTAAACAAGGGAAATGCTGCAAGATGAGTTCATCAGGGGTGTCTGAGCCATGCATGGCAAGATGCCACCACCATCACTATGCCTATCCTTACGCTTAGGGAAAAAAATCTTAGACTCTTTGGGTACAACTGAGGAATCCTCACAAGTTAGCTATTTAACTTGTCTGACACTAACTCTGTGTACAAGTAATAACCTCCCTTATAAAGACATATGAAGCATTTTGTAAACACAAAATGAGATATCAATGTTTAAATATAGTAAAACATTTAAAAGCCATCAAAGTAAATGGTCATCCAACAATATATGGAAAGAGGCACTCTTAAACAGCATTAATTGCCATTATAATCATAAGAAGAATTACAAATAATAGAATATTTTAATTTAAAAAAACCCACGAATTTACTGAGGATATAGATAAGTAATTTAAATTGAATCAAGAAAAATAAAAGCCAATTAAAAAATAAGCAAAGCACAGAAAACTCAAATAACATATCATTTATTATTCAAAACAATTAAAAAGACTTCTTGGACACATTCAGTGGATGATAAAGCTTAGCACAATTAAATAAGTTCTTACCATCGAACTTGTCATATTTCAAATGCCCGTTGGCTTCTGGCACAGGAGGGATACGTGACACAGTGTCTTCAGTATCACTGTCCCCATCACTTGCTAGTTCTTGCTTAAGTTTGGTATCTAACCAGTCATTGACCAATTCCTGAGCTGTCAATAAAACAAAAACATCTTTTTACTTCTGAGACTTTCTTCATTTGCTGTTTTCATTCATTCAATAAACGTTAACTGAGCACTTATCATGTGTCAAGTACTGCTCTAGATGTTGGGAATACACCAGTGAACAAAACAGGAAAAATAAAACCTACCACCATGAAGCTTATGTTCTAATTGGGGAAGAGAGACAATGAACAAGCAAGTCAGAAAGACAGAGCAGGAGAAGGAGAAATGGTATACAAGAAATGAAAGATGGGTGTTGATACTTTTAAATTAATTGGGTGGTCAAAGGAGGCCTCACTGAGAAGACATTTGAGCAAAAAAGGGAAGGAAGTGAGGGAGTGAGCCATATGGCTATGTAAGGGAAAATTAATCTGTGCAGAGGGAAAACAAGTGCAAAGGCCCTAAGGCAGTAGAGTGTCTAGTGTATTGGAGAAACAGCATGGAGGTGGTATGGCTGGAGGAATGAGTAAAGGGAGAGTAGTTGGAGATGAGGTAGAAGAGGTAATGTAGGGATCAGGTTTAGAGCAGTGGTTCTAGAGCAGTGGGGGTGATCTTACTCCCCAGTGGACATCTGGCAATGTCTGGAGCCATTTGTGGTTATTACAACTGGGGAACTGGGTAGAGGCCAGGGATGTTGCTAAACATCCTACAATTCATAGGACAGGCCCCACAACAAAAATTATCTGGCCCAAAATATCAACAGTGTTGAGGTTGAAAACACTTTGTTTAGATAAGTCTTGCCAGCATTCTAGGTACTTTGGCTTTTACTCTGTATGTAATGGGAGGTTTTTGAGCAAAGAGGTAACATATTTTAAGAGCATCACTCTGACTACTATGTTAAAATAGACTATACGGGGACAAGCTCAGAAGCCAGAGACAACAGTTGGAGAGACAAATATCCAGAAAAGGGGTGATGATGGCCTAGACCTGAAGTGGAGGTAGTAGAAATGCTCAGATTCTAGAACATAATGTTTTGAGGTGGAGTTGACATGATTTGCTGATGGGCTGGATATGGGATGTGAGAGAAAAATCTGTAAGGGTTTTGGCTTAAGCAACTATAGAATGGAGATGTCATTTACCGAGATAGGGAAGACCAAGGGAGCAGCAGGTTTGGACGGAAGATCAGGAGTTCAGTATCAGATGAGTTGGGTTTGAGATGCTTATGAGACATCCAAATAGGGATGTCAAATAGGTATTGGCTATATCATCTGGATTTCAAGGGAGAGGTCCAAGCTGAAGAAATAAATGTGGGTGTTGTCAGCATACAGATGGTATTTAAAGCCATAGAAATGAATGAGATCGGCAAAGGAGGAAGGTAGATAGAGAATTGGTTCAAGGACTAATCCCTGAGGAACTCTAGTATTTAGGGGTTGAAGAGATAAGGCAGAACCAGGTAAGTAGACTAGGAAGGAGAGACCACTGAGGTAGGAGGAAAATCAAAGAGTGTGATATCATGGAAGCCAACTTCCATTTGGATTTCTTTCTTAGTGACATTCAGAAAATCTTCTTAATTATAGAGTTATGAGAGAAAATGTCTACTTTAGCATTACTTTCATCATTATCATACAGCTCTTATGGATAGGGCATGGGCGTTTCAAAGAAGAAAAATGTCTATTTCAGTATTATCTTCATCATTGTTATTATCATTATTGCACAGCTCTAAGGGAATGGAGTGTTTCCAAATACTAAATGATGCCAAGAGACATTTAACATAGATGGGAATGCATGATATGTAAAAATAGAAAAAAATGAATCAAGGTGATAGAAACTAAGTATAAAAAGTATGCTAGCGGGCTTCCCTGGCGGCGCAGTGGTTGAGAGTCTGCCTGCCGATGCAGGGGACGCAGGTTTGTGCCCCGGTCCGGGAGAATCCCATATGCCACGGAGCGGCTGGGCCCGTGAGCCATGGCTACCGGGTCTGCGCATTCGGAGCCTGTGCTCCGCAACGGGAGAGGCCACAGCGGTGAGAGGCCCGCGTACCACAAAAAAAAAAAAAAAAAAAAAAGTACACTAGCAACAGACACTACTGGCTTTCAGAGGAAGGTAGAGAAAGGGAGCAGATATTTACTGAGTAACCCTGTGTACAACAGTTCACATATTTATAATAAATTATGTGTAAAATAATTTGGATCTACTAAATGCCATTTATTAGTAAACAGAGGTATACTATGAAGTGCTTCGAAAGAACAAGGAAAGAGAACGTCTCTTGGAGGGTTCAACTGTAGTAACGCCTCATGTTGGATCAGAGGCTTGATGCCTACCTCAAAGCAGAGTTTCTCAAAGTACGTTCCCCAGAACACTAGTTCTTACTGAATATCAATAGACGGCTGATGAGAGGAGGAAAAAAGGATATAAACCTTTGAAACACATGTTCTATTCATACACGAGTACTTTCTAATGTGGATCATTAGTTTCTCAGGATATTAATATGTATTTCAAGATAAAAAGAGTTCAGGTTCTAGGAAGCTTGGAAAATGGGGTAAGTAAATATATATTTAACTACAGGACTTTTTGGAAACACTGAGTGGCTAAAGTTTAGTGTGTATTCCTATTGGTGGGGTGGGAGAAGGGGTGGGTAAGACATAGCCTTGCCAATTTCTGAATCAATCTCCTTTCTCCAACTCCAGTACCACCAACCACCCAAAACCAAGTGCCATTACAGCTCACAGAGACCACTGCAGTAGCCTCCCACTAGTCTCCCTTTTCCCTCTTTTTCTCCCCTATAATTCATTCTTCATATATTAAATAAATTATCCTACTACACCTCTGCTTAAAACCCTTCAGTGATGTCTAATCATACTCAGAATAAAATCTAAATTCTTTCACCAGGCCTATAAGGCCCTATGTGACACGTCCTCTGCTCACTCCTGCAAGCTCACTTTCATGGGGTAGCTGCAGCAACACTGGTCTTCCTTTAGTTACTCAAGCACACCAAGCTTGTACTTTAACTTTTTTGTTTTTTTAACATCTTTAATGGAGTATAATTGCTTTACAATGGTGTGTTAGTTTCTGCTTTATAACAAAGTGAAACAGCTATACATATACTTATATCCCCATATCTCCTCCCTCTTGCATCTCCCTCCCACCCTCCCTATCCCTCCCCTCTAGGTGGTCACAAAGCACTAAGCTGATCTCCCTGTGCTATGCTGCTGCTTCCCACTAGCTATCTATTTTACATATGGTAGTGTATATATGTACATGCCACTATCTCACTTCATCCCAGGTTACCCTTCCCACTCCTCATGTTCTCAACTCCATTCTCTACGTCTGCATCTTTATTCCTGTCCTGCCCCTAGGTTCTTCAGACTTTTTTTAAATTTAGATTCCATATATATGTTAGCATACAGGATTTGTTTTTCTCTTTCTGACTTACTTCACTCCGTATGACAGACTCTAGGACCACCCACCTCACTACAAATAACTCAATTTTGTTTCCCTTTATGGCTGAGTAATATTCCATTGTATATATGTGCCACATCTTCTTTATCCATTCATCTGTCGATGGACACTTAGGTTGCTTCCATGTCCTGGCTATTGTAAAGAGAGCTGCAATGAACATTGTGGTACATGACTCTTTTTGAATTATGGTTTTCTCAGGGTATATGCCCAGTAGTGGGATTGCTGGGTCATATGGTAGTTCTATTTTTAGTTTTTTAAGGAACCTCCACACTTTTCTGCATAGTGGCTGTATCAATTTACATTCCCACCAACAGTGCAAGAGGGTTCCCTTTTCTGCACACCCTCTCCAGCACATATTGCTTGTAGATTTTTTGATGATGGCCAATCTGACTGGTATGAGGTGATACCTCATTGTAGTTTTGATTTGCATTTCTCTAGTGATTACTGATGTTGAGCATCCTTTCACGTGTTTGTTGGCAATCTGTATATCTTCTTTGGAGAAACGTCTATTTAGGTCTTCTGCCTATTTTTGGATTGGGTTGTTTTTTTTTTTGATTTTGAACTGCATGAGCTGTTTGTAAATTTTGGAGTTTAATCCTTTGTCAGTTGCTTCATTTACAAATATTTTCACCCATTCTGAGGTTTGTATTTTCACCTTGTTTATGGTTTCCTTTGCTGTGCAAAAGCTTTTAAGTTTCATTAGGTCCCATTTGTTTATTTTTGTTTTTATTTCCATTTCTCTATGAGGTGGGTCAAAAAGGATCTTGCTGTGATTTATGTCAGTGTTCTACCTGTCTTCCTCTAAGAGTTTTGTAGTGTCTGGCCTTACATTTAGGTCTTTAATCCATTTTGAGTTTATTTTTGTGTATGGTGTTAAGGAGTGTTCTAATTTCATTCTTTTACATGTACCTGTCCAGTTTTCCCAGCACCACTTATTGAAGAGGCTGTCTTCTCCATCGTATATTCTTGCCTCCTTTATCAAAAAAAGGTGACCATATGTGTGTGGGTTTATCTCTGGGCTTTCTATCCTGTTCCATTGACCTATATTTCTGTTTTCGTGCCAGTACCATACTGTCTTGATTACTGTAGCTCTGTAGCATAGTCTGAAGCCTGGGAGCCTGATTCCTCCAGCTATGTTTTTCTTTCTCAAGATTGCTTTGGCTATTCGGACTCTTTTGTGTCTCCATACAAATTGTGAAATTTTTTGTTCTAGCTCTATGAAAATGCCATTGGTAGTAGTATAGGGATTGCATTGAATTTGTAGATTGCTTTGGGTAGTATAGTCATTTTCACAATGTTGATTCTTCCAATCCAAGAACATGGTATATGTCTCCAACTGTTTGCATCATCTTTAATTTCTTTCATCAGTGTCTTATAGTTTTCTACATACAGGTCTTTTTCCTCCTTCGTTCGGTTTACTCCTAGGTATTTTATTCTTTTAGTAGCAATGGTAAATGGGAGTGTTTCCTTAATTTCTCCTTCAGATTTTTCATCATTAGTGTATAGGAATGCAAGAGATTTCTGTACGTTAATTTTGTATCCTGCTACTTTATCAAATTCATTGATTAGCTCTAGTGGATTTCTGGTAGCAGCTTTAGGATTCTCTATGTATAGTATCATGTCATCTGCAAACAGTGACAGCTTTACTTCTTCTTTTCTGATTTGGATTACTTCTATTTCTTTTACTTCTCTGATTGCTGTGGCTAAAATTTCCAAAACTATGTTGAATAATAGTGGTGAGAGTGGACAACCTTGTCTTGTTCGGTTCCTGATCTTAGTGGAAATGGTTTCAGTTTTTCAGCATTGAGAACGATGTTGGCTGTGGGCTTGTCATATATGGCCTTTATTATGTTGAGGTAGGCTCCCTCTATGCCTACTTTCTGGAGGGCTTTTATCATAAATGGGTGTTGAATTTTGTCAAAAGCTCTTTTGCATCTATTGAGATGATCATATGGTTTTTATGCTTCAGTTTGTTACTATGGTGTATCACATTGATTGACTTGCATACACTGAAGAATCCTTGCATTCCTGGGATAAACCCCACTTGATCATGGTGTATGATCCTTTAAATGTGCTGTGTGATTCTGTTTGCTAGTATTTTGCATCTGTGTTCATCAGTGATATTGGCCTTTAGTTTTCTTTCTTTGCGACATCTTTGCCTACTTTTGATATCAGGGTGATGGTGGCCTCATAGAATGAGTTTGGGAGTGTTCCTCCCTCTGCTATATTTTGGAAGAGTTTGAGAAGGATAGGCATTAGCTCTTCTCTAAATGTTTGATAGAAGTCACCTGTGAAGCCATCTGGTCGTGGGCTTTTGTTTCTTGGAAGATTTTTAATCACAGTCTCAATTACAGTGTTTGTGATTGGTCTGTTTATATTTTCTATTTCTTCCTGGTTCAGTCTCAGAAGGTTGTGCTCTTCTAAGAATTTGTCCATTTCCTCCAGGTTGTCCATTTTAGTGGCATGTAGTTGCCTGTAGTAATCTCTCATGATCCTTTGTATTTCTGCAGTGTCAGTTGTTCCTTCTCCTTTTTCATTTCAATTCTATTGATTTAAGTCTTCTCCCTTTTTTTCTTGATGAGTCTGGCTAATGGTTTCTCAATTTTGTTTATCTTCTCAAAGAACCAGTTTTTAGTTTTATTGATCTCTGCTATTGTTTCCTTCATTTCTTTTTCATTTATTTCTGATCTGATCCTTATGATTTCTTTCCTTCTGCTAAATTTGAGGGGTTTTTGTTCTTCTTGCTCTAATTGCTTTAGGTGTAAGGTTAGGTTGTTTATTTGAGATGTTTCTTGTTTCTTGAGGTAGGATTGTATTGCTATAAATTTCCGTCTTAGAACTGCTTTTGTTGCATCTCATAGGTTTTGGGTCATCGTGTTTTCACTGTCATTTGTTTCTAGGTATTTTTTGATTTCCTCTTTGATTTCTTCAGTGATCTCTTGGTTATTTAGTAGTGTATTGTTTACCCTCTTTGTGTTTGCAGGTTTTACAGATTTTTTCCTGTAATTGATATCTAGTCTCATAGTGTTGTGGTCAGAAAAGTTACTTCATATGATTTCAATTTTCTTAAATTTACCAAGGCTTGATTTGTGACCCAAGATATGATCTATCCTGGAGAACGTTCCATGAGCACTTGAGAAGAAAGTGTATTATGTTGTTTTTGGTTGGAATGTCCTATACACATCAATTAAGTCCATCTTGTTTAATGCATCATTTAAAGCTTGTGTTTCATCATTTATTTTCATTTTGGATGATCTGTCCATTGGCGAAAGTGGGGTGCTAAAGTCCCCTACTATGATTGTGTTACTGTTGATTTCCCCTTTTATGGCTGTTAGCATTTACCTTATGTATGTGCTCCTATGTTGGGTGCATATATATTTACAATTGTTATACCTTCTTCTTGGATTGATCCCTTTATCATTATGTAGTGTACTTCTTTGTCTCTTGTAACAGTATTTAAAGTCTATTTTGTCTGATATGAGAATTGCTACTCTAGCCTTCTTTTGATTTCCATTTGCATGGAATATCTTTTTCCATCCCCTCACTTTCAGTCTGCATGTGTCCTTAGGGCTGAAGTGGGTCTCTTGTAGACAGCATATATACGGGTCTTGTTTTTGTATTCATTCAGCCAGTCTATGTCTTTTGGTGGGAGCATTTAATCCATTTACATTTAAGGCAGTTATCGATATGTATGTTCCAATTACCATTTTCTTAATTGTTTTGGGTTTGTTATTGTAGGTGTTTTCCTTCTCTTGTGTTTCCTGCCTAGAGAAGTTCCTTTAGCATTTGTTGTAAAGCTGGTTTGGTGGTGCTGAATTCTCTTAGCTTTTGCTTGTCTGTAAAGGTTTTAATTTCTCCGTCAAATATGAATGAGATCCTTGCTGGGCAGAGTAATCTTGGTTGTAGGTTTTTCCCTTTTATCACTTTAAATATGTCCTGCCACTCCCTTCTGGCTTGCAGAGTTTCTGCTGAAAGATCAGCTGTTAACCTTATGGGGATTCCCTTGTATGTTATTTGTTGTTTTTCCCTTGCTGCTTTTAATACTTTTTCTTTGTATTTAATTTATCATAGTTTGATTAATATGTGTCTTGGCGTGTTTCTCCTTGGATTTGTCCTGTATGGGACTCTCTGCTCTTCCTGGACTTGATTGATTATTTCCGTTCCCATATTAGGGAAGTTTTCAACTATAATCTCTTCAAATATTTTCTCAGTCCCTTTCTTTTTCTCCTCTTTTTCTGGGGCCCCTATAATTAGAACGTTGGTGCATTTAATGCTGTCCCAGAGGTGTCTGAGACTGTCTTCAGTTCTTTACATTTTTTTTTTCTTTATTCTGCTCTGCAGTAGTTATTTCCACTATTTTATCTTCCAGGTCACTTATCTGTTCTTCTTTCTCAGTTACTCTGCTATTGATTTCTTTTAGAGAATTTTTAATTTCATTTATTGTGTTGTTCATTGTTGTTTGTTTTCTCTTTAGTTCTTGTAGGTCCTTGTTAAACGTTTCTTGTATTTTCCACATTCTATTTCCAAGATTTTGGATCATCTTTCCTATCATTACTCTGAATTCTTTTTCAGGTAGACTGCCTATTTCCTCTTCATCTGTTTGGTCTGGTGGGTCTTTGCCTTGCTCCTTCATCTGCTGTGTGTTTCTCTGTCTTCTCATTTTGTTTAACTTCCTGTGTCTGGGGTCTTCTTTTTGCAGGCTGCAGGTTTGTAGTTCCCGTTGTTTCTGGTGTCTGCCCCCAGTGGCTAAGGTTGGTTCAGTGGGTTGTGTAGGCTTCCTGGTAGAGGGGACTGGTGTCTGTGTTCTGGTGGATGAGGCTGGATCTTGTCTTTCTGATGGGCAGGACCGCATCCAGTGATGTGTTTTGGGGTGTCTGTGACCTTATTATGATTTTAGGCAGCCTCTCTGCTAATGGGTGGGGTTGTGTTCCTGTCCTGCTACTTGTTTGGCATAGGGTGTCCAGCACTGTAGCTTGCTGGTCACTGAGTGGAGCTGGGTGTTAGTGTTGGGTTGGAGATTTCTGGGAGAGCTTTCACTGTTTGATATTCCATGGAGCCGGGAGGTCTCTGGTGGACCAATGTCCTGAACTTAGCTCTCCCGCCTCAGAGGCACAGGCCTGACATCTGGCTGGAGCACCAAGACAATGTCAGACATATGGCTCAGAAGAAAAAGTAGAAAAAAAGAAGGAAAGAAAGAAAAAATATAATAAAATAAACTTATTAAAATAAAAAATAATTTAAAAATTATTAGAAATAAAAAATTTTTTAAAAAAGAAAAAAAGAAAGAAGAGAGCAACCAAACCAAAAAACAAAGCCACCAATGAGAACCAGTGTTAAAAATTATACTAAAAACAAACAAACAAACAGAAATCTAGGACAAATGATAAAAGCAAAGCTATGAAGACAAAATCACAGAAAGAGGCATACACATACACACTCACAAAAAGAGAAAAAGGAAAAAAATATATATATATATATCTAAAAAGAAAAAAGGAAGAGAGCAACCAAATCAATAAAACAAATCTAACAATGATAATAAACTCTAAATACTAAACTACGATAAACATAAAACGAAAAACAAATTAGATGCAGAAAGTAAACTCCAAGTCTACAGTTGCTCCCAAAGTCCACCACCTCAATTTTGGGATGATTTGTTCTTTTCAGGTATTCCAGAGATGCAGGGTACATCAAGTTGATTGTGGAGATTTAACCTGATGCTCCTGAGGCTGCTGGGAGAAATTTCCCTTTTTCTTCTTTGTTCGGACAGCTCCTGGGGTTCAGCTTTGGATTTTGCCACACCTCTGCGTGTAGGCCGCCAAGGGCATATGTTTCCCGCTCAGACAGGACGGGATTAAAGTAGCAGTTGATTAGGGGGCTCTGGCTCACTCAGGCTTGGAGGAGGGAGAGGTTCAGAATGCAGGGTGAGCCTGCAGTGGCAGAGGCTAGCGTGATGTTGCAACAGCCTGAGGCGTGCCGTGTGTTCTCCTGGGGAAGTTGTCCCTGGATCTCAGGACCCTGGCATTGGTGGGCTGCACGGGCTCCCAGGAGGGGAGGTGTGGATAGTGATCTGTGCTTGCACACAGGCTTCTTGGGGGCTGCAGCAGCAGCCTTAGCATTTCATGCCCATCTCTGGGGTCTGCGCTGGTAGCCAAGGCTCGCGCCCATCTCTGGAGCTTGTTTAGGCAGTGCTCTGAATCTCCTCTCCTCGCGTACCCCAAAACAATGGTCTCTTGCCTCTTAGGCAGTTCTAGACTTTTTCCCGAACTCCCTCCCGGCTAGCTGTGGTGCACTAACCCCTTCAGACTGTGTTCACGCAGCCAACCCCAGTCCTCTCCCTGGGATGTGACCGAAGCCCAAGCCTCAGCTCCCAGCCCCCACCCACCCCGGCGGGTGAGCAGACAAGACTCTTGGGCTGGTGAGTGCTGGTCGGCACTGATCCTATGTGTGGGAATCTCTCTGCTTTGCCCTCCGCACCACTGTTGCTGCACTCTCCTCCGTGGCTCTGAAGCTTCCCCCCGCCAGCCCCCGTGTCTACCAGTGAAGGGGCTTGCTAGTGTGTGGGAACTTTTCCTCCTTCATAGATCCCTTCCCGAGGGGCAGGTCCTGTCCCTATCCTTTTGTCTCTGTTTATTCTTTTTTCTTTTGCCCTACCCAGGTACGTGGGCAGTTTCTTGCCTTTTGGGAGGTCTGAGGTCTTCTGCCAGCATTCAGTAGGTGTTCTGTAGGAGTTGTTCCACATGTAGATGCATTTCTGATGTATTTGTGGGGAGGAAGGTGATCTCCACGTCTTACTCCTCCGCCATCTTGAAGGTCTCTCTGTACTTTAATTCTTGATGCCACCTTTCCCACTGCCTGGGATGCTCTTCCTCCATCACAGCTCACCTGGCTCTTTCTTGTTATTCAGGTCCAAACTCGGATGACTTATCACTAACTGACCATTTAGTTTTCGTTTTATTTATTCCCACTCTAGAATGTATACTCCATGAAAGCAAGGACTTCATCTCTTGTTCATAACCTGCTCTTCCAGTGCCTAAAGTAGTACCTGGCACAGAGTAACAATTTAATATATATGTTGAATAAATGAAGAAACAATCTGAAAAACTGGAGACATAAATGATCCAAATGGAAATTGGCTTCCAGGACATGGCACCCTGGCTTTCCTCCTACCTCAGGGGCCTCTCCTTTCCAGTCTTCTTTGCTGGTCCCTCCTGATCTTTTCATCCCTAAACAGTGGAGTTCCTCACGGCATCAGTAACTAAAATACTGAATTCCAGAGGAGTAAATGTTTTGCGGAGGCAGGGAGGTGAGGTCAGCTTTAGACTCTCTTCATAAGGAACAAAGTTGATTTATAAACTAGTGGTCAGATTATCTATATGATAGTAGATCAAGTTAACAAGCTGCCCTCTGTGCCACAGGATTAATATCTTACACTTACTAGATAACTGTGTTATGTCAAAACTGCCTCTGGATGTGGTTCTACTTCAAGAGACAAAATAAGCCTTAAATGTAAACTGACTTGTAATATTGGAGTTAGAGTAAATTAGCTTCAGGGAAGTAGAAACAAAGAAAAATTAAGAACAAGAGAAAGAAAAGCTTTCATTTCATACTTTGAAATACATTATGAGTTACACTTTAGTAAGTTGTACTCCAAAGAATTGTTAACATCGCAGCAAAAAATGTATTCTCTTACCTTCTGCATAGACTTCATCATGATCCTCTATTTGCTCAGGTGTTTCCAAATCTACAATTTGGTTCCAAAGCCTTCTGGATAAATCTGAATTTCCAGCAGAAAATGCTTTTGAAACTGCAAATTCTGAAGCTTTCTCCACTCTCTTTAAAAAAAAGAAAAAATCCACTAAGATGACAGCTTTCTTCAGGGTTAAAGAATTTCTCTCAGATTTAAGAATCTGATTTTCTACCAACTACCAAGATACTTTCATTTTTCCATTTTTAAAGGAACTCTGAGGTTTAAACATCCACCCTAAATAATTTCATTCATTAAATATGCAATTAATTACAGTATTTTACCAAGTTTTAACAGGTGTTCACAATGTTTATATTTGAACAAAAGGTAATTTAAGCTTTAGATAACTTTTGTTTAGAGCATTAGTAATGGGATCCTGACACCTGGATATTTTATTTTAAAAAATATATAATATTTTATTAGTTTCCATGTCACTAGGACTTGCATATGAATATGAACCACAGGCAGGTAGCTACACTTCCTCAAATTACTACCTCTGAAAGGAACTTCCCATCATATATTAGGGAAACTGTAAGTTCAAAAAAAGTGGGATAAACAGAGTCATTGAACTGCAGTAATCAGGAATATTTTAACTCAACAGTGAGAATCTAGTAAAAGTATGGCCAAATTCACAGGAACGGGGAAGGGATTAGCAGAGGTGGTCAAACTCCTGGCATTTTGGTTTACCTGCATGGTATAAAAAGTGTATTTTACAATTAACCCCCGACTTCACCCCTCACCCCACAAGCTGGTTTTTCTCCATGCCTGTTGTGTTCCTAGCCTTCCAGCTCAGGTAGTGACAACTCTATTCTTTCAGTTCATCAGGACAAAAATCTTGGAGGCCTTCTTGAATCCACTCTCTGTTATCCCACACATAATCTGTCAGGAAATCTGTTGACTCTAATTTCAAAATATATCCAGAAGATGACCCCTTCTTGTTACCTCCAGGGCTATCAGCCTGGTCCAAGGCACCACCATCTCCTGACACGTTTTCTGGAGTAGTCTCCCACCGCAGCAGCCAGAGAAGCCCTTTTAAAATGAAAGCCGTCTCCTGTTAACTACACTCAAAACCCTTCAATGGTTCCCTAGCTCCCTCAGAACAAGTCGAAGTCCTCATGATGCACTCCGTGGTCCTCCAACATCAGGCCCTTTGTGAGCTCTCTAAGCTCGCTGGCCGCTCCTGCCACTGCTCACTCTACCTCAGCCACTCTGACTTCCTTGTTTATTCCTCCTTAAACGTGCCAAGTGCATTCCCACCTCAGCCTCTGTGCTTTCTTCCCCTCTGACTGCTCTCCTCCAGAAGGCTGTACTACTCTTTCCCTCCCCTCCTCAAGTCTTTACTCAAATGTCACCTTCGTAGCAAGGCCCGCTCTGACTACTCCTTAAAGAATTGTAAACACCCTCCTCCTGGCTCTCCCAGTTTCCCTCGGCAGTTCTGACTTTCTCTGTAGCACTTATGACCTTATAACATATTTTATCGTTTATCATCTCCCCTAACTCGAACATAAGCAGGGATTTTTGTCTTTTTCATGCGTGAAACCCCTAGCACCTAGAACAGTGCTTGGTATATAACAGATGCCCCATCAGTGTTTGTTAAAGAATGACTATGTTAAAGAGTTATTCAAAAAAGCCACACTTTCCCATAGTTCATGTTGTTGTCTGACCTATTTTGAAAATGATTTTTCCTCACGCCCTTCGTGGAAAGACTGGTAGTACAACTGTCAAAACCTGCCATGGGCTTTGCCTTTTAAACTCTCAAAGGTTTCGTATACTAAGTTTGAATTAGACAGAAGCACAGGAATAAAGTTGAAAAGGCAAGGGTAACTTGAAAAAGATGTAGAAAATAGAACATATGGGAAAAGATATGAATCAGAAGAAAAATGATCTAATCAGGGTTAGAGTCAAGAAAGTATCATTTACTCTTTATGAGGTCACTCTGGAGAGATCTGTTTCCCACATTATCTTTCCATATATGTCCCCCTCTTCCATTTTGAGTGAGTAGTCCACTCAAGTGGATTTGGAAATCTTGGTTCTAGAAGTTGTAACAGTTTAGGGTACATCCAGAGTTGGAATATATTAGGGAATAAAATCAGACAAGAAGACAGAGGAGTGAACAGAGAGGTATTAAGAGAAGCAAGAGGGGGGGCTTCCCTGGTGGCGCAGTGGTTGAGAGTCCGCCTGCCGATGCAGGGGACACGGGTTCGTGCCCCGGTCTGGGAAGATCCCACATGCCGCAGAGCGGCTAGGCCCGTGAGCCATGGCCACTAAGCCTGCGCGTCCGGAGCCTGTGCTCCGCGACGGGAGAGGCCACAACAGTGAGAGGCCTGCATACCGCGAAAAAAAAAAAAAGAGAAGCAAGAGGAAACAGTGTCACGAAAAAGTAATGGAGGAGAGAATTTCTGGAATAAAAAAGTGATAACTAGAATAAAAAAATGTTAACTGTATCAAACAGACCTGAAAAAGTCTGAGGACAAAGAACGGACCACTGGATTTACTCAGGAAGTCATTTATGACAACTTTCTGTGGAGTGGTAAGAAGTAGAAACTGAAGGAAAATAATTTTGGACACAAGAGGATAATAAAAACACAAAGGCAAGGAGTCCAGGCTATACATCCAAAGATACTGGAAAGGAAAAAGAAATAGTATGGCAATCAGAATGGACTGCATGGTGAAATGAGAACTTCTTGATTTTTTTCTAGATGGGAGATTTGAGGGTATAATGGAGAAAGAGCTACTGCAGAAGTTTTAGAGGAATGATAAAATCTAACCAAGTCAAGCTGGCTGACAGCAGCATGAAAGAGGAAAATGGTGCAGACAAGTCACAGCAGAATTTTATCCTTTTATTTTACCCAAATCTTCCCCTCTGGAGGAGACGGTGACTAAATGTCCAATTAAGCCCTGCAAAGGCTTGGCATTCTGACTTTCAACACTGACACGCAAGCTGAGCCTGATGGAGACTGAGAAGTGGGCTTCCTAGAGGTCAGCCTCCATGACAGTGGACCCATTTTATTGTCTTCTAAGTCAGGCCTTCTGCAGGAGCCAGGAAGCTTCCCTGGCCCCATTTATATGAGCGCCCCACGCCATGAGCTTCCACTGCATCCTTAATTCTCCCAAAAATTTAAAGTAAGTTGTTTAGCCCCCCACTGGACTATAAACTCTGGGAGGGCAGAAACTGTACCTGCCCCATGCACTGTTTTACTTCCAGTGCCCAACACAGTGGGCTAGTACTTGGCAGGAACTTAATAAATACTGGCTGGATGAAAAAATGGTTAACAGTGATTATATCTGTCCTAGGTTCCACCCGGCCTGGTGCTCATAATGCCTGTCAATTTTGATAAGTAATAACTCTTCAAAATACTACCAAGCAGAAGGATATTTTCCCAGGAAGGTACTGCATGATTTTGAAACAGGTGGTGCACAAATGAGTATGGCAAGTTGCCAAAAGGACAATCGGAGGCACGCACCAGAAGTGGTTTAATGGTACTTTCAACTTAAATGGTACTTGGACTCAAAAATATACGTCTCAGGCCTGGAAGAGACCTCAGAGGTTATCTAACACAATCCACCACCATCCGCCACCCCCACTAAACGCTCAAACATATTCCTCATTAGTCCTAACATTAAGTGACCACTTAGAACCCACTTGAATACCTCTAGTGATAGAAAATCCATCTGTTTATAAGAATGCCCACTCCATTTTTGGATTGCTTTAGTTACTAGAAGATTCTTACTTGTGATGCATGCATAGCTTTTACATATTGTATTGGTCCCACAGGTCAATGTAACTACAGTACGTTCTTTCCAATTATCTGGGGAAAGCCACAATGTCCTCTCCTAAGGCTTCTCCTCCCCTCCTCCTTTAATCCTCTTCAGATGATCCTCATGGCATTTGAAAGGGATGTCTACCTGTTATCTTGTCATTCATGCTTTTATAGAAGCCACAAAATCATGAAAATGTACTATAGTACAAAACTAAGGCAACATATATAGTCACATGGGAAGGAAAACAGCAAAATATATGCAAAATGGAGACCTATTAGTATTCCTATTCCATCCGACTATGTGTGACTCTTAATTCTCTTTCTATCTTAATTATGAAATATCCTTACCTTAATCCAGTGTTCCACATTGTCAGGGTCAAACACAGGCTGTAGATAATATATACAGAATATTAGTACCCAGCAATGTATCTATCAACTTTGCCATTTTAATTTGTCTTTCTGGTTGAAGCCTGTGGACAAGCGTCCTTTAGTCTTTCCCCAAAGCATTGCATTAGAAAGTTCAGCAACAAAAAAAATACAGAATGCTGGTAGGATGAAGAAAACACGAAGCCTTCTCTGGAACGACTTCTGACTGCTTTATCTCTTACTTAGGCCCATCTCCAGATTCTGATTTAATTGGTCTGGGGTAGGGCCCATGTGTCAGTATTTTTTTAAAGTTCCCCAGGGTTAAGAGCCAAGACAGAGGAATGCTACATATAATATTGCTTATAAAAACCCAAATAAGCACTGATTAATTAGCCAGGTTATCCAAGTGTCATGGAAGCAAATCTGCTTGGAGAAAGGTGTGCGCCTCTCCCCAGACCCCTCTTTTCATGAGTAACTTGTATTTGCCTAGAGCAAGGATATTGTTTGGTCCAATAAGAAATGGGGGGTAGAGTGAGGGATAACCAATCTTCCACTGTTTTACAGAGCAAAAATAAGGCAGAAATCACATAAATTTCTACCCAGGTCAGTCAGATATTAATCTGAAATTAGAAATCAGACCAGTAGGATACCTGCTTTCTTCACTCTCTGTTAAGTCTCAGAAGTTTGCAGAATTCCCTCTAATAGCAACTTAACAAATAGAGGTATTTGCTTTGCTAATAATTCAGGTGGGTTTTTCAATAAATAAGGGAATATCTAAACGAGCATGCTGACACATACAGGAGGGAAAGGTATAATACTATCCTTCACTTATATAACACTTCCCCTACAAAGCACCTTACAGATAACTAATTAATGCAGCTGTACTGCTGAATAATTTTGTGGCTGCAACAAAGAAACAGCTGATCCTATTCAAACACAATTGAACCTCAAGGATCTCTTGTTTTTTACCTTTCTATCCTCTAGGTAGTAACAATGAGCACTAGCAGCAAAAACTTTCCTTTTGGGGTCCCCAAAACTGTCCCCAGTTTTTACCTTTCATCATCAAGTTTATACCCATAACCTACTTTGGATCCAATCTATTATGGGACTGGTACAACAGGAGCAGACTCTGTTTCCAAGTCTCTTTAATGCTCCAGTCTGCACACTCCAGCATCTGGCGCAAGATATTCACCAAGTAAAGTATGTCCAGTGCATTATTTAGCTGGTATATTTAGAATAACCTGCAAGCACAATTGCCTAGGGGCCACAGAAACACCACATGTCTACCGAATATTTTTTAAGGAGGGGTAACTTAAGGGTGAAAACAGCTGTAAGCTGAGAAGTCCTCCATTTGGTACTCCCATTTACATTTAAAGCATTCATTTTTGTGACTGTTAAAAAAAGTAGTCTGTGGGGCTTCCCTGGTGGTGCAGTGGTTGAGAATCCGCCTGCCAGTGCAGGGGACACGGGTTCGAGCCATGCTCCGGGAAGATCCCACATGCCGCAGAGCAGCTAAGCCCATGCGCCACAACTACTGAGCCTGCACTCTAGATCCCGCAAGCTACAACTACTGAAGCCCAAGCACCTAGAGCCCGCGCTCCACAACAAGAGAAGCCACTGCAATGAGAAGCCCGGGAACTGCAACGAAGAGTAGCCCCCTGTCGCCACAACTAGAGAAAAGCCCGCGCGCAGCAACGAAGACCCAACGCAGCCAAAAATAAAGAAATTTTTTAAAAAAAGTAGTCTGTGTAAAGCACACTCCGTGTGACTGTGACTTTTCACATGTCATTTACACGTTTCAAGTTTACAGTGGGGTTATCAGTTTTCCATGTCTTTGGATGCTAATGCATCAAGGAAGGTGGCAAAAATAAAGAGGATCTATTTTTTGATTGTTTCTACAATTTAGATTTTCAAGTGAATCAAGTATTGATATAGTCAATATCCACTTGCATTTCTGAGTTCATTTTAGATACTTTATGTAAAACTAGAAGGGGAGGAATATGAGGCCGAGGACTTAAGGTGAAGATCTTACCCCTCCAACAAAGAAGTTTCCTATGATTTGCAAAACATTAAAAAAAAAAAAAAAAGAAAAAGAAGAATGAAAGAAAAGAAAAGAAAAAGAAATGAAACCGTGTGGGAACTTCCCTAAAACCAGGAGTGGTGGGGAGCCGGGATAGCTCTCGAATTCTCTTCACCGGGGTGGGCACTATCAAGACTCTCCGGTTTTCGAGAAAAGCGTTAGATGGAAACAGTTCTTCCACGACGCTGCCCATCAAAGCCGTAAGGTAACCAAGCCCCAAAGTTCCTAGGCCCCCTTCACTTAGCGCAGTGCTGGCTCTCAGTGGGTCATGGCAGGAGCGGACCAGGTAATGATGCCCCTGGGGCAAGAGGGAGGACGCGCAGGTGGGGCTGCGGCTGGCCTTAGGGCCGGTCCCCGCCTCCCCTCCCCTCTCCTCTCCAAGAGCTCCCGATAGGAATGGATCACCTTGGTGAGACTCGGCTTCCTTGTAAACTGTTTCCATCCATTCAGCCCCGACCTCTCCCTTGAGGAGGTCCTTTCCTGGGGCGCTAGAAGCATTTTCCAGGCTCAGGGCCGGACTTCGGCCAAAGCCGAAACAACCGCTCCTTTGCCTAGACTGCTTCCGGGTCTCCCTGGGAGTTGTAGTTCCTCTGCCCACAAAGACTGCAGGTGTGGGGCGCCGTCGAACCACCACTCCCAGGAGGCTTTGCGCAGGCGGAAACGTGTGTGCTCAGTTACCCATGGCGACGGTAGCAGTCCCTCGGTCTTGCAAACACCGAAGCTCATTTTCAATTACCTTTGCCTTTTCCTGGCGCCCGGTGATGACGCAATGCTCCCTGATTGGCTCTGCATCGGAGGCGGTGGTTCAGGGAGCAGAGAATTCTGAAAGCTGGACACGTGGTAGCGAACGGCGAGGAGCTTAAGGGGTCTCAAGCCCGAAAAAGTTGGGAGGTTTGCAGGTAAGTGCCCCCTTTTCCTGTTGGTGTGGGAGCTGCTACGCGTAAGGGGAGGCTGCTGCGAGAGAGTCGCGTCGCGTCTAGACGCTTCCTGGTTGTGTTGCGGTAACTGTGATTGTACTGGCGCTATGTCTCTTTCATTTTTCTGGGTCTCCTGGTGGATCCTGGCTTCTGTAAATCCAGATTCTCCCAAATCGTGTGAGCCTCACCGCATCTCAGAGAGAAAAGTGTCTCCTTTCGACCGGGCTCTGCTTAAAGGTCAAGTTTCCATGCGCAAGTTTTTTCTAGACTCCCCAGGATGCTTGGGAGGGTTGGACCGATCTCGAATACCTGATCTAAGCGCTTCGCGAGGTCTGGGGCCCCTGGAGATGGCCCATGGAGTGAAGCTAAATCCATCGTTACTGACTGAGCCTAAGTGTTCCCGGGGACAGTGCATGCTGGGATATGTAGGTTCATAAGGCAGGGTAGAGGTTTAGACCCAGCTACTTTGTAGTTGTATAACCTTACGCAACTTGTTTAATAACTCTCGGACCCTCGATTTACTCATCTGCAAAATGGGAGCTATAGTACCTAAAGCATTAGAGTGTGGTACCCATTAAAAAATCAATGTATGTAGAGAACTCTGCCAGGAAACGTAAACTGAAATAGACTTGAGATTTGTCAAAAAAATCAGGGAAGCTGTGCCCTCAAGACTACTGCAGCAATCACAGGACCTGTTCCGTAACTTGAGTGTTCATCAGAAGGGTGATGGTAGATTAAATTGTGTTACATCCAAGCTATGCAGTATCATGAAGTAGTTATTTTAAAGGGTAAGTTAAATTCTTTGTCTCTTCTTCAGGAAAAATATCCGTTGTGTATTCCTGGGCGAAAAGCAAATTTCAGAGAAGTGCTTATAGTATAGTATATTTGCATTTTTTAAATTAAAAAACACCCTTTCTCATACAAGTATATTTAAATGTTTGTGTGCATATATAGAAAGGTTGTACAGGTTGGAGGATGGATACAGGCAGAGAAGGGAGATAAAGGAAGACAAGAACAGTAATAACAGTATAGCAAAATGGAAAATATGACTGTAACATTATATCTTAACATTACAGTTAATTTGTAAACATTGCATATGTTTATGGACAAGATGGGACTTCTAATAGACTACCAGCCTATTAGAGTACAGCCTCTAAAGGCAGACTTCTATGATTTAAGTGGCTCTGCCACTTTGTAAATGGTCACTTTTTTAGCCTCAGTTTCCTCATCTGTAAAATGCCCGTAATAATAGCATCTGCCTTAGATTGACATGACAGTACATAATAGTGGAGTTAACATGTGAATAACAGGACCTGATACATAGTAAACACCCAATAACTGTTGCTACTGTTGTTGTTATTTCTTTAAATAGGTGAAACTAATTTAACTTTTATTGTGATTACTGACATATTTGGACTTACTCCTGCCGTCTTATTTTGTATTTTCTATTTTTGGTGTGCTTTTTGGTCTCTTTTCCTCTTTTTTTCCCTTAAGTATTAACCAATTTTTCTTGATCCTTCCCTGCCCCTCCCCAGCGGAATGGGAATTATCCATTTTCAGTAATCTTTTAATGCTTACTTAAAAATTTTTAAAATGCATACTTAAAGTTTAACATTATTCATGATCTCTCTCCTCCTCCCAAATAGTGTAAGAATTTTAGAATAGTACCTCTGAATAGTTTCCTCCTCATCTTCCATTACTAGTTTCTAGGATTTTAGAGTCCATCATTTCTGTATGTCTTTCTTAGTCAGCTCAGTGCACCATATTGTTTAGAAGTCCTTCAGACTTTTTTTGCATGCATATACAGCCAGTGTACAGTGTGTGTTTGTGTGTGCATATTTATAAATATATATACGCAATTTTTCTTTTGCAAAAAATATGTTCACCTAAGCTTGCTCTTTTCCCTCAGTGTATTGTGGTCATCTTTCCATGACAGTCTGTAGAGAATCCATTAAGAAACATTAAAAAATCCCTTTTTTCCTAAGGGGATGGAAGGAGGGGAGAAATATGTGGCAATGGAGGTATTAAGATATGTACAATGCTGCCACAAGTGCAGGGAATCTTGGTTAGCCCTTGTAAAAGCATAGATCTACTTGTCCTTAAAGTGATTAAGAGTTTTTCCATTAACCATTATTTCCAAATGGCTCTTTTAATGGTTTTTTAAGACTTTACCAGGAAGTGAAAATGTAGATGTTTGTATATTGAGAAAAGACAACCCCAGAAATCTTAGAAGAGACTCACAACAAGTGAAAGGGAAAAGGGTAATGATATGAAGCCAAATAAAAACCAGTTAATATTTTGGAGACCGTTAGTTTGCTTCTTGAGAACTTTGCTTGGATTAATAGACTGTATCACTCCAAAAGCATGTTTTAAAAATATGTACATGAGGGCTTCCCTGGTGGCGCAGTGGTTGAGAGTCCGCCTGCCGCCGCTGAAGGGGACATGGGTTCGTGCCCCGGTCCGGGAGGATCCCACATGCCGCGGAGCGGCTGGGCCCGTGAGCCATGGCCGCTGGGCCTGCGTGTCCAGAGCCTGTGCTCCGCAGCGGGAGAGGCCACAACAGTGAGAGGCCCACGTACCGCAAAATATATATATATATATGTACATGAATATGTGTATGTGTGTATATATTTACATTACTCCATAATAAAAACTTTTTGTGTTCAAGCCCCTAGAAAAAATGTGCAATTATAAAAACACTAACCGCAAATTGATCAGTAATGAGGGAAGGAAAGCTGGGTTCAAAGCTGGACAAAGTTGCATGTTATTTTTTAAATGTTGATTTCCAGCTAAAGTACATTCTCTGATGCTTTCCTCAGATTTCTTCATATTTGCATTCATCCTCACAATACACAGAATCACCAGTAACAATTTATCTATTACAATACTTTTCTTTAGACGCATTTGTCTACTTTTCCTTGCTTATACTTTTTCCTTTGATGCTGTGTCCATTTACTGTGATTAGGGTAGGACTCTTAAGAAACCCCAAACAGCAGAATGTGAGCACACAGCATCAGAGTCCCATACTGTGGAGAGAAACAAGTGGGTATTTCTCTCTAGCTGACCTAGTGGGTTCAGTACACTAAGCTAAGGATTTTCAATTTCATCCTTAAAGTTATGGAGGTTAAACTTTTGTGCATTGTATCACAGAAGGACCCATCTCTGCATCTAAGAGCATGGTGGCTGAGGTCCTCTAGAACTACTGTGGACCTGTAATGACAGACCTTGGGTTAAGAATGAAGGAAGCTATTTCTTCAATTGAGGAAAGAGTGGGAAGAGGAGATATGCATATACAGACATTGTATTACTCTCACTTCAAAGATGTAATCAAAAGCTCAGGCCTCTTGGCAGAGACCTGGGTTCTAGACTAAGTCTGATTAATCTTGCTTAGCCTCAGATTTGTTATTGTGGAACGGCAGAGGGGATGGTCCATGAGGAGCCCTCAGTTTGGCGTCTCTGGTAGTAATGGTCAGACTTAACTATTTTCAGCATTTCTAAAGTCTGATGGCAATCATACATTACCTGGGATGTTAAACAGAAGTTTACTAAAGCGCTGTGGTTTGTTGTTTTTACCTGGAATTGAGTTAACTTGACATGGAAAAGCACATTATCTCATGCTTGTCAGCAGCTTTGATTGTCAGTCTTTTATGTTATTTATTAATAAACTGGAAAAATGAAAGGAGGGTTTGATGGGGAGAGATAATAATAAAAATTGGTAGCATTCTAGAATCCTAAACTTCATTTTTCAAACATGCTAATTTTATCCTATGAAGACTCTTCGTACTTTTATATGGATTTAATTTAAAAAATACAACTCCTGTGTACATTTAAACTCTTTACAAAACTTAAGCAGCTCAGATGAGACAGAACTTTTGGAGTAAGGGGAGGAACCAGCAAATTCTTCTCTCTAGGCCTTTCTGAAAACACGCGGGACAATGCAGTGTCTTCCATTCTCAGATGTGTGTGAGGGTAGTAAGCGCTAAGTTGTTGCATTATTAGTAATCTTGGTCCATTAAATTTTCATTAGTTCTTATTTATGTTTCAAAAACCTATTGTTCCATATTTGTTGATTCTAATAGTCAGAATAATAGGGTTGATTTATTAACTTTGAAGTGAATTTCTTACTTTCGTGCTTCCCCCGCTTCAGTTCTCTAGAACTTACTTAGATTGCAAAATACATTCTTTAACTTTGCTACAAATGGCTTCCAAGCTCTGTTAGTTTAAAAGATTTTTATCACTTGAAACCAGAAGGTTATGTGTATTATTTGATATATCAATAAGGAGTATGAGGGACTTCCCTGGTGGTCCAGTGGTAAAGAATCCACCTTACAACGCAGGGGACGCAGGTTCGACCCCTAGTCAGGGAAATAAGATCCCTCAAGCCTGCGCACCACAACTACTGAGCTCGCACGCCTCAATGAGAGAGCCTGGGGGATACCCACGCGCTCTGAACGCCACCAGCCACAACTAGAGAAAACCCGCACGCCACAACTAGAGAGAAGCCCACGCGCCGCCAGGAAAGATCCCGCATGCCTCAACGAAGATCCCGCGTGCCGCAACTAAGACCCGATGCAGCCAAAAGTAAATAAAATAAATAAATAATAAATAAATAAATCTTTTTTTAAAAAAGGAATATGATTGTATAAACTAATGACTCTTCTTTTGTATTCTCTTGTATTTTCTATATTACATTCTCATTAGCCTGTAATTATATTTATTTTTTTGGTGTAAACTTTCTTTTACTTTAACAGTTTTAATGTGTAATAGCATGGCTTTAAAAAAATAGCTTTTATATTACCCTTTGTTAAAACATAATAACTTTTTTCTCTTAACACTCTCCATTTCTGTGGGTTCCAGTGAGACATTTAATCTTTGTGATAACTTGAAATAATGAAGGTAGAGTCACAGAAAATTGACCAGCCTTTCCCCAAATACTTATACTATTTTTTATAATTCATGTTTAACATGAAATCACTTATTGAACCATACGGAAAGTAGTTATTCTTATTTCTAAAATTCAAAAGTCTGTTAACTATTTTATTTCAATATAAAAATTTATAACTCCCCAAAAAGTAATATATACATCCCTGAATATTTTTTAACTAATGATAAATAATGCTTATTTATTTGGTAACATCTTAAACAATGGTTGACTTTCAGCGTGTGGTTTACGATAATGCTTAAGAGGATAGGATCTAAGGTTGGAACCTCTCAGAGAGCTGTATTAATTTATCTATTAATAAAACTGGGCCTAGCCTAACTGGCAAAAATTCCAGAGGGTATGGTATCAGTACTTGCTGCAGAGACGCTGGTATTTCAAAATGCTCAATATCCAGTGACATTTTGCAAATGATCTGCCATGCCTGGTCACTGAGTTTTACAGGGCATTTATGGGCTTCCCTGGTGGCGCAGTGGTTGGGAGTCCGCCTGCCGATGCAGGGGACGCGGGTTCGTGCCCCGGTCCGGGAGGATCCGACATACCGCGGAGCAGCTGGGCCCGTGAGCCATGGCCGCTGGGCCTGCGTGTCCGGAACCTGTGCTCCGCAGCGGGAGAGGCCACAGCAGTGAGAGGCCCGCGTGCTGCAAAAAAAAAAAAAAAGTGGGGCCCAGGATTTGCTTCACTGAATAATAAATTAACACAGTCCAACAAAGTAATTGACCATGGTTTCTGATTTTTTTCCCTGTGTATCTGTGGAATTTAGAATGTATATCTTTTTTGTTAATCAAATATTTTTCCTTCCCAATTATAAGAATAATGAAACGTTGCTTACGAATCGCATGGATGCCCACACAGTTTCTCACCTCTGTTTGGACACCGTATAAGAACAAAGTTGGAGAATAATCCCACCTCTCTGACATAACCTCTGTTTATCTTTTGATGTATGTTCTTCCATATATTTTAATAAACAGCAGAATGCTGTTTTGGAATCTGTTTTCTTCATTTAATTACATATTAGGAAAAATTGCTATGTTGCCTAGTATTCTCTCAAATTAGAGAAAGAAAAAAATAGATCAAATCAGTAATCAGCATTTCCTAAGCAGTATGACCTTTCTCTATACACATATTCATGGGTGAGAGCAATCCTTGGCTTCACAGTGCTCTTTCCATGATTAGTCTCTACTTCTGTCCTTCTGTTTGTTTGGTTTCCATCAGCTCAGACAAAATTTCCATGACTGAATTTAAATGTGGTTGATGTCATCATATTGTGCTGGGACTTTGGGGAAGGTGTCTTATTCTCTCTGTGTCTTTTCCCATTCCCCTATTCCTGATATCTAAAAAAATCCTAGACTGGAAGTAATAACAAACATGCTATCTTTTTTTTTTTTTGTAGTTTGCTTGGAAAAATGTTTAGCTTTTAGATGTCATGGAACTCCTTCTGAATGTAATGTACTTTTCTTATCAGGACCTAGAGGAACCCCTTAGGATGAAGCTAAGTCTTACCAAGGTGGTTAATGGCTGTCGCCTAGGAAAAATAAAAAACCTAGGCAAAACAGGGGACTGCACCATGGACATTCCAGGCTGCCTTCTGTACACCAAGACTGGCTCTGCCCCACACCTGACCCATCACACACTGCATAAGATCCACGGGGTTCCTGCCATGGCTCAGCTTACACTGTCGTCACTGTGAGTATGAGGCCTTATCGTTCACATGTCAACCCTGGCAGCAGCTTGGTTACCTTAATAAGGTGTGGTAAAGAGAAGACTTTTTTGCTTACGTGCAAAATCTGTGGGTTTTTTAGAATGAAATCAGAAGAGAGATATCAAATATTGTACATCATCTGGCCCTAATCTGGAATCATGGGCCAGACCTACGTGATAGAGCTGCTTCACTTTTCCATACCGCCCTCATTGCCACTGCTCCCAGGGGTGACAGGGCCTGGAATGCTCTATGAGGGCTAAACTTGGAACCTAGGGGCTGTCTTCACGCACCAGCCTCAAAGTTTTCTCTGTCTCTGCACATGTTCTACTCTAGGGAAACAACTAAAGAGTGAGATCATTTTGTGTAATGTACATACTGACCTCATCCCTAATTGAAGAATCTGCTGTAAGATCAAATAACTCTGTAAGATTGTGTTAATAACAGTGATTTTAAAGGGACAAGGGAAAGAAGAAAATCGAGATATTCTGAGGCCATTGCTCTTTGCCAATTTCTCCTCTCACAGAACCACTTGCAAATTGAAGAGCTTTGCTCTGGCTAATGAACCCAACCTAATGAGTGGGGACTCTTGAGTAATGGTGTACTTGGTGGTTTGAGACTACATTTACTGTCACGTAGCTTGTTTGGGTGAGCAGAGGACTTCAGTTGTTGCATAGAGTATCTGTAGAATGATTCATTATTATGTTACATAGTTTTCTGTTTTCCTTACAGGGCAGAACATCACGAAGTCTTGGCAGAATATAAGGAAGGAGTTGGAAAGTTTATAGGTAAAAATTAATCAAGTTATTTGTGTGTGCCTTGTGGTGTATTAATTTGGAGGTTGGAGATGCTGTTTATTCTTTGATCCTTCATCCATACATTTATTTATTGATTAATAAGCATTTAATGAGTATCTAAGAACCAGGAACGCCTTTGAACTGGGGATTCAAAGATGAGTGGGAAACAGCTGCTGCCCTCATGAAACTCAGAGCCTAGTTGGGATAAAGATAAACAGGTAATTCTAGTAGAGCGTGGTGACTACATTTACAGGATCAGGTGTAGATACATGTATCATGAGAGCCCAGAGGAAGGAACACATAACCTGCTGTTGGGTCCATGTGGAAGGAATAAAGGAAGTATTCTTGACAAAGAAGATGACGGGGCGCCTTAGCTGGGTCAAGGAAGAGTAGGAGTTAGCCAGGTCAGGAGGTGGGTGCAGTGGTGGTGGCAGACAGGTGTGAGCAGACACTCCAGGCAAAGAGCAAAGACCTAGAGGTGAAGGACTGCATGGGACACACCTAAGATCCAAAGCAGGCTTGTCATGTTTGCACCTAAAACATAAGGCAGAGGATGAAGAGTCTATATTCAGCTATATTCTGATATGTTAATATTATCTTCTGTTCCAGAAATAGGATTTTGAATGCTGATCTATGTGTCCATTTATTTATAGGAAGAGCTTAGCAGGGACAGCCAGGGAACCAATTCTTCTGTAGACCATTTTCTCTTGAAGCTTTTTCGCAATATCTAGGACTCACTTAAATGAATGAAAATCCTGCTTCCATTGGTTGTTCAGTCCTCTGCTTCTGAGGGAAACTGCATGACAACTTGGTTGTCACAAGGACCTGTGTTTCAGGAGAGGAATTTATATAATATCGTTTTCCTTGATCTGAGACCAATTTTAATAACCAGCTTTAAAGTATACGAGTGTATAATTAAGTGAAAATAGCTAATATAAGCTTTGTAGAGATAATTGTAATAATTGAAATTGTAGACAATAAGGTGGAGAACTGCAGAGATTTTTGTTTGCTTTATATTTTTGGTCTTTCTTCAGCAAAATTCTATTTTTTTCTTATGAAAATGCAGCATATGAAATTTAAGTACATATGGCTTAGTAAACTTTTTTTGGATTTTTTTTTTAAACAACTATCTTTTTGATTAAAGAACCTAAGAAACTGGCATCTTGAGTAAATGAAACTCATTGAAAATGAGATCCATTTGCAATGTCCTACAGCTTTTCTATAATTCTGTCCCTAGGGACCCATGGTGTGGGCTGGATTTATTATTAGTAAGATTACCTATTGACTGTATAATTTCATCTTTCCAGTAGCTAGTTCCCCTTGGATAGTGCCTAGAATGACCATACTTGGTATTAAATTCTTCAAAGCGAATCAAGTAGGGTCAACATATCATTAAACACTTTCATTGTATCATACTTCAGGTTATACCTTTCCTTTGTAGCAACTCTCTATGTCTTCAGACATGAACCTTTACATTTAATTCTTCTTTTAGATTAGTAGGTTTCAAAGTAATCTTTTCATTCATGTTGACAGGCCTCCTACAATTCTAAGATAAAGTATGAGCAATTTATTGTGTTTTAGACTTGCTTTATCCAGCAGTACACATTATGAAGCTGCTCTCTGTTACAACACAGTGTAATTGTTGATGTAAGTGCTCTCAAGGGTTCTTTTTTTATGTTTATATAGGCATGCCAGAATCACTCTTGTACTGCTCCCTGCATGATCCAGTCAGCCCTTGCCCAGCTGGTTATGTAACAAATAAGGTATGTTCTCAGAAGGTCCTCCAAGGCTGAAGGTTTTTCTCAGGAAGTCAGCCTATGGGATCTCTCAGCTGCAACGATCCCACTGCTTGGGATGCTGAACCATTCCAGACCCCTTTATGCCTTCTCTTTATTTCTACGACTATAGTGGGATGGTGTGGTTCATAGGAGTTAGAGTGGGGCAGCCCAAGGATAAGGTTAAGGTAAGGACTGTATCCTCAGCTTTTTCATTGTTGCCCAGAATTTGGGAGTAGAGAAAGGTCAAGTACATGCCAAAAAAAGAAATTGCTATGATGGTAGAAAACAATAGTCTTTTGATACCATGCTTTATTTGAAGTTTTAACAACCTCAGGAATAGTGGGGAAAGTTGCTGACGAGTATTATCACATGTATAACTATATATAGTAGAATCTCAGTATAATACTGCTTTTTAGAACAGAATTTGAAAAAGCTGGAGATTTTAGCTGGTGAAAAACAGTATTCAAAGGACTTCCTTAAAAGTTTTAACCTGAGATATGGCCCCATTGCATTGTCCCTGAGGACAGCATTCTAGAAAAGCTTTAGTATATATTGCCACTTTACAAACAGTTACTTTTCTTGCACCCACTTTATTGATATCAACAATATCTATTAATCTTACCTAAGGTAACTATTTTAAATTTGTCTTCTGTTTTACACTTCTTTTTATTTTGTAATTTGAATTCAAAAGAAAATATTTTGACCTCGGTTGTCTATTCCATTTATAGAGAAAGGGAGAAACGATTCATTTAAACAGTGTTCTTGTGCCAGAATAAAAAGATTATATGTGGCCCCGCATTTATGTCCATCTCTTCTAAGAAGAGAGATGCTGTAGGGAAAGGAGTAACCAAAAGTACATATAGAGATTCTTGTGTACTATGGGATTTATGTCTTTGCACATATTTCTGTATCTAACTCAATCTAGTAAACACTTACTAAACATTAATAATGTGTGAGGCCCCAGACTGTGCACTTGGGGTACAACCATGAATTCGGATACTCTAGTCAGACATATATACAATGGTGTGATAAGGACTATCTTTTCTTTTTCTTTCTTTTTTCCTTTGTTTGTTTATTTATGGCTGTGTTGGGTCTTCGTTGCTGCTCATGGGCTTTCTCTAGTTGCAGCGAGTGCGGGCTACTCTTCGTTGTGGTGCGTGGGCTTCTCATTGCAGTGGTTTCTCTTGTTGCAGAGCACGGGCTCTAGGCGTGCGGGCTTCAGTAGTCGTGGCACATGGGCTCAGTAGTTGTGGCTTGTGGGCTGTAGAGCGCAGGCTCAGTAGTTGTGGCGCACAGGCTTAGTTGTTCCGCAGCATGTGGGATCTTCCCGGACCAGGCATCAAACCCTTGTCGCCTGCATTGGCAGGTGGATTCTTAACCCCTGCGCCACCAGGGAAGCCCCAGGGCTATCTTTTCTGTGAAAGAAATAAATACAAATTGCTGAAAAATCTTATAAGAGTGAGCAATTGATTATGCCTAGTAACGTTTGGGGAACACAATAGAGTAGATGGTATTTGAACTCCTATGTCTTGAATAGTATTTTACCAGGCAGAGAAGTAGGGGAAGGCCATTTCAGTCAAAAGGAACAATGTGATCAAAGACAGAAGAATTAAAGTCTGTGGTGTATTCAGGAACAGCAGGGGGTGGCGGAGAATGGAAGACTGGGCTTCTGGAAAAGTAATTATAGAATTCTGAGCGCTAACTCAGAAGGTGGCTTGTGTGGCCGTTGAAAGACTCTATCGGAGTGCCTCTGAGCTATCAGGTCCTTAGAGAATTTGGAATATAGTATAGGAAACCTCTTTACCCACTGTGTCTAGGATATTGAATTGCCACCATCTCTCCATCTGTAAAGAAGAGTTGAGTTCAGGATTGCTTTGATCATTTTATTATTTTCTTTTTCTTTTCATGTTACTCTTCCGAATCCCTCATCGTCTTGTCCTGTGGCAGTCAGTGTCTGTGTGGGGTGTTGGAGGACGAGTGGAAATGACTGCCTCCAAGTTCATGGCAATTCAGCAGGTCCTTCAGCCAGACTGGTTCCAGTGCCTTTCAGATGGAGAGGCAACTTGTGATGAAGCCACTTCCATAAAGAGAGCCAGAAAGTCTGTTGACCGATCGCTTCTATTCCTGGATAATTGTCTGAAGCTACAGGAAGAGTCAGAGGTAAAGCCGTGCCGCTCACCACTCCTTTCTCTTAGAAACTCTCGCTCATTTACGTTCCAAGATACCACCCTTTCTTCTCCTTCTGCTTCTCTGCTCCTCATTTCTTGGAGGAAAAATCACCTGATTTTTTTCCTGATTGTTTTATTGCTCTTTAGGATTCTGTCTTAGGCTCTCTTTTCACCCCTCACTATTTGTTCTCCCTGGGCAGCTCCCCTTAGTTTAAATTGCTGAAAATTCTAAACTTGTGTATGTAATGGAGATCACTCTACTTAGCTTTAGAATTACATAACCACAGGCCTTTGCTAGGTTCTGTCACTAGAGTATTCCTCACATGCACCTCAAACTCAGAGATAACCAAACTCAGCGTCTCCCGTCCTCTCAACCTGCTCTTCCTTTGGCTCTCCCTCAATACTCTGTCTCCCTTTGTGGCAGCCCCCAGCTCCTCAGCCCAGAGATTTGAGTCTTTCAAGACCCCTTTTAATATCCAAATAATATTCAGTTTTTCACTCCACCTTGGTTCCAGTTCCCTAAATAAGTCTGGAATGTGCCCCTCCCCACCCTTCTTGTCTCCTTAAGGCACAGTAACCTCATCATCTCATGAGCTGGGGAAGATGAAGCTGTAGCAGTGAATAAAGGATCTTGATAGCAGAGTTAATAAAGCTGGAAGAGGAAGGGTTCATTAGGAGAGAGCAGAGGAGGTGGGAGAACAGGAGATACGACCAGAGGAGAAGCTGTCAGTGTCTGATCATTTATGTAGAGTAATCTTGAGCAACAAGTGGGCCCCACTACGGCAAAAGCGCACGGAGTTTCAAAAACATCATTATTTTGAGTTTACCAATAAAAAATATAATTTGGCTAATCAAGTTAATATACATGAAATAATTAGAGGAAGCTTACTTGTCGTTCTTAATAGAACTCTCAGTATGGGCAGTAAGGGTCCAGCATGGGGCCATGGCTGTGGGTCTGCATTGTTAGCTCTGCCAACAGTTGTTTGCTAGCAATTGTTTTGAGCCAGTAATTATCCTCGTAGGATAAGTAATGTTTGGATGAGGAGAAAGGGAGGACAGGGCGTGTGACGGAGCATGATTATTAGATGAGCCTCAAATCCCTCTTCTGTGTTCAGTCAGCCTGACCATTTCACGTTGTTTCTGTGCGTTGGTCAAATGCAGGGGTCCCTCTCTGTACCCCTTATGCTCACGCTATTGTCTTGACATGATTATTGATAGTGCCCCCTTTTACTTTTAAATGTGTCCCGTTTTAGACAATAAATTATATGGTTATAGTTCTTACACCGTGAAAATGAATTTCCCAGATGGGGCTGTACCGGTCACGGAAAGGGGCAGGCCGTGTAACTGTCTCCTTTGTATGGCGGCATACATCTTTTCCTCTTCCTGTGATTTCTTCCCCTCTGATTCACTGACTCCTCTTCCTCTGAATGCCCTTAAATGTTGAAGCTCCCCAAGGTTCTGTTGTCGGCTTTCTTTCCTTCTCCATGCATTCCCTAGGCCAGGGATGGCAAATGAGTTCCATCTCAAGGTGCTTGGAGCTGCTCCCAGGTGCAGCGGGGTGAGGGTGGCCCGCTGGCTGGCTCTGTCTGCCATGGCAGCAGGCGTGGGGAGTGGCAGCACTGTGTCAAGCACCTACCGTTCTCTCTAGGCTGGGCAGTCACACTTTATATACATATCCCTGACTTCCGGTCCATATGTTCAGTGGCTGATACCTCAAACCCAGAATGCACGGAAGAGAATAATCATCTTGCCTCACCCTCCACTGTTTTCTTAGGATTCCCTGTCTTTGCTCCTCTCGTCATCTCCCTGGACTTCTGAAATTGGAGCCAGGAGTCCTCCTAGATTTTTGTCTTCGTCCTCTCCCCAGGCAACTAATCGGTCAGGTTGAGTTGATTGTACCTCCTGATGAGGTTTCAAATCCTCTTTCTCCTCTTCACCCCCACCCCCCACCCCGCCACTGCCTTAGTCCAGATCTTCTTCGTCTTTCCCTGGATGATTAAAGTCGTCTCCTACCCCATCCTACCCTCCCCTCATTCATTCTCCGTGCAGCAGATGAAGTGTTCTTTCTGGAGGAGTAGACTGATTGTATTCCTCCTACTTAAACCAAAAAGCAAAATTCCCTCTTTATAGCCTTCCAGGCTCCCTCCGCATCCCTCTCTTCTACCAGAGAGCCACTGTTGATTGTGTTTTTCCCTGCAAACCTTATTTTTTACAGTTCCATACACATAACTATTACACATATGCATGCCTATGTGTGGTTTTTATTACATGAATATGATCATCTATTCAAAAATTTGCTTGTTTTTATTTAACAATATCTTGAAACTCTTTTCCTGTCAATGTATATGTTAATATATGTTCTGCTTTCTTTTTAAAACAGCTATATAGGAAGCCTACTATGAACATATTATATTGATACTTTACTGAAGCCTTTACTCTATTTTTTTTTTTTTTTTTTTTTGTGGTACACGGGCCTCTCACTGTTGTGGCCTCTCCTGTTGCGGAGCACAGGCTCTGGACGCGCAGGCTCAGCGGCCATGGCTCACGGGCCCAGCCACTCCGCAGCATGTGGGATCTTCCTGGACCGGGGCACGAACCTGTGTCCCCTGCATCGGCAGGCAGACTCTCAACCACTGTGCCACCAGGGAAGCCCAAGCCTTTATTCTATTGATGGATGTTTAGCATGTTTCCAGTTTTTCATTATTCTAAACATCTTTCGCAAATAAACCTTGGTACATATGAATGAATATATTTGTAGGAGATATTCTTAGAAGTGGAATTTTAGGATATATAAAGATAAAAGCATTGACGTTTTGGTAAGTGTTATCTACTTGCCCTCCCAAGAGGCTGAACTAATTTTTATTCTCTCTAGTTATCAGGGTATATAAATGCCATTTCTCTAACACTTTTACCTCTGCTATGTTGCTCTCTGTCTTTTAACTTTTTTGTCGGTGTGATAGGCAAAAATGGTATCGAATTATTTCCAGTTTTCATTTCCTTACTTGTGAGGTTTAGTAAGCTCTCCAGATATGTACGGGGCATTCACATTTGTTTTTCTGAAGTTCATAGTCACATATTTGCCTAGATTTCTATGGGGTTGTCATTTCCTTAGAGGATTTGTCGGAGCTTTACCTATGGTGTAGACATTTATGTGTTCCTCCAAAGAATAAGTTCCCCTTTGTCTTTGTTGATAGTATATTTCACTAGGGAATTTTTATTGTTTTTGTACTCAAATATGTCTGCCCTTTCCTGTAAGCTTTAGCTTGCTTTGAAAGGCCTTCCTTATCTCAAGACTATAAAAATATTCAACCTATTCTTCTAATACTTGTATAGCTATATTTTTTATGTTTAGATCTTAGGGCCATCTGGAATTTATTTATTTATTTGCGGTACACAGGCCTCTCACTGTTGTGGCCTCTCCCGTTGCGGAGCACAGGCTCCGGACGTGCAGGATCAGCGGCCATGGCTCACGGGCCCAGCTGCTCCGCGGCATGTGGGATCTTTCCGGACCGGGGCACGAACCCTTGTCCCCTGCATTAGCAGGCAGACTCTCAACCACTGCGCCACCAGGGAAGCCCTGGAATTTATTTTTGAGGATGGTGTACAGTAGTAATTTTTGTTTTATCTTTTTCCAAATGGACAGTCAGTTGTCCCATCCAAACAGTTTTGCAGTTCCTAAAGGTATTTCTAACTAAGAGATTTAGAAGTAACCTAAGGTAGACCAGGATAGCCATTTATAGAAATTAAAACTGTTGCTTTTGTTCTTTTCCTCTTATACCTGCTTGGTGTGTGCTTAATTTAATCTAAGCTAAAGCCTGATTAACTATGTTGATTGCCTCAGCTTCTCTTCAGTCTTTTCTTCCCTTTTTGAGTGGCTTTCAAATTGTGTTCTTTCGAGCCCTAAGGGTTCTTAGGAAGGCGGTAAGGCTCATTTAAACAAAGGTCTCCACTACTGGAAACAGTTAAAAGCGTTCAATCCTTTCTTACCTTAGGTCCTCCAGAAAAGTGTGATCATTGGAGTGATTGAAGGTGGAGATGTGATGGAGGAGAGGCTGAGGTCAGCACGAGAGACAGCCAAGCGGCCTGTAGGTGGCTTCCTTCTGGATGGCTTTCAAGGGACTGCAACAACCCTGGAGACTAGACTGCACTTGCTGTCATCAGTCACTGCGGAGCTACCGGAGCACAAACCGAGGCTAGTGTTCAGTTAGGGTGCAGGCCGAGCCTGGTGGGCTGCAGAGCAGGGGTGCTGCCGAATGTGTGGTATGCAGTCTGTACATGGGTGTGTCTTTTCATGTTTGGATTACGTTCTTTCTGGGCTGAGTCTGCTGAGGCAGACTGTGGAGGAAGTTTCCATCAAGGCTGTCTTGCCTTTGATTTCAGAATGTAGACCAGAGGACACTGCCATGTGAATTAGTTTATTTGATCCTCATTATAAGTGAGGGCAAGTGTTATATTGGTTCCCCTCATTCTTGTGTCAATTGTAGATATTGTTCTTTATTCACTATAACCTGGTGCCTGGGGACAGATAGAAAGTCATGTGGAACTCTGGCCTTAAGCAAGTAAAGTTGAGGACAGACCTGGGATGCCTAGTGGAATGAAGATGGGTTCTGTCAATAAGGTCCTTTAAGAAGTTCTTAGATTTGAGGCAGGTAGTGAGTGGTATTATTTTTTGAAATCAAGGGCACTGGCAACCCTAGTGGGGTTGGTTCTTTCCATCAGTCACAGGATTCATTATGTGCTGGAGAGAAGAGTGATCTGCAAGATTCAAAGCTAAAAATCCCCAAGTTTCTGAGTATAGCCAATGTCTTATTAGACTATTCAAATTTTTTCTTTCTAAAAAACTGTAGTCTTTTATCCCAGTTGATATGAGTATTCATGCTTTTTTCCTACAGATATATTAAGAGGTTTGATTATGGGGTGCTGCTTTATACCCCTTGGGCTGCTGGATATGTGTATGTAATTTTACTACTTTTTAAAAAAATCCAGGTATAGCTTGCAGTTAAGTATATGAATCTTATGTATACCCTGATGAATTTTTATTTGTATATATGCTTGTGTAAACACCAGCCAGAGCAAGCTATTGCCATCACCCCAGCCAGCATTCCCCCCTCCCCCCGCCCGCCCGCCCCAGTTTTATCCTAGCTCTCTGTGTTCATTGCTTTCCCTCCTGTGCTTATTTCATTCTGGTGTGGATGATAATTCAGCACTAGTATTTCTAGTCATTTTCTGGACTCCTTTTGAGTTAAGTGCTCACAGATGTCTGTTACTGGATTTGAAAGCTGAGATTGTTTTTCTTTCTATAAGTGTGTAGAAATGCCAGCTTCAGTTGGAGAGGAGTTCTAAAACATGACATTACTTGAAGGAAACTGTAGTCAGAAAAACCAGCATATATTTAAGGGTTCTAGTTGTTTAATATTACATAAGCCTTTTTTTGGACTTCTTTTAGAAATCAGGGAGTCTATAAGCTTTTCTCTGCCAGTTTGTGAAAGGGACCTATGAGTAGAAAAACAAACATAAAAAATAGCAGCCAGCCAGCCAGCCCTAGTCTAGTGCATTTCCTCATCTTGTTTTAGTGGCAAAACCTGGTTGAATGTTATTAACACTCAGAATTCATTACCCATTGCCTCTGGAAATACCATCTCATTCTACCATGCAGACATTTTATTAATGGAGAAAATATAAAGAAGCATAAAGAAAACTGACTAGATTCTTCGAGCCTGTGGGCAGAGTTGAAATTCCGAGAGCAAGAATTGCTTCGTAAATGAACCTGTGAAGAATACAGTAGATAAAAATGTCTTTCTTGAAGCAATTATGAAAAAGAATTATAAGCAAAATACAGTTAAAACATGGAAGAGTATTTGAAGGGGAAATAAAGCACACAGCTTTGCACTAAAAAAAATCTTACGTAGTGGATAGGAAGACTACAAAGTTCAGTCTGAGACTACGGAGGTTATTTCAGAAGGGATGAGAAGGGAAGGAAAACTAACCTTTGTTAAGCTTCTCTTTGGGGCAGAAACTACACTTTGTGCTTTTGCGAATATATCATTAATCCTTACAACCAGTCTATGAGGTATGTATTCTTGCTGTTGTTTTTAAAATGAGAAAACTAAAACTCAGAAAGGTTAAGAAACCTTCCCAAAGTAACACAGCAAGTAAATAAATGGCAGGGCTGGGATTCTGGTCCAGGTCTCTCTGCCTCCAAAGCTCTATGTTCTTTCCATACACCTCCTTATCTGCTGCCTGCCACGCTAACCATGATTTTTGTTATTATTACTGTTAATGCTCTCTGGAAAGACTCTCTGATTTCATTCCTGGCATTGTTCTTATGTCACTGTTCATATTATTTTCACAGGCTCATCTGCGGTGTTAGCCAGCCAGATGAGGTGCTCGAGTGTATTGAAAGAGGAGTGGACTTATTTGAGAGTTTTTTCCCTTATCTAGCAACAGAGCGGGGATGTGCCCTCACTTTCAGCTTTGATTACCAGCCGATTCCTGAAGAGACATGTAGGTCTTTTGAAGTTAATCTCTGTGTTACCCTTAAATTCTATTTCCTATCAATTTTTGCCTTGAGTTACAAGCCAGAAATATGTGCATACTATAAAGCCAGCCTTTTATAAAACTATGTCTTTGTTTCTTATCTGTACGCCCTGGCATGTTGGCACACAAAACCAGGCACTTAATACTATACACATAGCTCATCAATATTAGGAAGTGATTTTGTAGTGAGCAGAACCAAGAAAAACAAAACCTCTTCTATTAACAACCTGAAAAAAGAGCATTCAGAGTGAATAGTGATGAAAATCTAAGAAAAGAAAACCTTTGAACTGCTTGGTAAAAGTTAATTTGTTTTTTCACAAGAGAGTTCTTGTCTGCTTTTTGCAAACCCCATGCTATTAATATACAGGGAGTCTCATCCCCTCTGATCCTAGTGTTACTTTTGCTTTTTTGGTTTTTTATACATACTGAGATGTGAAAGCTGTTTTCCTCTGCTAATGGTGCTTTGAAGCACTGCCATTTTCTTTTAGTGTTTAGTTATTCAGAGGTCAAGAAAAGCAGTTTCAGATTCTAACATTTAACTGGCAGTAGAAAAGGAACCAGGATACAGACTTTGGGTTGGGGTCCCTTGAAGTGTCTCCACAGTGTTTCAGGAGAATGTTGTGTGCCTGGCCTTCCGTCTGGCCTTCAGAGTGTGCTTTCCTTTCTCTCCTCCTGCTCTCCGTTGAACTCTTGCTCTATCACCGCCAGCCTTAAATTTGAGTAGGGCCAGAGACTTCTTTAAGGGTTCATTTTATTCCCCACAAGTGATGAAAATTTCATTCAGAATATGTTACACTCCTATAAAGCAACTTAAGCGTTAATCTAAATGGAATTAGTTCTAGAAACAAAATCAATCAAGTTGATCAAATTCATATATAGAGGAGGTCAATTTTACTGTCTTTTAGACAGACTAGAACGTAATGTATTTGGATAGGCACACCATAAACCCTTTATACATGTTCATGACTTCATTTACAAGTGAAATTATCTCTGCCAGGACATAGGTGACATTCTGTACCGTGAATACGCAAAACTCTACAAAGACCCTGATATTGAATTCTCTGTAACAAACACGTTCCTTTTGGGCCAGAGAAAGCCAAATTTCTTTATGATTGGGAAAACTGAGTTTGAACATTTTTATGCAAATATTATGAATCACATTTGTGTGCGTGTGTGTGTATAGTAAATTGAGGCTTTTTGCCAATTACAAAGTGAAAATTCCAAAGGAATAAGTTGCATAATGTAGGCAGCAATTCCCCCTAGTAACACTAGTTACTATGCAAAGAGCCAGCTGCTCTGAAGAGAGGCAAGTAGATAAGTATTCCTGGTGTTTCTCTTGCAATTCCAGGAATGTTCTTTCTTAAAGCAAAGAGTTCAAGGGAACAACTCAAGTCCCCATTTAATTATAAGATATATACTTGTAACTACTATTCACTTAGACATAGTTGAATCTCCAAGTTTTGATACTATAGATAATAGGTCATTGATCATCTTGTTACATATTGCCTTGTTTTTCTTGTGCTATTTCCTTCGGATAAGTTCTGAGGAGTGGAATTACAGGGTCAAAGGGCATAAAATAGTAACTAAAATAAAATTCTCCCAATGGCCATTCTTTATCTGATCTTCATTCAAGACTTTTTGTTGGTTTGTCCTTTAGTACTGCAACAAAATGGGACAGAGGAAGAAGTAAAATATGTGGATCAAACAAAGAGTAAAACAACTAGTTGCAACCAAGAAATCACATCATTTGAAATTAATCTGAAGGAAAAAAAGTAAGGAATTTTTTTTTAAGTATGGATTTTGATTTCTGACTTTTTAATTTCAGTCTGTTTTGAAAGTTTATATAACTGTTCCCTTTTCAGTTCATGACTTCAAAAATATTTATAGTTGGATATTGTTTGGGCCTTCTCAAATTCAGTGCCAGCAGTACTCTTTTTTTCTGCAGATGAATTTGTGTACTTTGTCTTGTCAAAAAACTGAGGCTAGATAACTGCTGTTTTAGAAGAGCTGTCAGAAAAATTAGACCAGATCCATTGTTTGGTGTTCTTTACTCCTTATGATTACTTTAAATAATAACAGTGTAAAATAAGGATTTCAAGATAAAATATTACAACAAAATGTTTAAATTTTAAGGAATTTAAGCCATCTTGGTTATATACAGATTATAAATCTTAAATAAAATATTTGCCTCTATAGAGACTTAACTAAGATATCTTATAACTTTGTATTTGGCCAAAAGTGGAAATAATCAGTGAACCAGTGAGTAGTTTTTCTGTGAACTTGGTATACTCACTTTAATGCTGGGGTGTTTTTGGTCTTACATAAAGGGACATTTTAGGGACTCAGACTTATTTATGTCTATCTAGTAACAGGACAGACTTGAAAATTTATGAAAGAATATGAAATTCCTAGCTCTTATTTCTATAGTAATTTCTTGATTATAGGTCTGTAATGGTGACGTTTATCACATTTGACTTCTTGAAAAATAGCCAAGGAGATTCATTTCCATTTTTAAAAAGCTAGGGTAATATAAATGGTTACTACTAAAATTCACTTTACATTATAGATATAATTGGAAACTGCAGTATTTTTATCATCAGCGCTAGAAGTTTTGGAGATTTGGCGTTCAGATTGTAGCCTTGCTTGTGACTGTGTGACCTTGGTCAAGTCATTTAACTTCTTTTTAATAGCTGATAGAAAGTAGCACGTATATAGTGCTTAGCATGTACCTAGCAGTGTCCTTTACTATATTAACTTATTTAATTCTTGTAACAACTCTATTAGGTAGGCACTGTTACTGCCTTATTACATTTCAGATGAGAAAAGAAAGACACAAGGGGAGGTTAAGTGACTTTCCCAAGTGAGTTGTGAGCCAGGAACCAACCCCAGGCATTGTAGCTCCGTAGCCCTCCCTCTTAAACCCCTTGGCAGTCTTCACTGGTAAAGTGACAGGAAAAATGCCTATCTCGGGCTTCCCTGGTGACGCAGTGGTTGAGAGTCCGCCTGCCGATGCAGGGGACACGGGTTCGTGCCCTGGTCCGGGAGGATCCCACGTGCCGTGGAGCAGCCGGGCCCGTGAGCCGTGGCCGCTGAGCCTATGCGTCCGGAGCCTGTGCTCCGCAACGGGAGAGGCCGCAGCAGTGAGAGGCCTGCGTACCGCAAAAAAAAAAAAAAAAAAAAAAATGCCTATCTCCATGGGTGGTTGCAGAGATTAAATGAGACAGTGTATATAAAAGTTTTTTGTAAACTGCAAAAAGCTATGCAAGTAAAAGGTCGTATCATCTCTTCTAATATTAGCTCTGGTGGCGAGTGGGAGAAAAGTGTCATTCATCAGAACAGTGTCTCCTGACATTTTTGTGTGCCTTTACAGTGTGACTAACCCTGCTCAGCAGGGGGGAGCGAGCACGTGACTCTTCTGCTGCTCCTTGGTAAGCCTCAGTCTAGGAGGTTGTATCCATCTGAGGAAGACTCCTGAGTCTCCTGGCCCATTGTACTCTCTGTTAACTTTTGACCACATTGCCGTCTTAAGCAGGTGCCTGGCACTACGTTTGCCAGTTGTGTTACTAACTATTGGTTACGTGCCAGCAGAATAGGTTAGTCTAGGTTGTTGAGGTCTTGTTTTCCTCACTTTCCGGAATATCGTTGTAACTTCCTTTCTCAGGTACCAGGAGGACTTTGATCCGCTCGTGAGAGAGTGTCCCTGTTACTGCTGTAAGAATCACACTCGTGCGTACATCCACCATCTGCTGGTGACCAACGAGCTGTTGGCTGGCGTCCTGCTCATGATGCACAACTTTGAACACTACTTTGGATTTTTCCAGGCCATCCGGGAAGCGCTAAAAAGTGACCGACTGGCACAGTTGAAAGAGCTCATCCACAGGCAAGCATCTTGAGACCTGGTATGCATAACCTGACTCTTCACATTGAGCCTGCGCCACGGTTGTAATGTGGGAGGAAGACAGCAGGAAGTGATCTTCACTTTAATCACTTACATTTGAGAATGAAGTCTGCTCAAATAAGGAACATCTGTACTGTACTCTGCCCGCCTGAGGCTAAAGAGACTTCTTCATACGACTGAAATGACCTAGAATCACCTAGATTGATCAGAAAGAATTGAAACCTGACCTTGAATATTTCTGCGCTAACTCTTTTAGTCAACAGAGATTCGTTTAGTCAAAGATAAAAGCTTTAGATGTGAAGGGACAGCCTTGAAGTGGGGATGATGAGAATCTGAGGGTTCACTGAGTTGGATTGGAGCTTAAAGGGAATTGATTGGTCATGAGTAGCATGACCTCTGTGGACACATGCCTGTTGACCAAGAAGGAATTTGTCTGATTCAAGAGTTTTCTTCGTTTTAATCCTTATATTCTCAGGGGTCTCTTTTGGACACTTGTGCCTTCCAAGCCGTCCTGGCAGTGCAATCAACCTTGTGATTTAACCAGGCTCACATCTCCATGGAATGTGGAGCTCACACATTGCTCCAATGACCAGTTGGCCCAGGGCACACTCTTCGTTTGACCATATGGTCTTTCTGTGACTTGTCTCACTAGAGTCAGCGCAGTTGCCTATTAGGAGCTAAAAGTTTGCCTAGCTGCTTTCATCTGGTCGTACAGATCCACTGTGGTCTGCCTTTCAGGCTCATTAAGAGTCGAACCACATAATAACTGGAGCTACATCACCTGGGGAGATTCAGTCACCATGTGTTCACTTGGACGGAGCCCTGGCCTGCCAGTTAGAGGATTGGGTTTCAGTTCTACTCGACTAAGACACTTGGGCAAATCACTTAACCTCTCCATGCCTGTTTCCTCCTGAATAAATGGGGACAGGCAAAGTGAATAGTACTAAACGAATTTCTAAGTTTCCGTTTAGCTCTAATATTTGGGGAACAAGAAGTTTTAGATTGGAACCATAGCTTTATGTGTATCCTTGTTTATTGATCACTATTGGCCTGATGAAAAATGCAGTGGTGCCAGGAGTCAGGCAACAGTAGAGATATTTGAGAGCCTAAAAAGGTTTAGCCTGTGGCTTTTAAAGTGGTTGGTAAATTGGCATCAGCAGGTCCTGAGGCTGGGAAGACCTTCGCTGATCGCCTCTGATTCTCTGAATTTTTTCTGCTCTCGTCAAAGGAATGACATCATGTTGATGGTGTGAGAGGTTATTTTTATTTTCTTTGTGCTTTTCTATATTTGTCAAGTTTTCTATAAGCATACACATACATGCACGTTTCACACATAGTTTTTATAGAAACAGCAGAACCAAAAAGATGTCTTTGTTTTGTTTGTAGGGGTATAAAATATATTTGTTTTACATTCTTGTGCTACATTTTTCTATTTGTTCATTTTAGTGGGCATTACTGAACCTTGTTTTTAATTATTATGTGGTTACTATATTTTTACATGTAGGGTGCCCATCTATACTGTTTTCTTTTATTAGTGGTTTAAGAACGTCCATGAATTCCAAAGCTCATGAATTCCAGAATTCATGGATATTCTTACAACCTCTCCTCCAATTAATGGCAAGGATACTTATGAAAGACAGAGTTTCTGTTCTCAAGAATCTGCTTGTTTTGGGCTTCCCTGGCGGCACAGTGGTTAAGAATCCACTGCCAGGGCAGGGGACACGGGTTCGAGCCCTGGTCCGGGAAGATCCCACACGCCATGGAGCAACTAAGCACGTGCGCCACAACTACTGAGCCTGCGTACTGCAACTACCGAAGCCCACGCACCGAGAGCCTGTGCTCCGCAACAAGAGAAGCCATCGCAGTGAGAAGCCTGTGCACCTCAACGAAGAGCAGCCCCCGCTCAACGCAACTAGAGAAAGCCTGAGTGCAGCAACAAAGACCCAGTGCAGCCAAAAATAAATAAATTTATTAAAAAAAAAACAGAATCTGCTTGTTTTGAAATATATTGGATTGGAGTTGTTCATATGTTTACAACTCCTGTTCAATGCCAAACCCATTGTTGGAGGAGTATTAATAAATATCCCAGAATCCATATAAAATTTATGAGTTTTATTTGTGTTCAAAACCGAAAATTCTGTCCAACTTTGTCCATTTTTCTGGGTCTTTTTCTCATTAGCACATTTGAAAAAAATGTTCCTTTCCTTTAATGTAAATCTATTAAGGTCAATAGCCAATAAACATTTTTAATTAAAAAAATATACTAGTCTGGTTTCCTGTAAATAGTAATGAGTCTATTAAACAAAACGTTAAATTTCCATGGTACCAGAAATGTTCTCCATTAAATTTCCATGGTACCAGAAATGTTCTCTACTATTCCATCTGTAGTCATTGTTTTAAGTGCACTCACACTAAATGCAGAATCCCAAGAAATTCAGGGATGCACCTGTCTTTTTACATTATATAATCAAGGGCCTTAAGGCTATGCTAGCACATAATAAAAAAATAATAATAGCCACAATCTATGGAGTACTTTTACTGTGCCAGGCACCTTAGTACCTGCTTTCCACACATATCTCATTGACTCTTAGAGCATGGCTGTGAGGTGTTTATACTATTATTCCTAGCCTGAGTTTCGGGAAGGTTGAGTAGCCTGCCTGAGGGCGTACCAGGAATTTCTGGAAGGTTGAGTAGTTTGCCTAAGGACCTACCACTAGTCAGCTCCCAGGTTAGACTTGGCACCATCTGACTAAAGCTCAACAGTTAACCGTTGCACTAGCTTCTTCCTGGTGGCTTACTCCTGAGTTGAAGGGGCTATGAGAAGTGAGGACTGAAGAGATGGGTCTTCTGGCCCCGAGGTGCGGGGTGCTTCTGGAGCTTTGCTGCAGCTCAGTCCTGGTTTCCACTCCTCCACTGGAGACTAGCTGGCCCTGGCCTGTGTGGCCCATGGTACCATGTTGGCACCCGTAGGTCTGTAGGTGCTCAACGTGAGTTGCCATTCCACGTCCCCCAATCCTTCCTGACCCCAGTTTGGGGACTGTAATCACACCTTGAATGGTTTCGAGAGGGTTTCTGTCTGCGATCAATTAAAGTGGGGAGTCAATAGGAGTCTGAGGTTTCCTATATGCCTTGGGGGAAGGATATTTTATTATTCTCTGGGAATAAAGGGAAAAGATTCTTTTAAAACATTTTTCAAACTAAATACTTGTGTAATTAAAGCATTTTAATAAAAATTTCAAACAAAGACCATCAAAAGGTCAAGATTAGAGTGTGTAAGCAACCATCTTCTCCAGGATGTTTTTTCCTGTTGAGGCAGCTTGGAGCTCACTGAGAAACCACAGAGTTAAATGATTATCCCGTGCCTTCCTAATTAGGAACAGGCTGCTCTCTGCAGTTTGATTAGTCTCGCTGGTAGCGATGGGATTACAGCTTATTAAAACTGACAGTGCTGTCGGGGGCAGGGAGCCAGGAAGGTCAAACTTACATGCTGAGCCAGCCACCAGCAAGGCTCTGCCTTTACCTGAAGGTTTGGTGTTATTGGCATGCATCCTAATATTCTTTTTCATTTCTTTTATTTTTTTCAACTGTCAAGTCTCTTCCTCATTTTACACCTTTTCTCTCTCTTCTTCCTCATGGGCGTCCCTGACTTACGACCATATAACCCAAATAACAGTTGGCCAAACCAGAAAAGCAAGCCCAGTGTAGGCAGTGTGAAGTAGGGTAAACATACATCCTCGTTGTTCACAACAGTCCTGGTTTATGTCTGTGGTCCAGGCGTCATTACTAACAGCATGCCCTTCTACTCTCAAAAGTGCCCTGTTTGGACAAGTTATATGGTCACCCTAATGTGAGTGGTGGGGATGGTCAAACTAGAGAGCAGACGCCCATCTAAACAGGACAGCTGCTACCCACCTCTTGCTAACTGCTGCTGTGGGTCCAGTGCTGTCAGATCTTCCAGTGTTTCAGAGAAGCCAAAAATCTGGATTTTCACGTGAAAACTCACAATTTTTAAATGCTGGATCAATTTTTTAAAAATATCCTGCTAGCCGGACAAAACCTAGGTGTGCCTAGTTTGCAGCCTTTGGGTTAGAATCTGGAGGGAAGACTGGCATCTTTAACATTTAGAAGTTTCTCAGGGATGCATAAAAATATATAGAAAAAGCACCTAGAGTTTCTACTTCCTGCAGCTGATTTACAGATTTCCCCATTAAGAGGTCCCCATGTCAGGAACCAAATTATTAGTTATGCTTTTATTTAAAAAAATTACCAGTTTACATAATTAATCAGGATGCATTTTAATTTCTTTTTTTGTTTATTGTGTAATGCATCACTTGGAAATACCAAGGAAATATCCTTTTGTTTTTAGTGATGTATGAGTGGAACTAATGCTAGTTGGCAGTATTTGATTCTAAGAAATCAGTAAAGTAATTGTATTTTTTTTTTTTAAGAGATCCCTATGTTGTCCCAACTCCCTGGCACAATCCCCAGATAACTCCCAGAACCATTCCAAACCTGCCCAAAGGGAAGGTATGGATCGCCTTGTTCAACCTATTTTATGGTTGAGAAATGTCAGGCCTGGAGAAGAAAGAGTAGCAGTGACGGTGTCTGTCCTCTTAAGGAGTTTAAAACAGAAGCATATTTCTTTCCAGTTACCATTTTGGCTCTCCCCCGTCCTACCCTATTTCCTGCCGGGCTGTGCCCTTCCAGGGTCAGCAGTGATTTCCCAGTACCCGCTTTCCAAGGATCCTTTCTGACTCACAAAACCAGTTGGTACAAGGACATAAGGTCTCCTGTCACACCTTCCAGCATTAACAGCAATAGTCCTGGCGACACAGCTCAATTACTGTTTGTCAAGGGAACGAAGATTTTCAGAATAGTTGAGGCATTGTCTTCAGATTTTCGCCAGCTGAGCACTGGTTAGAAGTGACTGGTACAGCAATACGTGGTGGGACCTACGCTGAATGTCTTGTTAGTGTGGCTTTATCTCACTTTACGCTAGGCAAGCTCCCAGTGACCTGACACACTTTTATTCTCTTCTTTGACGGCTTTCTACCATTAGCATCTTCTAGTGCTGACCTCAAAGCAATTTCTCCTGCTCTGACAAGAGGAACTCAGAGTGAACTTTTCTTTTGTTCTTATTCCTCACAATCCACTTTGAGACCAGGCTGAAGTTGCCAAGGACTTCAAACGCCTGTGCCCCTGCCAGTGTGATTCAGAGGGATTAGGGCATCCCCACTCTGCACACTCTCCCTCTGCAATGTTCGCCTCTTTCTCTAAACTGCTGTCCCCTGCTGTCTGCTCCTTTGTCTGAGAAATACATTTTCTCTTATTATCCCCTTGTTCCCTGCCTCTTTCTGATGACTTAGGAACAAAATCAGGATGTGGCTATTAATGGTCTTCTTTCTTAACAGCCCAGAGTCACTTCCTTTTATTTAGTCCATTTTCCCTTCCCTCCCGAACAACATAATCATCTCTGCTTCAGATAAAAGTTTCATAACCATTTCATAACTACTCTTTATCGTTGCTATCAATAAGGCATATGAGAGAGGAGATAAAAGTAAGGGAAGAGAAGCCAAAAGGTGAGGGGGTGAGGGAATCTCCAAAACTGAGAAACGGGGCAAGCATCTTCGGGATGCTTCTTTCGTGAAGAAATTAGGTAAGATTAGCCCTCAGGACTGAACGTTACAAGCCCAGTGGTCTGGTGAAGTTTTCCTCTAATTTTTATGGATGGAATGGGAAGATGGTCTCCCCTCGGAGGATCTGATTTCCTTCCAAATGGTTAAAGTACTACTCAGAACCATCCCAGGATCATTTATGCTGGTCATAAATCCTTTCATAGAATTCAATTACATAATAGATATAAGAGTTTTTCAAATCACACCTCCCAAAAGCTAAAATATTTACCCACTTTTTCCAGCATTTTCCATTCCCTACTTTATTGTTATTTTCGTTTAACAAACTTATAGAACATTTCATGACACTTCTTTGTATCATTCCCCATGATGCCAGCTGAAGAAAATACAAACTATGTAAATATATTCAGTCCCCCACATAGTAATTACACATCAAAAGAGAAGAGAATGACAGAGCATGTTCAATTTTTTCTTTTTTTACCCTGTATCTGATTTTGGTTAGACTCCAATTTCATGTTGTCTAAGTAGAAAAGTCACTTCCAGTCATGTGAAAAAAGTCAGTTCAACTCCACTTTTCGACTTGAACATTCAGCTATTACCACAAATCCAACATGTCAGAATCTAGATGTATTGTGTATGTTCCTTCAATCAAACTAGTTCTCCACTTCAACTTCCTTGCCTCTGTCAATGGCACCTGTCTTCTAGTCAATCCAGCTGGGAAACTTACTCCTTGGATGAATGGTATAATTCATAAAAGGGATGGGGATAAGATATTTTAAGGGCGAGAGCAACAAGGCTTGATGACTGGTTCAGAGGATGCAGTTAAGTCATGATTCAAGGAAGATTACCACCTGTCCTGCCCTCATCCCCTTCTTGTCTGATCCCACTCCTCTCTTTCTCTTTTAGTTTTACCATTCACTGTTACTAGGCTAAGCTGTCATAAATGTTACCTTCACCTGGGACACTCCCTGACTAAAAACCTTCCATGGCCGTCCAATGCCATATAGATCAGCACTAAGCTGGCTGCATGAATGTCTAGGCCTGTCACAATCTGGTGCTATCCAGTTGCCATGGACTTCCCTCCCCTCTTCCCCCCGCAAAAAACAAACAATGTCTGAAGCCCAGTGTTTCCCAGTTTCACTCCTTGAACTCCCTAAATTGAGAGCATCTGCTCTCCTTCAGGAACAAAGGCCAGAGGTAGGTGGAAGCCTAGGCCAAACAAAGTTCCTTGTGTGATCACCTCTCCTGGTTGCCCTCTGGGCCACCCCCGTAATTACTGCCTGTTATTCTAGGACTGGTAAGTCGATTGACTTAGCAAATGTTTTCTTTTCCGTTGTGGTGTCCAGAAATCTGCAGCTGCATTTTAATGATGAGAGGACTGAGGAGTCACCCAGAGATGGTAATTTTGTTTTGGTCAAAGTCTCATACATTTACATATAAATGAAAAACAAAAGGACATTTAAATTGTAGAAGTGGGGGGAGGAAATTAGCTTTTCTCCTTGTCAGTAAAAGATTCTTTGGTGACACAGAGAATATAATAATTCATCAAACCCCTCATTTTATACACAGAGGTAGAACCGTGGCCCAGATAGAATATGACTAACCCAAGGTCCAACAGGAAATGGGAGGCAAGGCTGGAACAGGAGTTTAGGAGTTTAGGTTTCCTTTCTCAGCTCTTCTCTCTGTCCCTATCTCTTGTTCTGCCTCATGCAGGCTCAGTACTCTTAAGCAGCTCCTACGTCATATACTGGGTGCTTGTGATGGTTAATTTTATGTGTCAACTTGACTGGGTAAGTGATGCCCAGAGAGCTGGTAAAACATTATTTCTGAGTGTGTCTGTGAGGGTGTTTCAGGAAAGATTAGCATTCGAATCCACAGACTGAATAAAGATGATCTCTCTCACGAGTGCGGTGGGCATCATCCAGTTTCTTGAGGGCCTGAATAGAACAAAAAGGCAGAGGAAGGCTGAATTAGCTCTCTTGCTTGAGCTGGGACATCCACCTTCTCCTGTTCCTCTGGATATCGATGTTCCTGATTCTTGGCCCTTTGGACTCAGACTGGAACTTACACCATTTGCTCCCCTGGTTCTCAGGACCTTGGGTTTGGACTGGAATGACACCACCAGCTTCTCTGGGCCACCAGTTTGTGGATGGCAGATCAGATTGTAGGACTTCTTGACCTACATAATCATGTGAGCCAATTCCTATAATAAATCTCTCCTATCTGTCTTCTATCTATCTATCTATCATCTCTCTATCTCCTTTTGGTTCTTTTTCTCTGGAGAACTCTGACAGGCATGATTTTACCACTCTGGCAGTGGCTGTAGCCTCCCCAGCTGTTGGGATAATAGTGATTCTTGAACACAAAGGTCATTCTGTTTGCAGATACATTTTTAAAAGTCTGCATTGACCTCATTATGACTGTGGGCACCATGTTGGGTTGGCAAAGATGTCTCAAGCCTAGTTCAGAAAGATCATATTGACCAAGCTTTTCCCAATGTATTACATTATGCCATTTATAATCCCTTCTCTGGCCTATGCCCTTCCCATAATTGTAAAGGGCCCCACTGCTTTTTATGAATTTTGTGTCAGGAGAGGGGAAGGAGTGAGCAATGGTGTTTATCATCCAGGGCCTCATCAGGTGATCATATCTTTTTCTCATGTGTCCTTGATGATCTATGGAATTTGGTCCAGCTAAATCAATACATAAAAACAAATCTTGAGGGACTTCCCCATAATTTGGCACTGGGGACATTGTTCAGTCATATATATCCTCACCATCCTGATTCTTCCAATACCTAGCATTCGTTCATTCAGTCAGTCAAGAAAAAACTTATCCAGTTCCAACTAAGTGTCAGGCACTCTCTACACTTGGGGTTCAATGACAAACACCCCACAGAGAGCACCTACCTTCTTGGAATTTATAGACCAGGAGCAAACTCAAAATTACATACATTCTACAGTTAGAAAATTACACTTTGCTCAATAATCTATTAAATCATATTCCAACCATGAAAGAAGACTATGAAACTGTCCTAAGAAATGAGAGAATGTAGAAGATCACCAGATGATAATACCTATAGAAAAAGAAAATACAAATGTTAAAGAGTTTTCTACTATTCGTTAATGAAGAAATAGAACTGAGGGCCAAATTAGTGAGCTGAGTTTGCCTGGGCTGGCTCACACTAATTCAATTTGAGTGTTCTTCATTTTAAGACTCCCAACAAATGTACAATCCCTCAAAAAAGCATAATTGTTCCCATTTATATTTGAGAAAACAGGCTGGAACAATCAAATAACTACTTACAATTATGTACCTTGATTCCAGGAATATCTAGCTCTGGAGCCTACACTATAATTTTGACCTCACCCCCTTCTCACTGACACCTGGGGTCCAGGGTAGGGCACTGCAATGGATATATAGCCTGCCTTCTTTTAATAAATGTATTTCTACAGAGACGTGTCACTGATTTTTTTTAAACGGAATTTTGAAAGAAGTGATCTATTCTTGATGTCTAGAAGATAATCATGGGAGTAGAGACCTTTCCTAATGACCCAGCAATTATTCAAAACCTTCTTGGAGCAACATTTGGAAACAGACTTTGGGAAAGGAGTTCAGACTGGAAAGCACACCCAGCTGAGTGTTCGTAATGACAGCATTGTATATGTGCTTTACATTTTAGAAAATAACAGAAGGTCATTTGAATCCATGTCTCATGAGAAGGTCAAGCTAAGTAATTCTGGTTATGATTTTTTTTTTAAAGGGTGTGGGTGTATGGGTCAGAGTAGCTGCAAAGCAAACTACTACTGGTTTTCTCGTGTGATTTTTGAAGTCAGTAAAAAGATCCTAGCTAGAAAGCCACATTTGGAGTGTTCATCCAGAAAACAAAAAATTAAAGAAGTTGCCATTTCATACTATTAACCTGTTTGGATGCCTGATAATATTTGTCGATGGATGGTCTATTCATTCAACATGTATTGCCTGCTTATATGTCCCACATTTGCTGGATGGTGGAGATTGAAATGTGAAAATGTCAGGGGTTTTGCTTTTGAAATCACAGCTTAGTGGAGAAAATAAACATTTTACTGTGCAAAACAGCGCAGTAACCACATTGCTGGTGGGATATACAAAGTATAATACCATGGTATGAAAGTTTTACTCACCATGTTTTTTTTTAACCAAAATAGGAACATGTAGTTGGATGAATGTGAATCTACTTATGGGGACAACAGGGAAAATAGTTGACTTGGTAATTTAAAAAACGATGTATAGAGTTTTACCAAGGGAAGAAGATTCCAGGCCACTAACCAAGTGGTCCAGGAATTCCTCCCGGACTTGCCTGTGCTCTTTCCACGGTGCCATGTTGCCTCTGATTACCCTTCCGTTATCCATCCCTTACTCACCCACAATTTGCTGACTGACTAGGCAGGCAATGCAAGGGATACAGAAGAAAGGAATGTTGTTTCCTCTGATAAAATGAAACCCAGAATCCCTGAAGTTTAGCGCTGGAAGGAAGGTGGTATTCCACAAAGGGGTGGTTCACTGATTCCAGCCGTTCCAGCGTTCTCCCGCTGGGATTTAACTTCCCTCTGGAGGTTTCATATTCAAGTTAGCCCTGTCTCCATCATGTGAGCTTCTCCTGGAGGAACGCTGGCTCAAGCTGGATTGGAAACATTTGTCTCCTTCCCTGACAGCAGTTGGAATTTCTTCACTTTTTCACATAGATGATCTAAATCTTTAGATCCACAATCTTTTTATTAAAATTTATTTATTTATTTTTGGCTGCATTGGGTCTTCGTTGCTGCGTGTGGGCTTTCTCTAGTTGCAGCGAGCGGGGGGCTACTCTTCATTGTGGTGCTTGGGCTTCTCATTGTGGTGGTTTCTCTTATTGCAGAGCACAGGCTCTAGATGCGCGGGTTTCAGTAGTTGTGGCACGCAGGCTCAGTAGTTGTGGCTCAGTAGTTGTGGCGCACGGGCTTAGTTGCTCCATGGCATGTGGGATCTTCCCGGACCAGGGCTCAAACCCCTGTCCCCTGCACTGGCAGGCGGATTCTTAACCACTGTGCCACCAGGCAAAAGTCCCACAATCTTTTTTAAATTTCAGCATTGGGGGTGATGTAGGGTAGCAGAGGCAACGTGGGGAGATACTGCCCACAATTGGGTGTCTGCTTCAAAGCCAGGGGAGGTATTCTGGCCACTGTTACAACCTCTCCTGGAATCAGAAGTGATTGACTTCTGTGATTGACATAACCAGCAGCTAATCCTGGGTTTCCCTGGTGGTGCAGTGGTTAAGAATCCACCTGCCAATGCAGGGGACACGGGTTTGAGCCCTGGTCCGGGAAGATTCCACATGCCACGGAGCAACAAAGCTTGTGTGCCACAACTACTGAAGCCCATGCGCTGAGAGCCCGTGCTCTGCAACAGGAGAAGCCACCGCAATAAGTCCATGCACCGCAACGAAGAGTAGCCCCTGCTCGCTCCAACTAGAGAAAGCCTGCACGGCAACGAAGACCCAAAACAGCCAAAAATAAAGAAATAAAAATAATGAAGTTCCCTTTAAAAAAAAACACACATGTATTATAGCAGCTAATCCTGATTCCATTATCTCCTTTGCAGTGGATTCAATAAACAAGATCCTTGCTATTCTTTGACAGAAACTCTAAACAGCAAGCTGGTGCCATCTTCAAGAGTAAGAGGTACAGAAATTACAAAGAAGTTCCAAAATAGATCTTATTTTCAGTCAACATTTTTGATTACATAGGAAATCTAAGAGAAGCTACAAACTACAAGACTTAATCAGAGAGTCATTGAAGGTTTCTGGATACAATATCAATATAAAATGATCACTTGTATTTCTATATTGTGGTAATAAGCAAATTGCAGTTATAAAAATGATATTCCATCAATGATAGCCATAAAGCTATAAAGTGTCTAGGAACAAATAATACCCATTAGATTAACAAATTAAATAGTTAACAACTCAAACGTTTGAAAGAATATGGATAAATGGGAACTCATAAACTAAAGATGGGGAAGTAAATTAACACAACCACTTTGGAGAAAAATTTGATAATATCTACTAAAGTAAAAGATGTGCAAATCTTTCTACCAATAATTTCTCTTATAGGTTTATATCCTAGAAAAAATTCAGCACATCTGCTCAAGGATATATTATAAAAATATTCGTTATACCTTTTTAAAACAATAAAGATTTCAGAACAGATTATAGGATTATCAACAGGAGAATGGTATGTTTATATAGAGTTAAAATGAATGATTGAACTAAACTTCCATGTATCAACTAATGTAAAAAAACAAATTTTCAGGGAATAGTACTTATATATACTTTGAAAGCATAAAATAAAATGCAATATGGATACATGTGTATGTTGCAAAGCATAAAACATGATGAAAATGATAAACATTTAATGCCAAATAGTGATTCCTTCTGGGCATAGAAGGAGAAAAATGCTATAAAGATGATTAAGTGTTTTTATAATGTACTCTTTCTTTTAAAAGATCTGAAATGAATATAGCAAAATGTTAACATCTGATATAGCTATTAGGTGTAGTATTATTCTTTAAAGTTTTCTGAGTATTTGATACATTTTATGATATTTTCAAAAGTGAAATAAATCATCTAAGAAGACAACATTTTTAATCTCATGGACCACTCCCAGGGTTGCAGAATTTAATGTTTCTACCAGCTGGATGTTCCAGTTCCCCTCTCTGAGCTCCCTGTCTCCTCTTTAGGAAGTTCGTATGAGGTCATGTTTGTGTAACCACCAGGGCAGCCCAACAGAGAACCAACTTTTTATTTGTTCCCTATGGTTTTGTTTTCTTTTTCCTGACAAGAACTAAAACTCATTTTCTATTTCCACCCTGCTGATGTTGCTCACGGATTGACATAATTAAACGAACGAGAACCTTGAGATTTCTCCTACATTTCTTCAGAGTGAAACCTGATAAAGTTTGAAGGTGATAGTGCTGGGCCGAATGAGAATATGGGTGGGATGGCGTTACCAGGCAAGCTTTGTTTTCTTCTTCACTGAAAGGAATTACTCTTCCTAGCTTTCTTAGCTTCTTTCTAGCTTCTCACTGAATTCTTTACTAACATATCTCACAGCTTCTCTCTCTTTTCTAAACTTGAATTTATTTTCACTTGATCAAGCTGTTTTCTTACTTCCTTTCAATTTCTACTCTACACAGCACAACTTCCCTTATCTCACAGAATCTTTGCTCCCTCACTTTACCTCCCTTTGCAAATCCTGAGCAAGACTTGCCCTTATCTCCACTCCCCTCCCTCTATCTCAGTCTTCTGGACAGTTTTGTCTTTATAGTATTTTCAAAAGTGAGACAAATCCCTTCTGTCTCGATAATTTCTTCCATTCTCCCCTCCTACACCGCTCCCCCTACCTCCAGGCAACCAATGATCCACTTTCTGTCACTATAGATTAGTTTTCAATTTACAGAACTTTTTGTAAATTAAATCCTATAATATATACTTCTTATTTTTCCCTCTGGCTTTTTTCACTCAGCATAATAATTTTAAGATACATCTAGGTTGTGGCATGTATCTATAATTCTTTGTATGGATATATCACAGTATCCATTCACTTCTTTTTTAAAAATTTTATTAAAGTATCATTGATTTACTGTACTTGTGTATATTAACACAACTATATGTTGTGTTAATTTCTGCTGTACAGCAAAGTGATTCAGTTATACATATATATATTCTTTTTCATATTCTTTTCCATAATGATTTATCACAGGATATTGAATATAGTTCCATGTGCTGTATAGTAGGACCTTGTTGTTTATCCATCCTGTATATAATAGTTTGCATCTGCTAATCCCAAACTCCCAGTCCTTCTCTCCCACCACCCGCCCCCCTCTAAAAAAAAAAAAAAGTGAGACAAATCATCTAAGAGGCAGTAACCTTTTTATCTCATGAAACCCTCCTACGTCCTCAGGCTTTAATCCCCATATGTGTGGGGACAGGGCATTTTTTTTGTGGGGGGGACATCAGTAGTTTTATTGATAGGGGAACTTACACATCTGAAGAAAGGTCCTGGAGTGACACCCCACTGTGTGTGGCCGCAGGTGGCGGCAGGCTTCCCTGGGGGCGGAGGGGGAGATTACCAGTTATAGGGAAACTGACATGTCAGGTGGGCTCATTAGTTACCAGAGAAACCAATAGAGGGTCACACCCTTCACCGCCCCTTTGATAAGAACAATCACTAGCTGGGGCCTGAGATAAGTATGTAGGAAATTCAGTCGTATGAGTAAGATACAGGTGAAGCAGGCACTGGTCAGGCAGGGGATGTACGGAGAGCAAGAGAACAGCCATCCTGAGTGGCCTGACCACACACTCCACCCCTACATACCCTGCATGACCCTTATAATCTTGGTCTGCCCCTCTTCTGCGATATCCCTGGAGTCAGGTATGTAGAGGGGCACTGCAACCAGATACCACAAACACAATACAGACAGGCCACCCCTGGTTTTCACAAACCCAGGGCCACCCCCATGGGGAGAGGCGGGCACAGGGCAATTCTTGATTTAAAAAACTCAGTTCTCAGACTTGTGTTTGCCAAGAGGGGGAGGTAGGGGAGGAATGGATTGGGAGTTTGAAATTAGCAGATGTAAACTATTATATGTAGAATGGATAAACAAGAAGGTCCTACTGTATAATACAGGGAACTATATCAATATCCTATGATAAACCATAATGGAAAAGAATATGAAAAAGAATGTATATATATATGTATAACTGAATCATTTTGCTGTATGGCAGAAATTAACACAACGTTGCAAATCAACTGTACTTCAATAAAATAATTTTTTAAAAAACTCAGTTCTCAGCGTTCCTTGCTCAAGATTCTCCCTAAAGATTGTTCATTTCTACCCAGTTCCAACTCATAACTCCCATCCCTGATATTTTCAGGCAACATATCTATGTTAAGCGCAAGTAGTAGATATTCTTGTATAGATAGATCATGGTTTCCAGTTTATATTTTCTTACACGTGATTTTTCTTCAACAGCTCTGTAGACAGGACAGAGTTCATTGCCCTCACTGAGGAGGCTGAGGCAGAGATTTACCCCTTAGAGTTTGTCAGCTGAAGAAGGTGGACTTTAATTGAAGTTGATAGAAGCAGAACAGTTAGGAGATGGAAATCCCCAGCTGTCAGGGTTTACAGGCGGAGACAACCAATTCCCTGTAGAAGTGCTTTCTTCACTTACCTCCACTCATGAGTTTTCTGGAGGCAGGTGGTAGTTGAGTTTGCCTGGTACAACAAAGGCTCACTCCGATACATGAACAGAAGGTATTTCAGTCCAACAAAAGCAGTGTCTGGAAGAGAAGCCCAGGGGTCTTACACAGATCCCGAAAGGAAGCAGGAAAACAGAGGGGAAAAAGACAGGAGGGAAGGGGGAGGGGGAAGGAGAGTAAGTAACGGAGAAGAAAAAAGGTGTGAAAGAATTTGCTCCTAATTTGTCTTTATGAAAATTTGATATATGACAATTCCTACTTGAAAATGAGATAAATAAATAATAAAATGAGATAAATTATTTGCATTACAAATTAACTCTTCACTTCAAAAGAGTATTTACCACAGGTGTGATTCTGTGATGTGAGACTTTAGAATGGAATATGACTTGGGGGAGGTGGGAGATTTAAACAATAAAATCCTGATTATAATATAATAGGAAATAATCCAGGGATAAAAGGGGAGACATCTAAAGAAGGAGGTGGTTGTACAGGGAGCTCTCTGCAGAGCTCAAGCTTTTAAAAGGACATGCACAAAAGACAGGGAAAGTGGATTACAGATGAGCTGGAACACAAAAGACTGTCATGAACCTTCAAAAACAGAATAAATGAGGCTAAAGTTGGGAATAAACCTAGCCTTACAAAAAGTGCTAAAGACTGCTGTAAGGACCCTAAAAGCTTTGTTATGGTAAGGAGAAGCCCAAACATGGAGCAACTTGCTCTTTCAGTAAGTGAGATGGTATAATGTTAACATAAGTTAAGTAGTTCTTAATTTTTTCTATTGTTTATATTGCTCTGTCTTCACCGACATGCAAAAAGATGGAAAAAAATTGTATTTCTCTTAGCTAGTGTGGAAGGAGTATATTGATATTATCCCACTTGGAAAAGGAATGAAGATTTCCAGAGTCTGGGCATCAAAGACAGGAGAAGAAGAAAAAAAAAAAAAAAAAAGACAGGAGAAGACTTGGAAGCCCCGAGGCCAAATTTGGGAGAAAGGTGGTGAGAAGATACAGGAGAAAGACCAACCCAGGAAGATGGTGATCTGCCCCTCCCCTCTTCCCCACTGGGCTCAGATCTTGGGTAAATTCCATTAAGGCTTGTTAATTGCTTAGCGTGAGTGGACTTCTTATGGAAATAGAAGATGGAACTCAGCTCAGTTCCCTAGGGGGCCTGGGGAAAATAAAAACCAACTTTCAAATGTAGGAACCAGAGGAAGGGGGTACCAGGATATACCACATTCAATTTTGAAAGGAAGGTGCAAGGAGAATTGAAGTCCCACATAAGTGAGAAATTAAGAAAACATGGAACCTCTCTTAGTGGATTAAAGTTTCTAGAGCTGGAGGAATTAAATGCCAGGAATTGAAATAATGTGCAGTGCAGAGGGATTCCCAGTGCCTCTATCAGTAATCCATTGGGGGTTACAGCAAAAGGGAGAGGTGTCTGAAGGCTGAAGGCTTTTCACATAGGGGAACAGATTAGATTCTACCAACTATGGATCAGGAAGCCTGACATCGATTCCGTTGCAAATGACTGGTTTAAGGCTAAACCAATCATGGTATTCCATTCCCCTTGCCAGGATGGATTTTAGAGGGTTACAGACTTAATCCAAGGATGAGGGGAATTCTCTTTAAGGGACAAAGCCTCAGGTAGTATGCCTGTCAAGAGAAATACTTTGAGGTAAGAATATATATCACTCATGGGCAGTAGGGAATGATTTGGCCAGTTGATGCTTTACAACCTAAAAAACAGAATGTCTTAGCTAGTTGGTGTCAGCCAACTTCTATCAGTGCTGGCACAAAAGGCACATTAATGCACTAGTAGGTAAGAAATGGAGCCACCATCCTAGCAAGGCTCACTGACCTTTATCACCAGGAGAAGACAGTTCTGCTCTTACATAATGGAGACAGAAAAGAATACTCAGTTGCCCAAATATGATGGTAATGGACAAGTACAACAACCATGGCCTGTGAAATGGTAGCAAGGATGGAGGCTACGCATGGCCCCAAAACATGGGCTCCAGCTATCTAAGTCTGATCTAATTATTGCCACTGTTGAATGTCCAGCCTACCACCAAAAAACACCAGCAATGAGCTCCCAATATGGCTCCACCTCTTGAAGAGACCCATCAGCTCCTTAATGGAAAGTTTATTACAATGGGACCTTCCATCTTGTGATTCCTCTTGATAAGAATTAACACATTTTCCAGTATGGATTTACCTTTCCTACTCATACAATCTTAGCCCAACAGTGCTTATGTGGTACTTGATCCACTGGAATAGAATCCTGACAAACATTACCTCAGACCCAGGTAATTGCTTGTATGGATGGAGGGCTGGCCGTATGCACATGACCATGTGATCCACTGTTTCTATCACATATTACACCTCCCAGAAGCTGCTAGTCTAATGGATGTGCAACAGCTTTTTGGATGCACGATAGAGGCATCAGCTTGGAGATGATGCCTTCTGATGATGGGCACCAGACTTCAGACAGAGTATATACTCTAAACCAAAGACCCATATATGATGCCAATCCAATCAGTAAAACACATGGATCTGGGAAATGAGAAGTAGAAGCACCACTGCTTAACATTATTCTCTCTGATGCACTTGAGGAATTTTGTACTTCTTGTCCATGCTATTCGGGACTCTGCAGATTTACAGGTCTTTTTTTAAAAAACATATTTATTGAGGTATATTTTACATAATGTGTAATTCACATACTTCAAGTGTATAATTCAGTGATTTTTAGTAAGTTTACCAAGTTGTACAACCATCACAATAAATCAGTTTTAAAACATTTGTATCATTCCAGTAAGATCCTCATGCCCATTACATCTCCCTGCCCCAGGCAACCACGAATCTTCTCTCTTTCTCTATAAATTTGCCTTTTTGGACATTTCATATAAACGGAATCATACAATACATAGTCTCTTGTGGCTTGCTTCTTTCATTTAGTAAAAGTTTCTGACATTTGTCCACGTCGCAGCATGTACAACCAGTTTGTTACTTTCCATTGTTGAATAACATTTTGTTGTACAGATACACCACAATCTGTCTATCCATTCACCAGTTGATGGACATTTGGGTTGTTTTTAACTTTTGGGTATTATGGATAATCCTGCAAAGAGCATAATGTGCAAGTCTTTGTGTGGATATTCGTTTTATTTACTTTCTCTTGAATAGATGCCGAGGAGCAGAATCACCCGATGATACGGTAAATTTATATTTAACTTTTTAAGAGGCTGCCAAACTGTTTTCCAAAGTGACTGCATTATTTTACATTCCTATCAGCAATGTATGAGGATTCTCATTTCTCCACCTCCTCTCCAACATTTGTTATTGTCTGTCTTTTTAAAAATTTTTTAGTCATTCTCTAATGAAAATGATGAGTATCTTTTTCATGTATTTATAAGCAACTTTTCTATCTTTTTCAGTAAAATATCCATTAAAATATTTTGCCATTTTTAGATTGAGTTGTCTTCTTATTATTGAGTTGTAAGTGTTCTTTGTATTCTGGATACAAGTCCTTTATCAGATATGTGTTTTGCAAATATTTTGCAAGGCAGTCTGCTGTTTCTAATTAGTGTCTTTTGAAGTGCAAAGTTTTAAATTTTCACAAGATCAATTTATCACGTTTTTCTTTTTTAAGGTGCTTATAGTGTTATATCTAAGAAATCTTTGTCTATCCTAAGGTCCAAAGATTTCTACCTAGGTTTTCTTTTAAAAGTTTTATTGTTTAGCTCTTACATTTAATTCTATGATCCATATTGAATTAATATGGGGGGATGGTCTAATTTCATGTTTATGCACATGAATATCCAACCGTCCTAACACCATTTGTTTAAAAGGCTCTCCTTTCGCTAACAGATTGCCTTTTTTTGAAAATCAATTAACCATAAATGTAAGGATTTCTTTCTAGACTTTTAATTCTGTTCAGTTATCTATATATCTATCCTTATGCCGATACCATATTATCTTTTTTTTTTTTTTTTTTTTGCGGTATGCCGTAGGCCACCGTTGTGGCCTCTCCTGTTGTGGAGCACAGGCTCCAGACTCACAGGCCCAGCAGCCATGGCTCACGGCCCCAGCCGCTCCGCGGCATGTGGGATCTTCCCGGACCGGGGCACGAACCCGCGTCCTGTGCATCGGCAGGCAGACTCTCAACCACTGCGCCACCAGGGAAGCCCCATATTACCTTGATAACTGTCGCTTTATAGTGAGTTTTGAAATTGGAAAGTAAACATTCTCCAATTTTGTTCTTCTTTTCAAAAATAATTTTGGCTATTCTGAATCTTTTGCATTTCCATATAAATTTTACAATCTGCTTATAAGTTTCTGATAAAGAAAAAAAAAAAGAAGGTCTGCTGGACTTTTGAGATGGGTTACATGAAATATATAGATAAATTTGGAGAGAGAACTGCCATCTTAACAATACTGAGTCTTCCAGTCCAAGAACATGGGATCTCTAGGTCCTTGTTCATTTTTATTTCTTTTTAAAATTAAAAAAAATATATTGAGGTGAAGTTCACATAACATAAAATTAACCATTTTGAAGTGAACAATTCAGTGGCGTTTAGTACATCTAACAACTGTGCAAGCACTACCTCTATCTAGTTCCAAAACATTTTCATCACCCCCAAAGAAAATCATGTACTCAATTAAGCAGTTACTCCCCATTCCCTCCCTATCTACCCTTGGAAACCACCAATCATTCTGTCTCTGTGGACTTATCTATTCTGGATATTTCATATAAATGAAATCATACCATATGTGACCTTTATGTTTGGCCTCTTCCATTTAGCATAATGTTTTTGAGGTTCACCTGCATTGTAACATGTATCAGTACTTCATTCCTTTTTATGGCTGGATAATATTCCATTTACATATATATATATGTAAAATGGAATTATATATAATATATGTGGTATATATATTATCTATATAATGGAATCATATATACTATATATGTATATATATATCATATGTAATTTTAGCTATTATGAATAATGTTAGTATGAACATGTCTATGCAAGGATTTGAACATTTGTTTCCAATATGGGGGGTACATACATAGGAGTGGAATTGCTGGATCATATAGCAATGCTATATTTAACTTTTTGAGGTAAAGTCCTTGTTTTCAAAGGGGGAACATGTCTACTAGGGGATGAGAATCCCATTAAGCTCTAAGTTATAGTTTCCATCTAGTGATTTAGAGCTCCTTGTGCCAGGAGACCAACAGGCAAGTGATGGAGCATCCTGGATAATTGAATCCTGATCATTAGGAGAAGTTAGGGATGTTGTTACACAATGGGGACAGGGAAGAATACATCTGCTACCTGGATGATCCACTGAGGTATCTCTTTGTATTCCTTCGTTTATTTTGATGGTAATGGATAAGTGTAGCAGCCACGGCCTGAGAAAGTTGCCATGTCCCTCAGGATCACTCTACCAGGTAAGCCACCTGGACCAGTAGAGCGATAATCAATAGTGAGGGGAATCTAGAATAGACAGTAGAAAGGGAAATGATGAGAATTACCTTGTCTTTGAAACCATTTGCTGTGGCAGAGATTATAGTCCATTCCACTAACTTTCCATAGGAAGAGGACAACTAGATTCCTGAGGAAGCTATTTCTAGAATTTACTATATGAGGAAAAGTGAAGCCAAATGGTATAAAGGGTGAACTGTAGTGGATCCTGTGGTGTGCCACCCAGATCACTCTTCAGGAATGAGGAATTTGTTCCCCCAGTTGCTAGGAGTATTGACAGCTGAAACCTTTCAACTGAAGAGAGCTTCCTTGCCAAAGTCATGCCTCCTTCCCAGAGGTAGACTGCATCCAATTACTGGTTGGGACCCTGCTCCCTCAAGAACTCCCTGTAGGATCATCTAAGATTTTTGTGTGACTGCAACACTGTTCAATTCCTCCCTCTGCTGAATCCTACTTCCTTCAAGTATAGGTGTTTCTCCTTAAGGCATACCCCATTACATTTATCCATTTAGGATGCAAATTTCCTTCTTAGAGTTTCAATATGAGCCCTAAGAGTCTATGCAATTTGAGTTGGGTCATTAAAAATGGAATATACCAATCATGTGGAATAATGAGTCCATGGTACTCTGAACTGGTTAAACAATATTTAGAAGATTGGATTCTATTTGTGGCCTCATTTTTTTTTTTTTTTTTTTTTTTGCGGTATGCGGGCCTCTCCCGTTATGGAGCACAGGCTCCGGACGCGCAGGCTCAGCGGCCATGGCTCACAGGCCCAGCCGCTCCGCGACATGTGGGATCTTCCCGGACCGGGGCACGAACCCGTGTCCCCCGCATCGGCAGGCAGACTCTTAACCACTGCGCCACCAGGGAAGCCCCCGTGGCCTCATATTTTAAGAGAAACAGTAACAACATGGTTACATCCAGAGGAAAGCAACCAAGATACAGAGTGTAAGAAAATGTACCTTGAAGTAGAGATATAGGGATTGAAACTTTGGAGAATTGTCTTAATCGCACAAAGGCTATCATTGAGAAGGTGGAACAAAGGAGAGAATAGGGACCAAAAGGTGGATTTTATAAGAAGGCAACTTTTGGCTTAAAAGAGGGCGGGATTTTCTAAAGGGTAATTTGTTATATGTCTTGGAAAGAAGTGAGCCAGCTCCTTAATACAGCTGGGTGATAACGAATCAGAGATGTTAGAGAGAATTTCTACAATAACCAGGGGATTGGAGTAAAGTCCCCTCCAACTCTTGAATCCCATAATTTTACACTGTGATGAACTGCAAGCTTTTTTTAAAAAAATAAATTTATTTATTGGCTGTGTTTGGTCTTCCTTGCTGCGCGCGGGCTTTCTCTAGTTGGAGTGAGCGGGGGCTACTCTTCGTTGTGGTGCGTGGGCTTCTCATTGCAGTGGCCTCTCTTGTTGCAGAGCAAGGGCTCTAGACACACAGGCTTCAGTAGTTGTGGCACGTGGGCTCAGTAGTTATGGCTTGCGGGCTCTAGAGCGCAGACTCAGTAGTTGTGGTGCATGGGCTTAGTTGCTCCGTGCATGTGGGATCTTCCCGGACCAGGAATCGAACCCGTGTCCCCTGCATTGGCAGGCGGATTCTTAACCACTGCGCCACCAGGGAAGCCCGAACTGTGAGCTTTTCAAGTCTTTACTATGGAGTTTTATGGAGTCTGCTCAAACCATAATGCAAGACTCAATTATGTTTGTTTTTCTTAAAGGAAAAAACACCCTCCTCCACCTTAGTCAGTCTGAAGTGGTGCTACATGGAGTAAGAGACCTACATGATATTCCCTCAGCTTTCCTCCTCAGCCCCTAATTGCTGTTGAATTAGTTTTTTTTCTTAAGACACAGAGAAGCAACTAAGAGTTGTTTCTGAACAGTTTTGACTTTTATTAGTAAGCATATTTATAGGCTTTTAGGGCTCAGAAGATAATTCATATCCTTCTAGAATTATTTTAACTTGTCTCATCATAGCTTAGGAATTCAGACTTATCACTTTTACTGATAAGAAAGTTAAGTTCCAGGAAGTCTGCAGAGTTGACTCAGGGCCACTAAAAGGACTATATGCCAAGGCTGAAATCAGACCTCTTATATTCTGAATGACAGAGCTTTGTACACTTCCCCAAGTCATCCAAGTTCCAAGTCCTCCTGCCTTTCAGATCACTTTCACCATAGCTTATGGATTTATTTGTGTTCCCACAAAAAGATAGGTTGAAGTTCTAATTCCCCAGAACCTGTAAAGGTGACCTTATTTGGAAATAGGGTCTTTGCTGATATAATTGAGTTAAGATGAGGTTATATCAGATTAGGGTGGGACCTAATTCAATGACTGATAAGAAGAGTGAAATTTGGACATGGACACACAGGAGAGAACCCCATATGAAGATGGAAGCAGAGATTGGAGTCATGCTGCCACGAGCTATGGAACACCAAGGATTGCTGGCAGCTACCAGAAACTAGGAAGAGGCAACGAAGGATCTTCCCTTATAGCCTTCGGAGAGAGCATGGCCCTGCCAACACCTTGGCTTTGGACTCCAGCTCCTGGAACTGTGAAAGAATAAACTTCTTTATTGTTGTTTTAAGTCACCCAGTTTTTAGTAATTTGTTACAGTAGCCCCAGGAAACTACTGCACCAGATCCAATGCACTTGTCTCAGGAGGGAAGAGATGGAGAAAGAGAAAAGCATGTTTGGCTCAGATGTCATGAAGAACAAAACTGGAAAGTCCTGAGGAATAGATGTGTTCTGCTGCTTTTTCCTGGCCAGGAGAGGAAGAGAGGCCCTGAGGTCACTTTAGCAAGCGAGCATCTGCCGTCAGTCTGGTGTTAGATCATGCCACACTTGTGTACTTGGCTGTGTGAACAGGGAAAGGGACTAGCCAATTGCCTAACAATCTGACTACAAATTCAGCCAAGTATCTTGGGCACATTTGGGGAATAAAAGACAAGAGAAAAATCAGTTTCAAGTGGGAGGCTGAACAGATTATGCCTAATAACTTGAGACTATTAGAGAATCAGCAAAGAGAAAGAAAGGTGGGCTGTGAACCAGATAGCATAGAAACAGCTGCTTAGGGGGGAAATAATAATAATAATATCAATGATAATAATAATCTCTTACATTTGTTAGAGCTTTGTAGTTAATAAAGCACTTTTAATATTAGCTATTTAGGGCTTCCCAGGTGGCGCAGTGGTTGAGAGTCCGCCTGCCGATTCAGGGGACACGGGTTTGTGCCCCAGTTCGGGAAGATCTCACATGCTGCGGAGCGGCTGGGCCCGTGAGCCATGGCCGCTGAGCCTGCACGTCCAGAGCCTGTGCTCCGCAACGGGAGAGGCCACGACAGTGAGAGGCCCGCGTACCGCAAAATAAATAAATAAATACTATATTAGCTATTTAATCTTTCAATGGTCTATGTAGAAGGCTAGGTCTTCAGGTCACCATTTTACTAATGAGGAGGTTGGAACTCATAGAGGTGAAATACTTGCCCAAGGTCGCTTGTCCCTGCTAGTCCTCCAGTCTTTTTGATTCATTTCTGTCCATTGTTTTTCCCATAAGCTGGTCAGAGAAACCTTGGGTTCAGCCCAGCGCCCTCTCTGGGGCACATCCATCCTCAGTGGCCTATGGCCGCCTCTCTGCTCGTCCCAGTACCCAGCAGACCGCACAAAGCTGGGACTTGATGCACAGTGGTGGAGGCTGGGTGATTAATTGAGGTGAGGGTAGGTGGAGCGAGAGGCTCCAGGTCTTGTGCTTGGCACAGACTTCAGGTTCGGCCTCTGCCAGTGTGTGCTACAAAGCTGAGCTGCCTGGCATCACCCTCAACTGAGCCTCCGTGGCAGGAGGTAGTCATGGAAACTCACTCCCTTTCTAAGCTGATGGGGAGAGAATTAGGTAGAAAGGAGGAATCAAATTAATTGCCTGTCATCCGCTCTCTGCTCTCTGTGTGTTGATTCAAATTAAGTTTTTTCAGTGTTCTGATGTCAGCAGATACCATACGATCAGAGCACAGGCCTGGGAGTCAGGATCTCCAGGAAACAGCTAGTTTTTAGCGAGTCCCTTAACCTGCCTCTCTGTTTAGTTCTGACCCAAGCATTCAGAAAAACAAATCTCTCTGCCTGACCTCCCTTGGTTTCTGACCTAAACTCCCTGAACTGCCTTATTTTAGTCATCTTTGACTCTACAGACACCCAACCAGCCATCCCTCCTCTTGTAGACAAAAGAGCAGAGAATTCAAATCGAATTCTGCGTTTGCTGAAATTGACTGCAGCTCAGAGAGAGGTAGTTAAGTTAGTCAGTGATAAATGTTCTGTGACGCATGTTGCCCACCTGGAGGAAGGTGGAGGCAAAATCTTGAGATTTTCTGTGAGAGGTGTCACCATAAGCTCAGCTGCCACCTGAGCAGAGCCAGAGGATTTCTCCAAAGATACGGCCCTTTCCTTTCCTGTGCTATCTGTAAGATCTTTTCTCTACAGCCAGTTGGAATTATTTGAGATTCCTTGCATGTTCCTTACTTGTTTGTTTCTTTAACTTCTCAGACGTTTCCTCTGCTGAGAACACTCTTCCTACTTTTTCATTATGTCTCAACCCTGGCAACACGTCTGTGAAGCCTTCTCAAAGCAGAATATGGGATTTCCAGACACCATGAATTCCCTTTATTATAGATGACAAGCAGGCCATCACTGTACACAGGAATTCTACCTCCCCAGTGGTCTACAGGTTTCTGAAGGCAAGGACTATGTCTTCCTTGATCATGTTCCCAGCACCAAGCATCATGCCGAACACATAGAAGGTCATCAATCTATTTATTGAATAAGGGACTGATTTAATAAATGAGTGATGAATGGAATGTTTTCAGGATGGTGTCTTAGAAGAAGAAAATATTTACTAAGGTCTAGAGTTGAAGGTTGATTGTAATCTGTTTGGATTTCGATGCTGTTTGCATTTCACCCAAGTAGAATGGACTGCTGTGAGGTGTCTTTGGGCTCCAGACCTGGTTTGCCCCAAGAACTCTGCTCTGCTTTATTCAGACCAACATCTCTCCAGGGTCGCACTGGCTCTGAAAGTGGAGAGCTCTGAGGTCAAGCATACTGATTCATGTTGGGAATGTAGAGTTGGAAGAGATAGAATGCAGAATCCCAGGATGAAGCGGCTGAAGTGAGTGCTTGGGAGATGTGTTTGGGATTCCCCTAGGAGGCTCTTCCTGGATCAGAAGAAAATCCCGGGAAGGAGATGTTGTCTCCTAACAGATACTATCTAGGGAAAAAAGTGCCTCTCGGTTTAACAATGGAGATGACAATATGATTTTATCCTTGTATCTGTATGGAGTTTATAGTTTTTATGGGCTTCTCAGGGAGTAGGGTAAAGTAGAAAGAGCACTGAACTAGGATTCAGAGGATTTGAATGCTTGTGTGTCATTATCCAACCACGGGACAGCAATTCCTGGCCTCGCTTTCCTTTTCTGTAAATGAAGGAGAGGGTAGAACCAAATACTCCCTCGGGTCTGTTCCATGATTCTATAAATATAGGTTATGCATATCCCATGTGACTGGTTCAGAGGTTGAATATGGCAGGACAGTGAGAGTAATGCCTTGTGCTGGGTTCTCAGGAGAGTCTAAGGCGGAGGTAGGTGGGGCAGGGTAAGGCTCTCCCAGGGATCTTGCTCCATCTTTTTCTCCCCACCCCTTTGCCACTCTGGTGGGAGGCAGTGCACCATAGTGGTTAATTGCATGAGCTTGGGAATCAGGCAGGCACGCCCTTGAATCCCGGCTCTGCCACTTACTGACTGTGTGACCTGAGGCAAATTTCTTAACCTCCCTCTGTCTCAGTTTCCTCACCTACAAAATGATGTTTATCTTCCGAAAGTCATCATAAGGGTTGATGACCTGATGTAAAGAAATGCAACAAAATATTTGCTATCACTTTTCCTCACAAATATATGAATACTGATGCTGTTTATATTTCTCTCTGTAAAACTCTGATTTTGACATGAAATTCTGTGGTCTTTCACCCCACTCTCTCACCCATTTGCTGTTTATTTTGATTGAAAAAACTTAGGAATCACGTACTTTGACTTCTTCTGATATTTAATTGTCTCGGTCCCTAGTTCTGCTTGTACCATAAACCTGTTGAGCTAGACGGCTCCAGGTACAAGAACTAGTGGACAGACAGCATTGTTATCAACGATAACATTTAAAAATATTGGCATTAAAATCATTCAGGAGTAACATAACTGACTCACTTGGGGGGGGTATATATTTCCTCCTTATACACTTAAGGGTTAGAGGAATAAGAAGGGGCAAGGGACACCTCAGATTCCATATGAAACTCCTGTGTATTTTGAGGTTTTAACAGCACTGCAGCAGGTATCTGTCACGCCTATGCCCTAACAGGTCTTAACAGTAAATTCACTGAAGCTCAGGATGATAACATTTCATAAATTATCTACAGATTGTATCTTGATTCTGTAATCAAGAAGAAATAGCTTCTGTAGGTGAAAAGGTAAATGGGAGGATATTCAAGTTTCTTATAAATGCACTTTTGAATGACATTTACACATTGTTTCTATTATACCTTTAATCTCAATTGTGAGAGGATGATGTTTAGCGTCTGCATTAGGACTTTACAAAGACTGTCCATATGATGGCTTTGGACAGCTAGTCTGTCTCAGTTCTTGTGTCCTCTGGCAGCTTAGGTGGGTCCCCACCACCCTTAGACAAGTAACCTGCCAAATACAGGAGCAGGCGGTGGGCTCCTTGAGCGCAGGAGCTGTCTTATTCAATCTCATATATCCAGAACCTGGGAGGTGAATGGCACCTTGTAGACACTTAATAGTTAATGGGTTTCAGGGTCTGAAAGTATTGGATCTCTGTTAAGCAGGAGATGGGGACGCCTGGGTAGGAAAACCTCACGGAGTTATGAAAACACATCTAAAGCGCGCTCTGAACCATAAGATTCAACAGTGATACTGTAGTGGGCATTGCCGTTCCTTTGTCACTTAACATCCCCATCTTAAATTACTCTGGAACTGAGACTCTGAGAGTAAGGAAATGGCATCAAAAGGGCTTCTTAGCTAGAGCTAAAATACAGGGGGAGCAAGGTTTGAAAAGGAAGCCCAGGTCCCAGTGTGGGACCATGTTTCCCTCAGGGTGAGGAATTTCCCAAATCAAATGTAGCCAATCAGATTCTACAGAGAGGTGGAAGCATTGGCCTTGCTATTGTATTTCAGGATGCAATGAATGAAAGGAATGACCAAAGAGAGTGGGCCCACGAAAGTACAAGGTTAGCCTGACAGTTAATTAGAAGTTTGAAGGAAGTGAGACTGGCTGTCTGCAAGACGGTTTACTGGCTGAGATTTCAAGGACCCTTGGCAAGTTGAGAATGATGAGATCTGTTCATTTTTCCTTCGCTATAATGAATCATGCCTCTGATGAAAATTGTGTTTGTGTGTGGAGTCATGTTCTATCATCTTCTCGCCGAATTACTGCTTATCACTTGGGGGCCTCCGAACGACTTGAAGATTGCCAGAGTGAAGTCAGAGTTTAGCTGGGGAGGTAGAACTGTCTGTTCTGGAGGAAGCAGTTCGTTACACCTGCTACTCAGGGACATCTTGCCTTCGGGAATCTTCTTCCTGCCACATGCCAGCAGACATCGCACTGTGTTTTGAGCAGGCCCTGGCCAGTGGCCCGGTGGCCTGACAGCTAAAGGTGGGCACAGGGAGTCTTCCCTCCTCCTTCAGCAAGACAGGATCTTGAGGAAGGCTTTTCGGAACTCGATGTTGAAGGTGGTGTAGATCACAGGGTTCAGGGCGCTGTTCACGTAGCCCAGCCACGTGGTGGCACTGTAGAGCTCTGGGGACACGTGGCATGCTTGGCAGTGGGTATTGAGAATGTGGGTCAAGAAGAAGGGCAGCCAGCAGACAATGAAGGTCCCTAGGTTGCAAAGGAAGAGAAAAACTGGGTCAGGGGTTTGTTTACTCCCTTTGTTGTAACATGGAAATGAGTCACAGTTGTCTACTTTACGGCAGCTACTACGCTGGAAGTTTCACATACCCTTTTAATTTTTACACCAACCCTATGAAGCAGGTGTGATTAGTCACTTTTTTTTTTTTTTTTAGGTGAGAAAACTAGATGCTAACATCTTTGATTCATCCCAAACCTTTGCTCCTAAATCAGTTTTCTGGTTTGATCTTTAGATAGTCCTTCGCTAGTCTTTTCTACTTCTCAATTCAATTCAAATATTTATTTTATGTCTATCCATGCAAGACATGTTCCTAGGCACTGATAGGAAAAAAGACCTTAAAGATGCAATTCATATAGTTAAGGTTGTTGAGGGGATTAACATAGAGGTTCCCTGGACATGAGAAGTCCCTAAGACATGAGTAGTTTGGGGCTTGTCTGTGACAGTGAACAGGATATGTTCACCGTCACTAACTCTGTATGGTACCACAACTTATCAATTTTTAATTTCTTTATTTAAATAAATTTATATTTTTCTACTATAAAAACCAGCCCTGATTTTATACAGTATGGAAAACTGGGTAAATATGCAAAAGTAGAAAGAAGTGAAATAATCACCCACCACACAAAGACAATCAATCATTTTTGACATCTGAGTGAATTAATTTTCAGTCTTTTTTTCTCTGTATTTAAAATAATCTAGATGTTATAATACCATATGACAGTAGTCTTTTGGCATCCTCACATTTTTCACTTAATATTTTAAAAGAGGTAAGCAGGTAGGAAATATCCAGTATGTGCTAGATGCTTTTAATGAATCATTATCTTACTTATTATTTGATTTATCCATTATAATTCCAAGTGATAGACACGAAACACAGCTCAATTATGTGACTTGTTCGGTTACATAAATTTCAGTCTAGGTGTTTTGAATTTCCACCAGAGTTAAGATTTATTCACAAACTCTTTTCATTTACATTATAAACATTTATAAATATTACAGTCGTTGGATTTCCAATTTCTGTTAAATATGGTTATCTTAGTAGCCTCCACAAGCTCCATTGAACTCAACCTAACTCAACGTAATCCAACCCATCCCAACTTAACCTGACTCACCAAGCACCATGACCAGCATCTGGGTTGCCTTCTTCTCCCGCAGTGGCACTCCCCGAGGTTGCAGGGGGCCCAGCTTCAGGGATGTCGACAGCCTGCCATTACTGAGTTTTCGAACCTCTAAGCTGAGCTTAGGTGCCATGGTGGGGCTGAGGGAGTTCCGAGTCCTCCCCTCCCTTTTCAACTCTCCTTCCCCTTCTTGGAAGCCTGGTCTTCCCAAGACAGTATCTTGGCAGATGCTGTAGTAGCGCTTCAGCTCCATGTGTGTCTGACCAGGGGAGAGGGGCTGTAGGTGTAACAAGAGAGGGTCCTGACATTTCTGGGGATATTGTTTATCTTCTGAATGTTCCTGAAAGGGAAACAGAATGCAATGAAGGAAGAAGGAGCCATCATTGTGTGAAACCTACAGAGGGTGCATCTGAGAGTGGTGGGCTCATGGGAAGTTAAGGTAAACAAAATCTGCTTCCGCCTTTACAACTCAAAAGCACCTACCACATAAAGAACATTTGAGAATCACAATAATCCCTTGAGGAGGGCAGAATACAATTATAGCCTGGCCTTTTTAAGGTAGAATGACCTGGATACACAGAGGAAAATGTTAAATGGCACCATTGAGATGTAAGCAGAAAAATCTGGAAAGTGGGAAATGATAAGGCAAATGACTCAGTTTCTTCAACAGATAAATTGCAGTGACAACACCACCACCACTTACCAGGTATGGGTCTTATTTGAATTTTGATTCAAATAAACCAACTATAAAAAATCCGTAAGACAATTGGGGAAATTTTAACATTGACTGGATATTTAATGATAGTAGGGAATTATTATTAAATTTTTTAGTGGGATGTGGTATTGTGGTTACGTGTTTTATAAAAGAGCCCATATCCTTTAGAGAGTCTTAGAGAAATATGTTTGGCTGAAATGTTGTTATGTTTGAAATTTGCTTCATAACAATCCAGGGGGGGTGTGTGAATGTAGGTGGGAGTGTAGTTGAAAGAAGACGGGGCCATGAGTTGATAATTGCTGGAGCTGCCTGATGACTACTGAAGGCTTAGTTATATTTGTCTTTCTACTTTTTTAGTTTTGAAATTTTCAATAATAAAAAGTTTTAAAAACCCAGGATTTTCACCTCAGCTTCCTACTTAGTTGATGCATCCTGTCAAGTTAATTAAATGTCTCTGAGCCTCATTTGTAAAACAGAAAATAAATGAAAAGAAACAGGTTTGGGATGAACAGACTCTGAGAGTAGGAAACTGAAGATATGTGAAAGTTTCTGGTATTTTGGGAGGACGTGTGTGTGCCAACGTCTGAACTTCTTTCCGTGTTTGAAAAATCAGATGCTGTGTCAATCTTGAGTAGAAGGCAGGACTCCCCAGCACCCTTAGCAAAGCCATAAAAGCCAGATATTCACTTTCCCCGACCTCCCCACTGGGCAGCTAGAACTCTGGTACCTGAACCAAGCCCAGCCAATTGGAGATTCGCACCTACAACCTTGAATTAGAGCTCATGAAGCAGGGAGACTTCAGAATTCATCTAGCAGTGGTGACAATGTTCAGTGTCCTAGGTATTTGAACCAGATTCTTCCTTAGGCATGAACAGTATCTTCTGAAGCTGTCCTTCAGCCTTCTCGTTGAGTCTGAGCTACTTGATACCCTTCCAGTAAATTCCTTTTTTACGTAAGTTAGTCAGTGTCAACAACCAAGAACTTTCACTAGTCTCTCCTTAGTTCAAGGAATCATAGTTTTCTAGACACACAGGGCTGGTACACTGTACAAACTTAGAAACATTGTTGAATAAATGAATTAATGTAAGTGGGCTTCAAGATTATTTAGTGTCTTAAAAACTGTGCTCCACAGAGGTGTTTGTAGGAATTCTATCATAACATAGTTTTTTTTTTAATTTGGTTTTCATTTTGATGGAATTTTCTAATAATTAATGTAAGTATACCATGTTTTATCTGAATGACCATTTGTAACCAAGATTATATTTTATGATTGAGCTGGCATCTAGTGATCTTCTAAAAGATGCATTATTTCTGAAACTAAAGGACTAGGGACAAATTTTTGAGAGTGCTTATGAAATCTCAGATTTGGGACTTCCCTGGTGACGCAGTACTTAAGAATCCACCTGCCAATGCAGGGGACATGGGTTTGATCCCTGGTCCGGGAAGATCCCACTTGCCGCGGAGCAACTAAGCCCGTGCGCCACAACTACTGAGCCTGCGCTCTAGGACCTGCGTGCCGCAACTACTGAGCCTGCGTGCTGCAACGACTGAAGTCTGTGCGTCGAGAGCCCATGCTCCACAACAAGAGAAGCCACTACAATGAGAAGCCCATGCACCACAGCGAAGAGTAGGCCCCGCTCGCTGCAGCTAGAGAAAGCCCACACAGCAACGAAGACCCAGCACAGCCAAAGAAAAAAAAAATTTATGAAATCTCCTATTTGAGAACACTGATCTAGTACAGCTTGTCTCCATTTCACAGATTTGGAAATTCAGTCATGTAGAAGGAAAGTGATTCTTCCAAGATTCTATATTGATGAGTGTGCTTTTCAGCTCTCTCTGCAAACTTTTATCACCACCTCCATGACTGACATGAAGAAACATTGGATTGCGTTGGATCTGCCTGGCAGAGCCCTCCACTCCCAGATGGCAGGACAGAACCTAATTCTCCACACTCCAGGCAATGCCAGCTTCTTGACTCTTCCATCTCTCCTCCATAGTCAACGCTTTTCCTTCTTTTGGCCTTGGAGCCTTCTTGGACTTTAAATCTCTTATCTATTAAAAAAAATCATTTACAGCAAGAGTCTGTAACAGCTACATCCGGCCCATGTAAAAGTGGTTAATTAACTATACGGAGATTAGACAAGGCTTAGACATTCATCATTATGGGTTTTTGAAGCTTCATTCCTAATATTTACTTGGCTGTGGAGCTCAGGGAGAGGAATACTGGTCTTTTATCTAACACCTTCAGGCTCCACGCAGCACTTGGCTTTCTTGGGGCTGGTTTGAATTGGAAGGATAAGAATCAGGGTGACTATGAAATTGTCTCGGTTTTCCCCATATTTAATGGCAAATACGGCACTTGAAGGTTTCCCATTAGTCTCCCTTTTCGGCGTTTCTTGGATCTGCCCATGTCTGTTTCAGCGATGCCCTGTTTCCTCTAATGCAGGTTGTTCTGGATGGTATCTTCACAACACATCCAAGAGTCATTGGCTCTGGTCATTGGGATCTACCTCAACAGTCCTATGCTTTTGGAATATTATTTGATAATGCCTATTCTGAAGCTCAAATCAGGCAGTCTCAGATCTGTTATTTATTACAGATGCAAGTGTGAGCTTGGCGCTAAATTTGATTTTGGGGTGGAAGCGGAATTAAGTCAAGCCAGTGACTTGAGAAAGGGTCTCTTATTCTTTTCCTACAGTCAAAGGCATGGCTTACTCACCATTTTCCCCATGGCATCTGATGGAAATCTGGCCCTTATTGAAAAACTGTCACATAGGATGCAACCGTAGCCAGGAAGACTAGGGTGGGTTGAAGGAAAAACAGTTGTGGGTTAAGCTCTATATAGTTGGGCCATATAGGTGACAATGCTTTGAATACAGTGTGTTCATATCCTCCATCTTGGGTCCTGACCTCCTATTTTGCAGGGGCCAATATTTTTGCTCTACGCAAGTCTTGGGACTTTGAGTTCGAGGTTCTGATTCTCATTCAAGTCATTATAGGTTGATCTAGACATCCAATGTGTACCTTCCTTCAACATCAAACTCAATTCTTACTCTATGAAGCCTTTCTGGAGCATACTGACCTTTATCTTCTCATAACCTCTCCAGCATTTAGTATTTAGATGCTTAGTTGTCTTCATCTCACATTTGGCAAACGTCCCAGTCAGTGTTGGGCTGCTCATTAATTTTGGGTGGAGGTGTGTTTTATCGGCTTGTCTAAGATTCTAAGCTACATGAAGGCAGAGGCTGTATAATATTCCTGCTGTCTCTTCCCTAGAAGATTGCAGGTGATTGGTATTCATCCATTCATGCTTCAAGTACACCTTGAAGCATGTGCCAGACACTGGAATGAGCAGAATTCACAGCCCAAGCAATCAGAAGATTTCAGTGACCTTCCTTTTCAGAGCCTTGAAAGACCTAGTAAAATGTGTCATCAGCATCTCCCATTCCCTCAGCTGGGTAGTGCCTCAACACAGAGGCAGATCTAGAAAGGACAAGAAGTTTCAGTGGACCCCCCAGTGATTCCTGATGTAATGATCTGGCCAAAAAGTCATTCCTGGAAACCCGGCATCAGCCAATGGTAAAGCTCACACTAAAACTTCATACCTGTGTGACATCTGAACAGCTGGTCATTTAGGGGCAATGAAAGACTTTGAAGGGGAGCAGAAGAAGCCCAGAAGCTATCCTATCATCTTGCTAAGTCAAGTGTGCTCTAGGGAAGACTATCAGTGCACTTTTGAGATTCGATTTCCTACCTTTAAAGCCTAGCCAGTATCTGCTGATTAAAAGGTGGGTATCAGATGTGGGTCCCCGATGTGGCAGAACAGGCAAAAGCATGCACTGCTGGACACAAGGCTGGAGGCCACGGGGCTGAGTGTTGTCTTCCTTTTGCCCCTCCAGGGTGCTTACCTGTTGGGGGAAGCCAGGCCTGACGCTGATGCACTGACTGTTCTGTCGAGTGAGGATCCGTTTCCGTCTCCTCTGTCTCAACACTACGTAGATCCTGGCATAGACGAGGACAGTCACTCCAAAGGGCAGGTAGAAGGACACCACTGAAGAGTAGAGGACAAAGTCAGGGTTGGAGATGGAGCAGATGCTGGGGTCTCCTGTGAGTGAGAGAAGGGGAGAGAGCAAAGTAGTTGGCCAAGTATGGGACCTCGGTGGGGAGCACAAAATATGACCTCACATCATGTGTGGTGTCTCCACCATCGAATCCACAGTGGAGCTTAGAGAAGCACTGGCCAGTCCCACCTACCCCCTCATCATGTCCTGGTCTATGTGCTGCCTCCTCCGTGGAGGCTTCCTTGCTTGATTTTCTCAGTCAGGAGCGACTCTTACTTCCTTTGTGCCCCACAGCCCTTTACTGTGCAGTTAGCACACATGGCCTGATTGCTAACTCGTGAGGGTGCCATCTCAGACACCTACGTCGTCCTCTCGCTGAGAGTAGGAGGTCTAATTCATTCCGATGTCACGCACAGTTCACTAAAAAGAAAATTTACTGATGATCACATGCCAGACACTGCTCTACGATGGGGCTGCAAAGATGAATAAGACACAGTGTCCTCCTTTGAAGGAGCTCCCAGTCTAGACAGACAGACGATCCCTTCCGTATGCTGCGCTAAGCGTCACAGAGGAACGCGGCCTGGGAGGCGGGGGTCGGGGGGTGTCACAGAGCAACAGAGCAGAGGCTCCCAGGAGGGATGCGGCCCCCAGAAAAGGGCCTGCCTGTGTGGAGGCATCAGAGGATTGTTGCATGCAATGAAAGAAAGGAGGAAGGCTTCTTTGCTGAGAATGCCAGGTCCCCGGTTTTGAAGCTGAGTTGTCGGGCAGGTGGTGGCTGAATACAGGCAAGTCTATTTCTCGGCGAATCCCAGTACTGCTCAGGGTTGAGATGGGAAAAGGGCCAGTAAACCTACTGTCATCATGGGCAATGTGAATGGAGGCACATCCTTGTCCTTGCTTTATGTCCTGAAACGCTCCTGCCCTTCCTCCTTAGGGGGCCCTGCAGCTTTGTCTTCTTCACTAGCAGATCTTGAGACCCTCCAGTAGCCAGAGTGAGGCCTACAACTTGCCCCATCTTGAAAAAGAAAGTGGAAGGAAACTAATATCTTCCAGGTGATTCCAAGGGCTTTAGACACATTATCTTACCTAATAAATGTGCAACATGAGGTAGGCAGGTGCCATTACCGTCTCTATTCTCAGATGAGCAGACTGAGGCTCAGGGCTATTCAGTAAGTGGCCTAACAACACGCAGTCTGGATGTGTTCCTCCAGTCATTTTGACCCCCAAACCAATGCTCTTTCTATGATTTTGACTCTCCACCTCCCTCTACCATTGGGGCACGACAAATCTGCACTTCGTCCTGTCAGCAACAGGTGTTGGCACATCCAGCCAATCTTAATAAAGGGATGGGCATTCTCCAACCCAAACTCTGGCCTCGGAAGATGCAGCCTCAGATGTGAACTGGTGGGGAGAGGGCCGTGGCCACATGGTCCCCTCGTTCTGCTTCTTGGTCTACGGAGGTAGGTAGAGGCCGGGCAGCCTGAAGTGGGAGAGCCAGGTCTCCATTTACTAACTGTGTGACCTTGGGCATGTTACTTAACCATGCCAAGCCTCAGTTTCGCGGTCTATAAAAGAAGGACAAAAATATTGTCTCATGTAGTGGTTGTGAGACGAAATGGTAACTATGATTACTATTTATTCTTTACTGCTATTTATTATATACTTCCTCCGAGCTTTTTGAACTTGAAAGGGAAGGTATCACTTGGAATGAAAATTTGGAGAGAGACTTATAGGGAACAATATTTGTGGGGGAGAGAAGGGAGCAACAGCTAAGAATTAAAACAAAATGAACAAGAAAGCATGTATTCAGTGCTCAGTCAGGCGTTTTAATGACGGCACTGCCACCAGAATCTTTATGAGCTACTCCCAATTCTCTGATTCTCTTGGTAGGGGGGTAAAATTCAGGTAAAATTAATGTCATCTCACCAAAGCCTATATCATCATCTTTTAGGAAATGGCTCATAAAACTCTGAACAGTGGTCACCAAAATGGCATCTTCTGGTCTTCTAGGGGAGTGGGGTTGGGAGTAAGGATAGGGAGGCAGCTGGTGGTCTTTCTGAATCTGTAAGGAGCCATGCTGGCAGTGATCACCCCTCCCCTGCCGTCAGCTCCCCTGCTGTCAGCGTCTGACTATGATTGAAATGCCTCCTCTAATGAGGAGGTACCTCAGCAGGTTTTGTAGTGAGAGGGGGTCAGAGGGGTGGCAGGGTCACTTTCCCCCTATTCGTCTTGTCACCATCCTTGGTGTGCTAGATAGTCCCCATGCGTCTCTGCAGATATACCATCTACCCTTCTCTATCCTCCTCTGGGCTTTGGGAGGCTGACCTCTATATTTTATATATTAACTACTACATTTAAAAAGCCAGGAGCCAGAGTGGGTATAGTATGCTTCCGTTTGTGTAAACATGGACACACACACACACTCACATGTGTCCATGCACGGGCGTGTGTATGCACTTGCTTCAAGCGTGGCGTGCGGGATCTTAGTTCCCTGACCAGGGATTGAACCCATGCGCCCTGCAGTGGAAGCTCGGAGTCTTAACCACTGGATCTCCAGGGAAGTCCCGAGCATTATCTTTTAAGAATATGGGTGTTCACTTCTAGGGAGGGGACAGGGGGACTGGCAATCTAGGGTAGAAGGGAGACGTACAGGTAAGTCTGTATTTATACCTCATTATACCTTATGTTTTATCATGTGCAAGTATTTATTTTTCCATTAAAAACACTGAAATATTGAAACGTTGAAATATTGAAAGGATATGTATGAGAAACAGAGTGAAGAGAGAGCACATAGCTATTTCGAAATCGCTGATCAATGATCTTCAGTGTACAGTCCCTGAACCTGCATTGTCATCCCTTCCTTCCTTCCCTACCTGAGAAACAGCTGCCTGTCCTTAGACAGAGTTTTGCAGCCTCTCCCAGAATTTCTCCATGTTATGCGCCCCGTGAGGCCTGTCAGCAGGCAGAGTGATGCTGGAGGCGGTTGGGCAGTGAATGGGGCCCTGCCCCAGCCTCCGCCAGGCCTGGCCTCGGTGTGTGTCCTGTGGGCAGTGCGGAGTGAGACACCACACACGGCCAATTCTGAAAGCTTCTCTCTGCTGAGTCCTGAGGAGGTGGTGAGGGCAGTGAGGCCCCCAGGAGCTAGGCTTCCCCAGGAGATGAGGTGCTTTGTCTTGATTATTTAACTGAAAGGGTAGTGTGCTGTCAGCATAACCGTTATTGAATGAATGAATACATGAATGATGAATAAATGAGCAAACTGTACAGATGAACATTTTCCATAAGCACATCAGCGGTCACTAGCTGGAGCATAATAGGGAAGGCCAGGAGGCTACCCCCCATCCTCCGCGACTGGGATGTTTATCCCAACTAATCTCAACAGCTAAGGAGGAAAGAATGATGATGAGGACTCATCCACTGACTCATTCAACACAAGTTTACAGAGCACCCGCTGTATTCAAGGCGCTGTGCTCGGTGATACACTAAATGTCTTTCGTGGGCTAGCCTGGGAACTTGAGTCCCACAGTCATGTGAATGGCAAAGTCAAAAGCAAGTTGAGTTGAGAGATTCATGAACTTCTAGCTCATTGAAGGATTTGTCCTCAATTTGTTTCCAAAGACAGGAGATCTTAATGAATTTGATCGAGGATGAGCCTAGTATTCTCTTTGTGCTTCTCAACCAAGTCCCCCTACCCCCAGATGCAGGGTTCTGAAAGCCAGGTGAGGCGTTCTATTGCTAAAATCTAAATAGCCCTCCTCCATTTCTTTGTTTCAGAGGAAAATTAAGTCAGTTGGTAGGACTTTCTCAACTTTAAGTTCTTCTGCCCTTGAAAGTTTCTTAAACCCTGGTCACCAGCTATTGCTTATCCATTCTGGAATTTTTAATAACCCAATAGCTATCTGATTTAACCGAAATTTAAATACTAGTTATTTTTCTTATCTGTAAAATAAAAGGGTCAGGGATCTTTCAGGTTTCCTCTAGTACTAACACTCCATCCTCTGCTGCTATCAGGGGCTGTTGGTGATGTGATATTTGGCTCCTGACTGCTGGGTCTCTGCTGGGACCTGGGGCAACACGGGTCAGCCAGGCCGCACAGTCCTGGAACTCTCTGTGACCCAAGATCCTGCTTTATGTGTGCATCCAGACATGCATGTCACTCTTTTTCGGGCAATAAGAGCAATTCCAAGATAGAAGAACCTGAAGTTCAACTTTCCTCTACGTTACATTCTCTGACAATTCAGAGTCCCACGTGGCAGCCCATTTCCTTAAAAGAAGAGCCCTGCCAGAAAGCTCTGTTTTGTGTTGCACCTCATGAAAGTCCGGCCACTGCCAATATCAGGTGTTGTTGGCAGTATCCTGCCCTTTTCTCCTTCTCACAGGAGGAGCAGAAAAAAATGGCCAAGAGAAGTCATTTATATTGGGCTTTTGAATGAACTTGGGAAATTCCTTAGAGCTGTAAGAGGTGCTGGAGGAACCCACATCTATCAAGATAATGAATCTTTGCTGTGAAGGTCAGACTGAGGCAGAGAAGGCCAGTGGGGCTTCTCTGCCTTGAGTCCTGCTTACGAATTCCCTGAGAGCAGAGCAAGGACTACCACTGTTTAGATATCCCTTGGAGCAGGGGCATAGTTAAATTTTGAGGCACAGGAACTTTTCTAATACATAATAATAATAACAACAATAACACTAGCTAGTATCTACTGGGCTTTTACAATGGACCTGTCACTTGAGCACAATACATGAATACATGGAGAGCCTACTGTAGCCTAATTAATAAATTTATAAGTAAGAGACAGAGAGAGAGAGAGATGAGAAAGAAGTGAGTCTATACGTGGTAAGTCATGAGCCTTTTTTGCCTTCTCAATTCTATATTTGAAAATCCTTTTGGAAAGATTTTTCTGAGTTTTGTTTCTGAAACAATAATGATCTCACTGGTGGCAACAACACTGCATTAGGTCCTCATTCTTCTTCACTTTATATGTTGACTTTAACTGGGAACTCTGTCTAATGTCAGATTTTGACTAAGTGTTACCAGGTGTGTGTGTGTGTGTGTGTGTGTGTGTGTGTGTGTGTGTGTGTGCCCGCGCGTGCACATGAGAAAGACCGCCCCTGCCAGCCTCTAAGAATGAGGAAGAGGAATCACTCGGCCCAGCAAAAGTTGGTGGGGCTTTGCTGCTGGCCGGGTTAAGGACTGCCTTGGTCTAGCAGTGGTAGGAAGTGGCCCATACTACAAATTCCAACTTAGAAGGCATTTTCTCATAGAAACATGGATATAGAAGGTGGCTTAGTTATCGGACTAACCCCCAAAGCACATTTAGACTCATTGAAATGGTATTTGAGCGCCAGAGTCAGCTTCTACAGTCGTGTTAGAGAATGTCGCCTTGGTGCATGTGCGTGCACACGCATGTTTGTGTTTATAACGTGACATTGGTGACTGATAATGGGAAGCATTAAAGAGTAACGCAAAGACAATAACAACATATTTTAGGAACACCCTGAGTTAACCAGGCACATCTTTGTTGGATAACTTGGCTACTTAACCTCTAATGCAGCAGAGAAACAAGTCTAACCTTGAGCAGGTGATATGTGTTTGGCACATCTATGTATGTTATCCCAATTTAATCCACACTTACTTGTAAAAGAACTCTGTGAAGGAGGTAGAGTGGAGTTATAACATATGTAGGCTTAGATTCTAGAGTCAATGAAAATTATAGGGAGTCAAAATTCACCCTGAATCACATATAAAGATACGCATGGTTTGATTACAACCCTGAACAGTAATAAGTAAAGACATATGACACATGCAGTAATATGTCATCTATTATAAAGAGTTCAACCTAACATACAATTTTAGAGATGAAGTTGCTGGACTTACTTGTAGGAGGCCATATATAAAAATAAATATTGAAAACTTCCTAACTAAATACATAGACCTAGTCCACATACTTGATTTTGTTCAAGTTTCTCCTGTGCTATATTGTTATCCCAAATTTATCAACAAGGAAGCTTAACTTAGAAAAGTTAAGTAGCTTGTTCAAGCAGACACAGCTGTTAAGCAGCCGAACTGGAGTTTGAATCTAGATTTTTCTGACTCCAGAGCCTCTGTCTTCCTAAATGTATTTTGACTTCTAAATAATTGACCAGCAAATGACTCTTTGAAGACTATATATAAGTTAAGATTTGCCTGTATTTATATGTAATGTGTTACATATAATATATCTGTATACACATAAGTACACAGCTACGTGACTTGTACATATATACCAGCAATTCATGAACCCGGAACATAGTAGGAGTTGAATGAATCAATTCAAATGGAGAAAATAAGAAATCCAGATGAACACTAGAACATGAGTCAATCAGTTCTCTCTTAGTGAACACTCTGTTTATTTTCAATACCTGTAACTATACTATATGTGCTAATAGTTTCCACTCAACACATGAAATTCTTGAGGCTGAAAGATGGTCATGGAACAGACACTGAAGGCACTGTGAGGTGTCAGTTTGGATTGGTGTCATATCTAAAATCCCAGACAACTCAGCTATACACATTGTTCATCCATTTGTCCGTCCACCCATCCATCCATCCATCCATCCATCCATCCAATAGAAGATGTACCATGTGCCAAGCACCATGGCCAAAATTTTTGTATATTAAAAAATATGAAATACATCCTCCAGTAATTTAGGAATTCATCCTAGTTCCCAAACACCAGAAATGATTTTTATTGAATAAAAAGAACTGTATACCCTACTCCAGGGCTTTCATGATATGTTATTTTGCATTGTAAATCCATTACGAATTACCATCTTTTCGTTAGTAAACTTCACCTGAATTATTCATATAGCATAGTTTTTTAACTGGCACATTTCTTCAAATGAATACAATGGCTTTTCTTTCAAAATAGGAGTAAGCAGACTTTTCATTAATTGGGGCAGAACATTATTCCTGTGCCATTAATTGAAGAGGTTTTGTTTTCTATTTTATTTGTAATCAGTAAAGGCCAACGCTTTGCAGTCTAGCATCCTCGTTTGATTACATTGACCAGGGGTCAGAGCACCACTCACAACCATTCAGATGTGCTGTGAATCACACCGCTATTGGAAGTGGGGCCTTCATTGTTACCTGTGGTGTTGAAGCCAAAGAGGAGAGGGCAAGACACAGCAAAGGCCAGCACCCAGACAGCCGTGATCATGAGGGTCACGCGCCGACAGGAGCTCTGTCCTGTGCCATGTTGGTAGTGAACTGGCATGACCACTGCAGTGTACCTGTGAAAGGGAGGGGAGAGAGGACAGACATGATGAGAAAGGTTCTAAAGACAAGTTGAAAGAGGTTACTAGAGAAATACTCAGGTTGATACTTGTGGCAGGAGAAAAATAATTTGGTTGGAGAAACTTAGAGAGAAAGGGGTATTTGAGCGAACATAGCAGAAAGGCTGAGACAAGATAGATGAAGTACTCATTGAGAGAGGTGAGCAGAGAAAGGGAGAAAGAATAAAAAGCATAGCATAGCAACACTGGGTTGCCGGAGAGCTTCTTACCAGTGCTGGTTGACGGCCCAGCATATCCCAGCCTTATATTCACACACCCTTAACCTTGAAGACTCTAGATGCTGGTTTGTGTGCCTTTACGTTCTCCCACAGTTTTTCAGATCATGATGGAACTGTGCCCAAAGAGGATGTTTAGCCCTGCCTGTATCCTAACATTAATTCTAACCCTCGTAGTGACAACTATTCCAAGTAGCAGAGACTTTGTAAATAGAGATGAGTAATATCCAATGAAGGCTTATTTTAAAATCAAGTTTTCATGCTGTCTTAATCTGCTTGGGCTGCTATATCAAAAATACCATACACTGGGTGACTTAAACAATAAATATTTATATTTCACAGTTCAGGAGGCTGGGAAGTCCAGCATCAATATGCTGGCAGATTTCGTGCCTGGTGAAAACCCACTTCTTGGCTTGTAGACGGCAGTCTTCTTGTTGTGTTCTCACACGGTGGGAGGGCTGAGGGGAGCTCTCTGGAGTCTCTTTTATAAGGGCACTAATCCCATGCATGAGGGTGGAGCCCTAATCACCACCCAAAGGTCCCACCTCCTATACCATCACATTGGCAGTTAGGATTTTAACATATGAGTTTTGGGGGGGGGCACAAACATTCGCTCTACAGCACATGCTTTTACATGGTCAAAGCACAGTTTCTTATTCTTGTTGGATATTGTTGTCTTTTCTGTGGTATATCCACACATACATTTACAGCTGCTTATTGGACTTACCTGCACGATTGCTCCATGGTTGTCCCAAACTCAAATTATCTGAAATATATCTTCCTATTTCCCTACATCTCTTAATCTGCTTCCACTTCCTGCCTTTCTTCCAGACATCCACACCCAACGCTCAGGCTTTTTGACTCTTCTTTGGCCCTTCCATATCATTTGCTCACCCATTCATTTAGCCTTTCATTCATTCAATATTTATTGAGTTCTCACTATATACCAGGTCTTATTCTGGAAATACAGAGATGTGCAAATGGGACATTGTCTCTGTCCTTACTGAGCTGGGAGTTGAGTGGAGTAGATAGATGAAAAAAACGCTAATATAAAATGAGTATCACGAAGGAAGTAAGCTGGGTGATGTGTTTAAGGATAGTGGAGGATGTAAAGAAGGGGCAAATGACATAAGTGGGTAGGAAAATGAGTGGGGTGAGAGGGAGCCAGTCATGAGGGAAGGTAGGAGAAGAACATTTTAGGCAGAAGGACAGCAGGTCCTGTAAATTTACCCATTATGGTATCTCCCCCATTATCCATGCATTTCTTTTCTACCACTTTTTCTCTGTGATGGCCACAGCCTCCTGGCTGGTCTCCTATGGCTAAGTCCCCAACTAGATTTCATCATGTCCACCCCACCCCATGTTCCCCCCGACTCAGATGAAAACTGTCTAAAATAGGCATAATTCTAAGATGGCCCCCAAGATTTATGCACTGTAGAACTAGTAGAAATCCTGTGATTAGATTACAAATCAACAGACTGAGTAAATCAAAAAGGAGATTATATTGGGTGAGCCTGATAATTATCAAGGTGAGCCCTTGAAAGGGACTGAGCCCTTCCTTAATTCAGAGAGATTCAAAGCATGAGAAATTATCTTCCTGGCCTGCAAGGGGCAAACTGCCATATTTGGGAAAAGATCATTTGGCAAGGAACAGCAAAAGGCCTATGTGAGCTGAGAACAGCCCCTGGTTGACAACCACCAAGAAAGTGGGAACCTCAATCTTATAACTGCAAGGAACTGAATTCTACTGACTACCTGAATAAGTTTGGAAGACGAAAACACATGTCAGCCTACACCTCATTTTCAGCTTTGTGAGACCTTTAGCAGAGAACCTACCTACATGGTGCACAGACTTTTTGACCTGTGAGATTAAAAGTGGATATAAAGTCACTACATTTGTGATAATTTGTTACACAGCTACAGAAAACAAATACAACGTCAATACTTAGCCTTCCTCAACATGACCCCAACTTGCCCAGCCAACCTGACCTTCCGTTGGACCCTGACACTTAACATATAACTGCAGCCATACTGGCCTAGTGACGGGTTATCTTCAACAGTCTTTGTTCAATCCATTATCCCTTTTCCTTCCCTGGGTAGCTCATTTTTTCTCTCCTTTAATCCCAGATCAGCTCTCCAGTAACCTTCCCAGTCCTTCTATCCTACAGAGACCTCTAACTCTGAATGCATAGCACTCCTATGCCAATCAATCACTTTGCCCTTCTGCCTGCATTATTGGACTTGCCTCATGGCTGGAGAGAGATAGACCCCATAGGATTTAAGTTACTTAATGGCTCAAATCATCTTATAGCCTTGGTATTCCATATAGGTCCTTGTACAAAGCAAGTAGTAAGAAGCTGTTGACTGCCTCATGGACTCTGAAGGCCTCCTTCCTCATAAGAGGACAATTCTAATCCTAGCCCAGCTCAAGGGATCTAATATATATAGCTGGGTCTACATATGCTCAATTTGTATTTATTTATTTATTTATTATTGAAGTATAGTTGATTTACAATGTGTTAGTTTCAGGTATACAGCAAAGTGAATCAGTTATATATACATTCTTTTTCAGATTCTTTTCCCATATAGGTTATTACAAAATATTGAGTATAGTTCTTGTGCTATACAGTAGGTCCTTGCTTTATCTATTTTATATATAGTAGTATGTATATGTTACTCCCAAATTCCTAATTTATCTGTCCTGTCCACCTTTCCCCTTTGGTAAGCATAAGTATTTTTCTATGTTTGTGAGTCTGTTTCTGTTTTGTAAGTAAGTTCATCTGTATCATTTTTTTTAGATTCCACATATAAGTGATATATGATATTTGTCTCTCTCTGTCTAACTTCACTTAGTATGATAATCTCTAGGTCCATCCATGTTGCTGCAAATGGCATTATTTCATTCTTTTTTTATGACTGAGTATTATTCCATTGTGTATATATACCACATCTTCTTTATTCATTCATCTGTTGATGGACATTTAGGTTGCTTCCATATCTTGGCAATTGTAAATAGTACATATGCTCAATTTTTCATTGTCTCGTCAGTGTCCAGGGAACCTGGAGGCCAGATGCAGAGCAGGAACCCCCTTAGCTCCTCTTGTGCACCTCAAGGCTTGGGGCTGAGGAAGGGAAGGACAGACCCTGGGCTGGAGGGGGTGGGGTAGTGCTCCCTGATGCTCCTCCTATATGTGCCAGCCACCTGACTCATCTGCCTTATATGCATCTGGCCTTAGAGTTCACGTGTTAACATTTGTATCCCCAAAGAGCAGCCTGAGAGTCAGCTCTGAGGGCTCACATGGAGGCAGACTCTGCAGAACTTGGCCTTGGCACCCTAACATGTGACAGAGGTGGCTTCTTTGTCAAGAGGGAGAAATAGAGTCCTTATTTAATAAGGTCAAATTACGATCCCACCATCAGCCTCAAGGAAGGCCCATGACAACCCAGTTCCCTTCTCCTGATGCACATACACTATAGATCCTCCCTTGAATCCCTAACTTGGCGATAAAGGAGCAGGGCAAGCAGCACCTGGCACTCCTCCAGGCCTCTCACTCTCTCAGGACTTCCGACTCTGCTGGGGCAGTGAGCTGGGGCTTCACGTCAAATATGTCAACCAGGGTCTGGCCCTTAGCTGTGATCCCTGAGGCACCGTAGAGGAGAGGCTGAGCCTGAAGCCCCGCAACTGTCCTGGCCAAAGAGCTGATGAGGGTCAGGAAGGAAAGGTATGGCACACTTCTTCCTGTCCAGACCTGTTGGCCTTCATTTACATAATGACCTTGGATGTAAAAGAACCTGACCATTCCATAATTTGGTAGTGTGCTGCTAAATGCCTAACAACTGGCTCTGCAGGTGAAAAAAAGCCCTAATTTATACCATTTGTCAATTTCTGTGGTACAAATACTCCCACCATTGTCCACTTCAAGTTACACCAATGGTTTAATAACCGGCTCAAAAAACTAAAATTTTGCCAATCAGTTCCCACTAGCCATTACAAGCTGACTCCAAGCCCACCACTGAATGTTGCACACTTTCCTAGATCCGCTTTAATATTCAGCAACTTCTTGGAGACTCCCATTAATTCAATGAGTCAGTAAGTGTAGGGAGCATTGGCTCCATTTTATAAAGGAGGAATCAAGGACATAGAGAGGTTACATGATGAAATCAAGTTCCCACAGCTGGTGGTACCAGTCTCCGAGGCCAGGTCTCTCCTGGGTGCCCTGCTCCCTGCCAAGGGCACTGCAAGTCTCTGAGGCCTTACGGGGAACAAGGGCTTCCTCAGGAAACGTGGCACTGAAAGGTGGTTTGTACTTTGAGAGCATCGCGGCTACCCAGAACTGAGTTTCCCCATCAATTAGCTTGATTGTATTAATTTCCGGGGGTCCTGTTAAAACACATATTCCAAGGCCACACCCTTGGATACTTGTTCCACTCCAGAAGTTTGTATTTTTAACAAGCAAGTGCATCTTACAAGATTAGACAAGTTGGAGAAAGTCTGCATTAGGGAAAATTTCTGTGTCAAAACTCTTGTTAACTTGGGTAAGAAGTGAGAGATGAGACTACGTTTACCACTGTTACATTTATATATTTTTTCTTCTTAGTTTTAAAACATGATTAAACTTTTAGAATAAATGAGACCCCCCCCCACCCGCGCGCCAAATTTGTTTCTAGGGTGAAAAACGCCAGGAAGCTTGCCATCGGGGCTGAAACACAGAGGCTGTTCCGGCATTGGCCATCGGAGGGCACCAGAATGCAGCAAGAACCCAGCCAGCGCGGCGGGGTGAGAAGTTCACGGCTCACCTGGGGGTTCTCCAGGCCCCCAGTGGGGAGGCGGGGAGGGAAAGCTCGGCCCCCCCTGGTTCCTGCAGCCCTGCAGGGACCCTGAATTCCAACTCAAGCAGACTGCTCAGCCTCTGATCTCCTCCCGAATCGATCGCAGATGACCGACCGCAGGTCAGGGCAGGGCTGGGCGTGGGCCCGATGCGCTCACCCGGCTCTTCCGGGTCTTCGGTCAGAGCGTGAGCGCGCGCTGCGCGTGCTGCCCAATCGCTACCTGGCCAGCCGCCTCCCTTTGAGCTCCTAGCTTTTTGGGTCTTTTCTGGCGTGGCCGGAACGCTGGCGGTGTGCTCAGTGGGTAAGTCAATGGACGTTGGAAACAGACTGATTAGCGTCTGAATCCCGCTTGGCCTGCCGCTGAACCTCGTGACCTGGACCACAGATGTGACTTCTTTGAGACCCAGTTTCCTCATCGCACAAGGGGGATAATGAGTCCGCCTGATAGAGCTGTTATGCGTATTGAATGCGATGATCTCTGGGAAGTTTTTTAGCACAATGCCCGGTCCATCTTAAGCATTCAAAAAATAGTATTATTATTATTGTCATTATTATTGTGCTAGCCCAAGGGATCTGTGATTGTTCGTATCAGTGAGTTTAGGGGTGTCTGCCCCTTATTCCTGATTATCAGGGAACATTAAATTTATTTATTTCTCAAACAAACAAGTATACCGCACTTTCTAGGTGCCAGGCAACTGTTCGAAGTCCTTTACAAACATTAACTCATTTACTCTTCATAACAACGCTTTTGCTCTGATCTCCCCTAAACAGGTCAGGGAACTGAGGCCCAGTGAGGTTAACTGACTTGCTCAAGTTCACCTTGCTATTAAGTGAAAGAGCCAGGATTTCCAGCCATGCAGTGTGACCCAGAGCTAGGGGCCCAGAGTAGGCTAAGCCTCTGAGAAAGGCAGTGAGCTGGAGTAGAAAGAGGCTGGCTGAACCCCCTCTCCTGCACCTACCAGCTGTGTAGTCTGGGCAAGGTTACCCACACAGTCTAGTCTTAAGAATCCTTACCGGGAGAGTGCGGGTAATACACCTACCTTGCTGGGATGTCGTGAGGGTTAGCGATAATGACAAGCTCTTGGTGCCCGGCACGTAGTACATGCTAAAGAAATGGTAGCTATTTCTACCGCTGTTGCCTTTAGATTCACTCAAGTTAGGATTGGCACAGAGGTAGCCAGGGCATTGAAGACAAAGGAAATGTGACTGGTTTAGTCCCAGGAAATAGCACCTAGAAAACTGGGTGCCGGCATGGCCAGAGGCCCCTCCCTCGGTGTCCCATCCCCGCCTCCACCAATGAAGGGGCCAGACAGACCGGTGGTGTGGGAGTTGGGAGACTCAGGTTCTAGTTTCAGACCTAAGAGGCTACGGGTCCCCGTGGGGGCATTTAGTTTAACTCATTTCTGCACAAATGAGTTAAACTCTAACGCCCCTTACGACTCCCAATTCTGTGACGGGGGTCCGTGGGCTTGTCACTCTGCTGAAGGTTTCAGGATCCTCACAGAATTCGACCTCTGCCTGGGGCCCTGTCCCCAAGTGGGAGGTGTGTGTGTGTGTGTGTGTGTGTGTGTGTGTGTGTGTGTGTGAAAAGAGGAAGGTGCGTCCCGGGGAAGCGGCAGTGGGGGAGGAAGGAGGCTGGGCTGGGTGGGAGGACCTGAGTCTAACTCCCCGCCTGGGTTTAATGAGCCCCCGAGCTCTGTGAGGGCTGCTTTTCACCACCTTTTATTTGGTCAGACAGGGGGCTCAATAAATCTTTAGTTCCGTGGACTCCCCTCACGGAATGGTTGAAGGAGAAAGCTTTTTGCAAATGACTGGAAAGCCCTTTGCAAACATAAAGTGCTTATTTAGATGCAAACTAAAAATCCAAGGTGCCGGTGACTCATCTGGTACCTATTGTGCTCGCTGCAGAGACGCGGAGGCTTGCCTATGTGATGGGTGCCGTTTGAGAGCCACTTAAAGAACTCCCTGGTGAATGAATTTGGTTGCATTATTCCTGGGCTCCTTGCGGAGGACTCGAATTCTCACCGCTTGCTCGGATCTTGTCCTGCTCCTTTGACACTTTCTCAGCCCTCTCCCCGAGTTAGTTCTGACCCAGGATGTGGCGGGAGGGGGCTGGCCTACTGGGAGGCAAGGAGCCAAGGGCGGGTTAGGGGGTTGTGCTCACCCACTCTGCTTTTTACAAAAGAAAAGGCGGCATTAATCCCAACATCCAGAGCTATGCCTACGAATCTAATGACAATGGCATTACTTGCTTTCAAAAACCCTTTTATCATTTCCTTTTCTTTCCTATCTCTTACCACCCTGTTATTACAGATCAGGGCTTCATGACCAAAAAATGCTGAATCCATTTGGTCAAGTTTGTCAGACGGGTGACTAGCATTGTGTGAAGACCAAAGGTCTGCATGAATGACTGCATTTTTAATGAATTGACCAACTATTTGGCATCCCATGAACAGAATTTAATGCTGTGTACTGCAAACTGCTGTGAAGGATAATGGAGACGGCTTTTCCAAGGCCTATTTTCAGTCCTAGAAGAGAAAGGAGGCTCCATTTTGAAGTTTGGTGAGGATTGGTTCATATAGACCTACAGGCCAAGAGGGGTGCATCTTTGTCCTTTGCGGTCTAAGGCAGGACTTGTTCCTCAGGTTGCAGGTAGGTGAACGGTATGCATTCTGGGGGTTCCCCCTGTATGGGACAGAAGCCAGTTCAAGGTTTGTTCTTGTTGGTTGTATCTACTAGGTGGTGCAAGTAGAAGCGTGTATTAAGCATGACCGCTGCCAACAAAACGGTGCTTTTGTGCAAGTTACAAAAAGATACCCTTTCCTGCCTGGTAAAGGGCACCCTCTCTTGGTTTACTCAAGGCTTGGCAATGAAGCCCTTGGCTGAATTCAGTTCCCACACTCCAGTGCACAGCCTGCACAGCCTCACCTGCCAGCGGCATGTGTGAGAATGTGTGTGGGTGGAGTGTATGGGCACACTTTCCAAGATGGTAGAGGGTAGGGTCGGAACTGGAAGGCTGGGGGGGGGCTGTCCCAGAGCCTCTTCTAGAAGCTCTCCTTATACAGTTCTTCCCTCCCTCCTCCAAGGCTGATCTGATCCTACTCTCTCATGTCCTTTCTGAAGGTGCATATTTGTGGTATAAGCATTGGCTACCCTCAGGCAGGGACCACCGGATTCAGGATTCAGTTAATATTCCCTTTTTTTTTTTTGGCCGCACCAGGTGGCTTGCGGAATCTTAGTTCCCTTGCCAGGGACTGAACCTGTGCCCTCAGCAGTGAAAGCGCGGAGCCTTAACCACTGGATCTCCAGGGAAATTCCCTGTTTAATATTCCTTGTTCAAAGCTCTGTAATAGGCACAGCAGGGAGATTCACAGGTAATGAGGAACTAGGATGATATAATAGTTTGGGGTGGTGGAGGTGATGATATAGCAAACCAGATGCAGTCTATTACTTCTGTAAATGATATATATCTGAGAGCATGTACTAAAACATGTACTAAATGTCTGGAAATCACACAAAAAACTTAGATGTTATTGGAGGAATTCTGTTCTCAGAGAGCTAAACATATTATAAAATCACTAACTATCCCTTCACTTTTTAACAGCTTTATCAAGATATAATTTGCATACCACACAATTCATCTAAGTATACAAATCAATGTGGATTTTTTGGGTATATTTACAGTTATGCAATTGTATCCCTTTATTTTTAACACATTCTTTAATGGTATTAGTTTCAGCATTATGGACACGTTCTTTAATTTTCCTTCTCAGGCTAGCCAATCAAGTAATAAAAGTCAAGTGATAGCCAAGCAAATGATAAAAGTCAAAGCCCACCGAGTTGTCTGGTTGGGTTTGCAGTATCACTAGAGGATAGGGTTTTCATGCCCATTCTTTGGTTATACACATGCAATGAAGTTTAGGGCTGTTGATACAGAGGGCACCACAGTGGGTCACGTGAATGTCACGCTTGGGGACGTGAGGAGGACGTGTATTAGGACTCCTGCAAAGGGAGCCTGGAGATGCCACAAATGGTTACAGAGGAAGCACTGTGAGAGTACAGGGGTGACTGAATTAAGCTGTAGACATTTGGAAGGGCTTCACAGAAAAGGGGGCCAGTGTGATCGGCCTTGGAGCATGAGAGGGCTAGAGGGCAACCCAGAAAGAGATGAGATTGAAAAACTAACGTGAGGCCATATTGTGGAAAACTTTGAATCTTAGGCTGTGAAGGTAACTTCAGTTTTTATTCCACAGGCCAGGGAGACACTGAAGGGTTTTGAGTAGGGCAATAGACATTCGGGCTTTACTTCTGGGGGAATAATTCTGAGAGTGGTTGAAGGGCCAATTAGGAGGCTGTGGCAGAAGTCTAGGTGGGAGGTCATAGGAGCCCCAAATAAGCAGGTGAGGTAAGAAGGGAAAGATGGGTCACATTTAGAAAGCATTTCAGAAATAGAGTCTGTAAGCGTTGATTGCTTAGATGTGGAAGATGAAGAGAAAGGAATCGAACAAAATCCAAGTTTTCAGAAGAATGATGTTGTCAGTAAGAGATCATCAAGTCAAGATGGTTTGGTGCTGTGATGGTTTGATGGTTTGGTTTTTAACATTTTGCCTTGTAGGAGCCAGTGGTATATCCAGGAAGTAATGTGGTCTGGATATCAGGGGAGAAATTAGGGGTGAGGCTGGAGATTTGAGGAGCCTTAGCACAAAGCCTAAGATTGTTAACTTGGAGTCAGATAGACATGAATTCAAATCCTGGCACTGCTTCTTCTCAGCTGTGTGACTGTGCAAATTCCTTAATTAGTCTAAGAAGCTGGAAATGAAGATAGTAATAGTACCTGAGAGTTGTTGTGAAGAGGAAACGAGTTAAGGCTTTGTCGTGCCTTAGCACGATGTGCTAAATTCACAGTAGATGGCAGATTTTATTTGGGGTCACCTGTTGGAGCTATGGAGTGGATGGATAATATTCCTGGGAGAGACTGTAGGAAAAGAAGAGGTGGACGGGGACTTGGAGAAGGGAAGATTGGAGACTTTTTTTTTTTTTTTTTTTGCCGTACGCGGGCCTCTCACTGCCGTGGCCTCTCCCGCTGCGGAGCACAGGCTCCGGACGCACAGGCTCCGGACGCACAGGCTCAGCGGCCATGGCTCATGGGCCCAGCCACTCAGCGGCATGTGGGATCTTCCCGGACCGGGGCACGAACCCGTGTCCCCTGCATCGGCAGGTGGACTCTCAACCACTGCGCCACCAGGGAAGCCCTAGATTGGAGGCTCTTGACTGGCAACAGGGGCCATAAGCTCGAAAGCGACTTCCTTTCCCCAGGGCGCTCAGTGTCCTTGGAAAGCCATGGCAGATGTCCTTGGAGCCATGGCAGATATAAGACTCAGGGAGAGGAAAGGGAGCCATGGCAGATATAAGACTCAGGGAGAGGAAAGGGAAAGAGGAGAGGAAACTGAAAGAGAGGGGAAGAGAGGAACAGAGGTCCCCAGAGCCGAGGCGGTACACTCTTAGGGATAGAGAATGATGTTACTCTGGTGGAACACACAAAGGCTCTAGTCAAAATCACAGAAATCCACTCCAACAACCAAAAGGCAATTCTAAAAAACATTGTTCTTTACTTGTTTTTCTTAAACTCTATGAAGGAAATAAATAAATAGGGCACAGCCACATTTTCTAAAATTACCATTCTCCACTCCTCTCTCCCTCCTCACAGGTACTCCCAAGCTCCCAAGCTTTTCTCTCCCCTCTCTGTCTTTTGCCCCTGCTCTATCTCCCTCCCTTTACCAAAACACAATAACAACAGGAACAGTCTCTCCTAAATGTGTCAGCTCATCTCACCTCTTTGTCCCCCTCACCTTTTCTCCCCACAAAAAATTAGGAATCACAAAAGCCCCAAGGGTGGTGGAAAAGCAAAACCAGAATCCTCTGGGGGAAAGGAAAGCTTATAGGATAGTTATTTCTCTCCTGTCACAGGAGTTTCCTCTCACCTACAAACCATCGCTTAAAAGAAAAAGAAAAGAAAATGTCCCAGAGTTAAGTTGTACATGGCAGTGACCCCAGTGCCATCAGATGCAAAGCCTGTGCCTTGAATATAGCAAGAGCAGCTTCCCTAGGTGGTTTCCCCCACCACCTGACCTAGGCCACCTCTCTCCTAAGTCTGGAAGGGAAGCCCAGCCTTACCTGTCGATGCTGATGGCACAGAGGTTCAGGATGCTGGCTGTACACATCATGACATCCAGAGTGACAAAAACATCACAGCAAACTCGGCTGAAATTCCAGACTCCGCCTGTCACCTGGGTGTCAGAGACAAGGATGTTAGTGTTTCCCCCCAGCGAAGAGACAGCAACCCACTCGACTCTACCACCTTCCCTAGGCTGCCCTGCACAGACGCAGACATGCCCACCCTGTTGGTACAACATCATTACCAAGGGTAGGTAGGCATCGAGGGACTGTCAGGCTGCCCAAGACTGGTCGCCCAAGAAAGGACAAATCCATAGAATGTTAGTGCTGGAAGGGATCTTCCAAATCAATTAGTCCAGCATTTCTCAAAGTGTGGTCCACAGCGGGGTGCTCATTAAAGATGTAGATTTCTGAACCCTTCCTTAGACCTCCTGAGTCACAGTCTCTGGATTTGGGGCCCATGAATCTTGGTTTTTAAAAAAATAAATCGCCCTGTCTCCCATCACACCAGGGTCTGTGAATTGCTCATCTGGTTCAAACTCAGGAGGCAACTAAAGGTCATCGTGGTTAAGTGATACGCCCATAGATGCACAGCTGGGAGTAAAAGAACTTGGGTGACTGCCAGATGTGTGCACCGCGCCAAAACTGCGTCTCTGAAGCCCTCCGCCCAGTGGAGAGCTCACCATATACCAGGAAATAAACTGAGAACACATTTTTCATCAAACTTACCTCCAAAATGAAAATCTATCTGGCTTCCGGTTTTGAAGCTTTAACAACATCTATAAGAGCCTATGTAAAATAAATCCGTGCTGGTGTGCCTGCCTTCATCACCATGGTCCCACTCACCAAGAGGTCAGGGGGAAGGTGTGTCCAGGGCATTGGAAAGGGGCCCAGATCCTCTTTACTATTCACGGAATCACTGAGGATGGTTCTGACCTCACGCATTTACACATGTGTTCCAAGCTCCATAACTCCTCCGAGTAACACTTATAAGTAAGTCAGGAATTTAGGTAATTTAAGTTATATTCTAGCACATTTCTATTTTCTTCAAAAATTTTTTTACATTACCTAATTGAGCCAGAGAGATATGCTAGGGAGATTATCACTTTCATCCACAAATGCCACTCTTGGGGCCCCGAGGCTTTTGTGCATTTGTCAGCTTCCTGCCCTTGGGGCTGCCATTCTTGGGCACCATGGTTCTCAAGGGGAAACCTGTGAAGCTTTGTACCCCAGGCTATAGCTGGGTGTTCATGTTATCTCTGCTGGGCAGGCCCAATGGCTATTCAAGAGAAAAGGGAGTGAAACATAGGTACAGTAGCCTCTGAAGTAGGTTCTCAAGGAAAAAAGCTACAAAAAATAGTGCATGAAGATGCTGTTGGCCCTCTGTCTAATTTTTCTCATCCAAGATGCTGGTTATATCACCAGGCCACTTGACTATACATCATTGTTTTATGGCACTAATGCAAATTCCTGAAAGGCTCTCTGTCTTTCCCCTTCCCTACTAATTTCTTTCCCCTTAGATTTATTTCCTTTTCAGCATTTGATCTTTTCCCTATATTTGGTCATTTCCAAGCTCTACTATGAGAAACTCTGACCGAAAATATTTTGTTTAAAAGCAACAATGAAAAGTTCAAACTAGGGTTGAAGTCATCATTTTTGTTCATTTAGTTGTGGATTTACTTTCTCTCTTTTAGTCCAACCATTTGACTCTATGTAAATAAAAGCTTAATATGAATTTTAAAGGAATTCTGAGAATGAAAACTTTTTTAAAGGGACATGTATAGTCATAACACAATGAGAGGAACCAGGATAATAGAAGATGGTTTTGCTCAATCCATAGGACAGTTGTATGCTGTAAAAGCTTCTTGCAAAAGGTGAAATTTGTATACTAAATCTCTTTTAACATATGTTTACTATACAATTTACGTCTTAAATTGGGGAAAACCACTTTTTTTTTTTTTTTGAAAAATTGTGAGTGCCTGTTTGTGTACATATGTTGGGGGACAGTGTAGGTGAGAGAGGATCATTAGAACAATAGAAAACTGCAGGCTTGCTGGATGTCCTGTTTGTTCATTTATTTGTTTGCTCATTTGTCCATTCATTCATTCATAAAACAAGTACTGTGAAACTCCTAATACTTAGTTCATTGGAGGAGGGTATGTTATGTACTTTAAATTTTTTTAAAAAATTTATTTATTTTTGTCTGTGTTGGGTCTTCATTGCTGCGCTTGGGCTTTCTCTAGTTGCGGTGAGCAGAGGCTACTCTTCGTTGTGAGTGTGTGGGCTTCTCATTGCAGTGGCTTCTCTTGCTCTGGAGCACAGGCTCTAGGCGTGCGGGCTTCAGTTGTCGTGGCTTACGGGCTCTAGAGCACAGGCTCAGTAGTTGTGGCGCACGGGCTTAGTTGCTCTGCGGCATGTGGGATCTTACCAGCCCAGGGCTCAAACCTGTGTCCCCTGCATCGGCAGGCAGATTCTTAACCATTGCACCACCAGGGAAGCCCTGTTACGTGTTTTAAGAGGTTTTTAAAAAAGATCTTCTTGAAGAGAACTGGAGAAGCAAGCCATTCTTAAATAAAGTACCTAGAGATCATCATGAGATCCTAATATCATTAATACAAGCTAACATTTATTGAGAACTCAATCTATGTGTGTCACCAACCCATATGACCCATTCCAGAAAGTTCTCTAACTTCGAAACATTGATTCTGATAACTTGATACCTGAATTTTTAAAAACTGTATATGCTCTTAAAGCTTTTTGAAGACAAATTATACACTTATTTGATAGGAGATTAAATGACTGCAACTTAGTCAACCTGATAGGAGCAGGGACTCTTACTTGTTTGCTGCTGCATCCAGGCTCCTAGAGCAATGCCCAGCCTGCAAGTATATTCTGACAGAAGGAATGGTCTCTGACATAATCTGTGTTAATACTAATAATTACCGATGTCTGAACTTTACATACATGGCCTCTATTGCTGATCATGGTCCTGTGAGAGAGGACTATTGTTATCTTCATTGCAGAGAAAGAAACTAAAGCTTGGGGAGGTTCAGTACCTTGCCCAGAGAGGCATGGCTATAGAGGCAGGTGGGGCACTGGAATGTAGGTTGTTACACACCTGCTGTATGGGGGTGTCAGGCGAGGAAGGGGCAGCTGTTGGAAAGGGATGGAAGTGGGTGGCCACAAGGGAGAAGGAGAAAACCTTGTGCCATCAAGGATTTTTGTGTGACAGACCGCATCAACCCCCTTCTAGGGAATGAGACACCTCCTTCTGATTGCTTGTGTCCCAGGGTTGTAGAAAAACAGCGCAAAACAGTGGGGGCTACTGACTTTGGGGCCTAGTGAAAGTATGTACCTGGCAGATTTCTTTGGTCCCTGGTTTCTTGAGCCCCTAAGGACCAAAGCCCTCAAGCTGCCCTCTGGCTTCCAGGCCCCCACTGTGCCACCCCATTCTGGCTCTCCTCTCATCCTGTCTCCAACTCTGCCAGCAAAATCCCCATTCACTCCTTGATCTCAGCTAAGTGTCAAGAAGAAAACAACCTGATTAACTAATTTAAGTAATTCCCCGCTAAGGTGCCATCACTTGGTTTTCCCTAATTGGTGGGATGTGTAATGGAAACACTTAAGTCCTCCATGCCAAGTAAATAATAGTGAAAGATCAATAAAGAGTTGAAAGGGCCAAGAACATGCTAAGTAACTATTACAGCAACCAAATGAGGTAAATGTTCTTTCCAATTTATAGATAAAGAAATGGAGTCTGAGAGGGGTTGAATAATTTGCCTAAGGACATATAGCTAGTAAAAGTAGCTGGGGGCTTCCCTGGTGGCGCAGTGGTTGAGAGTCCACCTGCCGATGCAGGGGACACGGGTTCGTGCCCCTGTCCGGGAAGATCCCACATGCCGCGGAGCGGCTGGGCCCGTGAGCCATGGTCGCTGAGCCTGCACGTCCGGAGCCTGTGCTCCGCAACGGGAGAGGCCACAACAGTGAGAGGCCCATGTACAGCAAAAAAAAAAAAAAAAAAAAGTAGCTGGAATTTCAAACCCTTAATATCAAGCATTACTCTGTTTTGCCTCTCAGAGGTCAGCACCCTGACACGCTGCTTCTGGGAAGTGTACAGTTTAACTCCATTCTCATATCATAGGAGGGAGAAGAGTTGGCATTGGTCCGTCTACCCACCCACATAGCCGGTGTTCACTGAGGGCCCATTATAGGGCTGATACCTTGCTGGGGTGGGTGTACTGAAATGAATTAAACCTGTTTTTGTTCCCAGGGCCTCAAAATATAGTATCTGTGTGTTAGGGGGAGTCATGTGTGAATGGGAAGGGACGAACTGAGGGCCCAGGAGATGGATGCTAAGAAAACAACTATGATACAGTATGATAAGTGCCGACAGTGAGATGAGTACTACAGTGTTGGGAGAACATGCAAGGTAAAGTGATTTTTGAAATTAAAGGAGAAGCAAAGCAAAGCAAAAAAAAAAAAAAAATCTGATTGATTTAAGGCTTTTTAGAAACATGATTCTACCTTCTTCCTAAATTTTAATGAATAAAACTCACTTTGGAATTAAACAGCAGCCAGATGGTGTTACTCTCACTTGCTAATGAATGTAACTAACTCCCTTTGGCAATACAGAAGGTGGGAGAAGCAAGAGTGTCTTCAGGTACTGAAGCTGGCTATTGATTTTCAACAGACACAGCCTAAGGCAGCATTTCCCAAATCACCTGAGGCTCTTGTTAAAATGATTCTTAGGCCCTACTCAGAATAATGTCCCTCCAGTGATTTTTGCTGCCTGGAAGGGTTGGGAAATGCTGGCTCTAGGGGGTGTGGGGGCATGACTTTGTCCCTAAAGAATAGATATATAGATATAGATATAGATATATCTATATCTATATCTATATATCTGAGTCACTTTGCTGTACAGCAGAAATGAACACAACATTGTAAATCAACTGTACTTTAGTAAAATTTAAAAATATATATATTAAAAAAGAAAGAGGGCTTCCCTGGTGGCGCAGTGGTTGAGAGTCTGCCTGCCGATGCAGGGGACATGGGTTCGTGCCCCGGTCTGGGAGGATCCCACGTGCAGTGGAGCGGCTGGGCCCCTGAGCCAGCTGAGCCTGCGCATCCGGAGCCTGTGCTCCTCAACGGGAGAGGCCACAGCAGTGAGAGGCCCACGTACCACAAAAAAGAAAGAAAGAAAGAAAGAAATGGTTGTCCCTAGAGCTCCTTAAGCCTTCTTTATCCCTTGGATGCCTTTGGCCTCATAGTTCCTTCTCAGAAGAACGTTTTTAAATGCGTGAAATAAAATACAGTGGATCACAAAGGATAGTGATTATATCAAAATATAGTTACCAAAGTTTTTTTTTAAAAAATATGTGATTCTTTAAGAATGCACTAAATGACAAGCCCTAGTAGTTTCGAAGCACTGATGAGTGTAAATGGTATTAGGGGTCTGCAAAACTGTAATGCGATGTGGAAATATAAATATCTGTGATTTCCACCGGGGACGCTAAGGATTCCTTCTGCTGTGGGTTGATGCTGACATTCATAATTGAAGGAAGTGCTTAATTTCGGTTTAGTGCAAATAAAGAAGTAATTTTATTTATATCCAAGTTGATGGACTCCCCAGGTTAAGAACTCCTGCCCTAAGGGATGGATTTTTAGTTGTTTGTGGGAGATATCCAAGGAGAAAAGATGGAATTACTTCTCTAATTAGCCTCTTCATTCCATTTTTGTTTGCCACATTTGAAATCCTTTTTTTTCTTCCTCCCTCCCTCCCTCCCTCCTTCCTTCCTTCCTTCCTTCCTTCCTCCTTTTTTTTTTTGCAGGAGGGGATTGCTGTGGGACAAAATAGGGTACTAAATAAGGATTTTTCACTTCTCTGAATCCCGATTTCCTCATCTGCGAAATGGTTTTTTTACAGATTAGTGGTTCCTACCTGTCAGTTTGTAGCAGATGGCCAGCTGGCTGCACAAATCAGCTGGGGTGGGAATGCGCCTGGGACTAAGGGTTTGTTACAGTTGCTATAGACGTTCAGGACCACCCCTAGAAATTCCGGTTTGGTAGATCTGGGGTACACCCATCAGTCTGTATTTTGAACAAGCAGCTCCCCGTCATAAAGGTTTAGCTCAAAGTTTAGGTTCATGAGAGTCATGGAGGAGCTCTTTTAAAGTGCAGACCCTGAGGCCCATGCCCACAGAGAATCCCGGTCACTGGAATGTGGCCAGAAATTTCTTGAGGTTGGATCATACTTTAGAAATGACGGCAGAAATACACTCCAAGCCCTTCCAGCTTTCACAGTCTATGACTTCCAGAAAAATCTAGACTTTGGTGAAGAGACTGTGAGAACCCCCTGCTTTTGTTTTCCAGTAGGGAGCTTTTAAATTGCTATCATCTGGGGTTTTTTGAACAATGGTAAAATTCTTCTTAAAAAAGTCTTTACTTTTAATAATCAATATCATTACGAGTCCAAAGGCACCTGTCTCCCAAAACAGCACTCTCTGACCTTCGATCAGGCTCTCTATGGCGAGTTTCCCTGCCTGAGCCCACTTGGCACTTTTTTGCTTGTCTATATTCCCTAACCCTCAAATCTTTTCTCCAGTCCACACTGGGACCCAAGTACTCTGACTTTAGTATTCTAAATGTCCCCCTGGTTGCTTACGTTGCCTTTCTGCCCTGATACAAGTGTATTAAACATCACAAAAGGTGCTTAACCGAGTGGAACAAAATGGAATGTTGGTGCTTAGAGAGGGAGTTCCAAACAGACTGCAGCTTCTAGATCAGGAAATTAAAAACTTGAGAGGGAATCTGAGATAGAACTCTTTGGTACAGAACAGAAAAGAGTTTTCATGAAAATGCTGCAAACAATTACAGAGATGGCCAGGCCAGGGCCCTCTGGAATATAATTTACTCTGAGGTCACCTGCATGGCTCTTGTCCTCAACTTCTCTGCTAGGCCTGAGGACTGAGGAAACTGAAGAAAGTCAGTGACGGGCCCCCGCTAGTCCCTTTTAATATATTGTCCAGGCCCAGTCTTCTGTGTACCTTCATGATGAGAATGGTACCAGCGAAGGCCACTGTGGTGCATACTTGCTGACTATCTTCTTTCCTCTTTCCAATAGTCCTTGGATTCCACTGGGAATCCCTGAGATTCCTGAGCAGTTGATGTGTTCTATGGAAGGTACACATAACCTATGCTAAACTGACAATTCTATTCAGTGATTAGTTCAGAGAAAATCGTGTGCCATAAGCCAGTCCAATCGAAGTACATCTTGACACTTCTACTAGAAATTCTGGGACATGGATTTTCTCTTTTGCTGTGAATGGTGTGGTGCACACATGTGAGGTCTATAGCTTACCCTTTGCCTGTGGATAAGGTCAGTATATGGAAGAAGACAGAGCTGAGAGAACTGTAGAGAAATGGAACTGGAGCCCTGTTCAAATTGTGCCTGCAGCCCACCCTACCACAGGACTTTTAAACTTGTTGGTATGAGAGCCAATGCATTCTGTTCATTGTTTAAGTCAATCGGAGTTAAGGTTTCTTTTACTTAACAATAAAATTGTCTAAACTGAGATATTTATAGATCACACTTTTTAGTTATTGAAACATTTTTTTCGGTTGATGACAGTTGAGCCTAAATCAACCTTGTGAGGTAGGGAAAGTGTAGTTGTCACTTTCATTTTATTCATTTAACTCCACGCCTTCTGACTCCCAATTCTGAGTCTTTCTCATAGCACAACCTTGCATCAGAATAACATTCATCCCAGTGAATTCCAGAAGAAGCACAAAGTTATATGACATTTTATTGCCTACATCACCCCCACATCCTCTTTCTTAATAAAACCCACATTTTCACTTTTCCTTTTCTATCCTCCCTTGCATCTAAAAGTGACATTATGTTCCAGGTGTAGCCAATTAGACAAATGACGTTCCTTAGGGAGATGCTTCAAGCCACTCCAGGGAAAGGGCTTTTATTTACTTTTTCTTTTTCTGCTGTCCCCACACATCCTATTTTTGAGTATGGCCATGATGCTTGGGGCTATGGCAGCCCTGTTGTGAGTAGCATGAGGAAGTGAGTTTGCCAAGGATGATGAACAGAAAGAATGGGAGTCTGGTCCTTGATGACACCTGGAGCAGCTGAACCAATACCAACAGAACTCCTTCCTCCAGAATTCTGTTTATGTGAGAAAAGTAACTCCTATTTGTTTAAGCCACAGTGAGTCAAATTTTCCAATATTTACAGTCAAAACATTCATAACTCATATATACTGGTGTCTGTCATGATGAGCCAGTTTTCCTCTGAAGGAAGGGGTCTGGCCAATGTGAGCGAATATTCCCTTCAAACAAGATGGATACATTCAAATCAAAGCGTGGGAAGCTGGGAATTTGACAGCTAATTTGGCCCCCTCATGGTGTTCTTATGTTTGTTCTGTCCTCCTGGGGGCCCTCAAACCTCCAACAGTCTCTGTGGTCAACACTGCATCCTTTCCTCTTTTCAAGGGAGCTCTTTGGTATGATCTTCTAATTACTAGACCAGCTACTCATCATTAGGACAAGTTAGTGAGAGTAACACTTTTTGCTCTTCTCTGAGACATGTGAATTTATGTATTCACAATCACTTTAAGAGCTCAAAGTGCTCTTTTCTCTCGTTAAAGCACCCAGTCTACTTCTGAGGTCCACAGAAAGCAGGCAGGCATTTAAGACTAAGGGAAATATACAGACTGGGGTGGGATAGGGAGACCTGATCCTTTGGAATAGAGCCTTCTATTATCTTAACTGGTTGTCTGTTAATGATGGCTACCTAACGTCATATTCTGTCTTTTATTGAGACAGACCCTTAGTTGACTGTTGGGGAAAGTGACGTAGAGATACTAAGCTGCAATTACTAGAGCCTTGAAGCAAGTGGGTAGGACCAAAAAGAGGTCACAAAGCCCATTTCCCAGTGGAGAGATGTCTCTGCTCTCCCACATCTTTTTTGTATGATTTTAAACTTATGTGACCGTACTCTTGATTACTGAACACCTACCTGTTATAAATAACCTGTCGGACAGAGGGCATCTTGGTTTTAATGAGGGAAAACAAGAGCTCCAGCAGAGCTCTTCTCACACGGGAAAACCCATAGATACAACTTGCGGAGAGTCCACTAAGGCCTTTGGCAAGATTTCATGCTAGCCCTCTGTTGCTCAGTTGCTCCTCTATGCTCAGCAGTAGAGTGGGCGTACCACCCATACTGGCAGGTGTGGCTAGAAGGGGATGCCAGGGGTATCTAGCGTGAGAAGGTCACAATGTCCATCTCCTATACCCGTATCTACAGAGGTTTTCCAATATAATCCATTCAGAGTCCTGGAAGCAATCACAAATGGACAGCAAATGAGTGCCCCGAGTGCACAGACACCAAAAGCCTGGTTTTATGTCAGAGGCAATTAAAATGCTTATCAGAGTGAAGGTTCTCTTCCTGCCTTTCTTTCCGACATTCATCCTTCTGGCAGACATAAGAATCCTTGTAATGTATAGGGATGGACAGAAACACTTTTGAGGAGGGTGTGGTGATGTTCTGAATCATTGACTAATCCATCCACACTGGGTTGTAGCACCTAAAGTCTGCCTCACTCTTGAACAGAAATATCATATACTTCTAACTCCTTCTCAGTGTCATTATTAAAAAATAAAATAAAAGTAAATAGTTCATTGTAACAATAGATGTAGCTACAGATGGTATAAGCAGGAATGGCCCATCTAATGCATACATTGCAGACCAGATTCATTTAATCATTCATACATCAAATATTTATTTAGTACATATTATGTGCCAGGTAGTATGTTTGGACTACAGGGAAAAAAAGAACAAAGACATAGCTTCTGACTTCAAGGATGTCTCGGCCTAATTGGGTTGACAGAAAGGTCAAGATAATTACAAGACCCTTTGACATCAAGATAATCCTAACTGGGAAAAATTAATGCATATTTTTTTCTCTGAGTATTCCCTTAGGCTTTAAATCTATCCCAATCAGCCTAGTTGTTTTTATTCTTTTCCTTTCCTTTTCTATCTCCTTGATTTCTTTCCTTAATGTCTCCCCATTGAGATCATAAGTCTAATTTTAGTTCCCAGTCATTCTTTAATATGGTTACTCGTCTAAGCAGTCTATGTTCGAGGTTTTTGTTCTCCTGTGATATGTCATACTTAATTAACTGTCATCTTCACTATTAATATTAACTGAGATATTAATTTGATGAATTTTAATTTCTCTTAATCGTGGCATCATTTTGAGCCTTCATTGGATACCTTTTTAGAATGATACACAGTGCAGAGGAGAAATATTAATAGGATATTAAGGGTTTAAAAAAAACTCTTTAGTAATTGCATGTTTTCCTGGTAGGAATATCTGTTTCTTGAACAGGTGTAGGCACCCTGATTTCCTTGTTAGCAAATGGATGTTTTGCCTTGATCAACTCCTGACTCTGTTTTGCACTTTCAAATGAAAATACTTTCAAATTTAAGAAATGTTTCTCTCCGGCAGAATTCTCCAGGGTCTGCTGCATTATCTAACTGGTGAGGGAGGCACCAAAAATATAAATTTGGTCTTTTCCTTTGGAAGCGGAGTCTGCGGAGAGCTGGTACCCAGGAGGAAAATGCTGAGTCCAAGGGCAACTGAACCATCAGAAGTCTGATCTATCTGCAGACTGTTCCTGCTCTCTTTTCCTCTCATTCAGTTAAAAAAGAAAATTGTTTTTTTAAAAATTAATTCCTCTGCCCCTACATGCCTCCTGCACATCACCACCCCTATATACATTGAAACACTGATGAGGATGGCCACTGGACTTCTCCCACCCCACCCCCCGTATCTTTGCAACATGACTGGCACAGAGAGTAAGCCTGGTGCATTTCTAGGACAAGTCCCATCACTCAAGTCCAGTCACCTGGATGCTGGAGGCCTGGGGAGAGAATCATTCCCAGCTCCCTGGTTCTGACGTGGGCAAGTGATGCTGGAATAATGGTGCTCTCAGGACCTTCCGGTCCCTCATGAAAGGGAGAATGGCAGGAGCTGTCCTTCCCTCCCTAGACCCTGGATCATGGCAGGGAGCATTCTGACCCTAGATGCCAGGAGCTCACGGAAGACAAAGACAAGCACGGTCACATGGGCAGCTTGCACTTGCGACCTACTCACCTCCAGGTACACCACCCAGGGCATCACCAAGGTGGCCACCAGCAGGTCTGCCACGGCCAGGCTCACCACCAGATAGTTGGTGGTGGTCTGCAGGGCCCGTTCCTTCAGCACAGCCACACACACCAGACCATTTCCAAAGATGATGGCCAGGATGAGCACGCAGTAGGAGAGGGCGTAGTAGGCATGTGGGCGGGCCCGGCTGGCCCCGGTGGAGTTCTCTGCCGCACACGTGGTGTTGATGTGGCCCCCCAGCTGGCTGAGAGGCGCCATAGCCCGGAGGGAGAGGAGGGACCCCGACACGTTTACTGAGAGGAGATAGAAAACAATGTCGGTCAAGTCAGACTCTTTGGAGCTTGGCTGCTTTGGGTACATTTTTTGATTCGATACATATTTTGGTGAGCACTTTCTATATGCTGGGCACTATTCTAAGCCCTGGATATACAGCAATGAAAAAAATAGAAAAAAATCCCTGCCCTCATGAAGCCTCCATTCCAGAGAAGACAGTAATAAACAAGATAAATCCAAGATGTGGTATGTTCGATGATGACATGTATTTTGGAGAACAAAAAAGTAGGGAAGGGGGTGAGGACAGGGTGAGGATGGTGTGTGTGTGAGTACTTAGGTAAGCAGGAAGCCCTCGTGGAGGTGGTGACAGTTGAGTCACGAACTGGAGGACCTGAGGAAGCCCACTGTGCTGATAGCCAAGCAGGAGGAATGGCAGGTACAAAGGCAGGGCGGCAGGGCGGCTGGCAGGTGGAAGGGACAGCAGGGAGACCAGTGGAAAGAGCTGGGTGAGGCAGGGGCAGAGTGGAAGGGTGTGAGGTTGAGAGGTCGTGCTGGGCCATTGAAAGAACCATGCTTGGACTCTGAGTGAGATGGGGAGCTGTTGCAGGATTAGAATCCCAGCTCTACCACTTCCAAACTCTGGGGTCTTGGGCATGTAACTTCACCTCTCTGAGCTTCAGTTTCCTCCTTTGTAAAATGGGGGAAATAATGGAACTCGTCCCACAGGGATTTTGTGAAGATTAAATGAGCTATTACATATGGAAGACGTTGACAGCCATGCCCGACACCTAGAAAGCTATGCAAGTCTTAGCTCTTTTTCTCTGACTGGTCTGTTTCTCTTAGCTTCCCAGCCCCTCTCCTTGTCTCCTCCCTCCCTGTCTCTCTTGCCCGCATTTGCCTTTCCCATGCCTCCCTTCACTTCCTTCAATCTCCCATTCTTTCTCTTGGGTCTTACGTAGCAGGACATGGTGGGTTTGGGAGACTGGGCTGTGGGAGAAAATCTCAAGAATAATGGGGTTTAGAGGCAGTACAGTGGTTTTTATATTTAGGGGAAATCCATGTACCGAATTTTATTTGAAACCTCCTAATTTTTTTTTTTTGGCTGCACCATGTGGCTTGTGGGATCTTAGTTCCCCAACCAGGGATTGAACCCAGGCCATGGCAGTGAAAGTGCCGAATCCTAACCACTGGACCACCAGGGAACTCCTGAAACCTCCTAATTTTTAAAGACTCATTATTAATTTAAAAAATATTTAAGCCTTATGAAGTCTCCCATCCCCCCTTCACCCCAAAATCGCACATCCATGGCCAATGACCCATGCATCATCAGTTTTCAATCTCTGACCTAGTCCAATGCCCTCACTGTTCAAACAGGGAAACTGAGGCCCAGAGAGATGATAAACAACTTAAGTCACAGCTTCTTAGCGGCAGAACTGGCACGCAGGCCTTCCAACGCCCTCCTTTGACATCTGAAAGCCATAGAAATTGTCACATCACTAGCCCTCTGGGAAAAGCCAATCCTCCAACCGTGGGGACTTTGGACATAGCGTGGGAAAGGCAACAGAGCCCATTGGTTGCCCCCATGACACCAACCTGTTGGGGCCAGAAGAGACTCTGGGCTCTTAAAGCCAGGTTTGTGCATGTCTGTGGGGGACAAAAGTCATTGTGTCCTGAAGAAAAATATGGAAATGACTTTGTGCCAAGGGTAGCAGTGCATCAAAGCCACATGCTGGGGGGGAAGCACAAGGCTTATAGCCTATGGTAGGACCCTGAGACTTGGGTAAGAGTGACTCCTGCCCTGGGCGCTGTGCTTCCGAGGGCTCCACATTGGACCCCATCTGGTCGTATCCTTCCTAGAGGATGAGGTCATGCTCTCCCATGGCACCAAGGAGAAGATCCATCGGGTCCACACTCCCATTCTAGACCATACTCTTGGTACCAAGATCTCAGGATTCTCTGCCCAAACTGCTTGGAGCCTATTTCTTGGGCAGCACCAGCCTCATTTTGGATGTGTCACCCTGAAGGAAGACTGTGGCATGTATGTGTGGGACCCATGGGCTCCAGGGGTAGCTGTTTGGACGAGCTCAGATGAATAGCTTGGATGTAGCCCGAGGTGTGGAGAGAAGAGGACAGAGTCCCTGGGACGGGATGTCGGGTGGGGCAGCTTCTCCTGCCCTCTCACATTTTGTATGGAACTCTTAAGGCCCAGGAACCCTAAATTCAAATCTGGCCTTCCAGATTGTTAAGAAGGTGCCTTTATCAAGACAGGAGGAGTAAACATTTCATTCAATGGTGTTTGTTAATTATAACGAAAATATTTAGACATGGAGTATATGGGCCTCCATGGGAACTCTTGCTCTAGGCTGTGGCAGAGGTAGAGGCTGGCTTGGTGGCCAGGGTTTGCTCTCAATTCTGCTAACTGCTGCTCTCCTTTGATTAGGAGATTGGCTTAATCCTGGCTGTCATTCTGTATGCTATTTTGAATGTTTCAGCCTGGAATGTGAAAGTGTTAAAATGAACAAATAATTGTAAGGGGCGAGTGATTTGGAATGAATTCAGAGAATTGTTTAAAAAAAAATCGTTCTTTATCTTGGCACACTGTTTGCACTAAATATATTTTAAAGCATAATAATAATTTTTGATAATAATTATAATTTTCTCATTATTCAGAGAAGGGCAGCCACTACCCTGGAGATAGCACTGTTGCTGCCAATAGCTTCTGGAAAAACACAAAGCTTTCTGATTGTTCAAGGATATTTTCACCTTCGAGGCAGGCTCAGGCCCAGAACGCCTTTCCTTCTGCAACTGGGCCACGTTGGAAATCAATGGCCAGAAATCACTCTTTCCTAGGGTCTGTAGTTGGCTTATGATGTCTTAGCCTCATCTTCCCTGTCAGGTAGGAGGGAGGCATAAAACCTTGGGATATTTGTTACCATCTTGCTGGACATTTTACTCTGCCGAGGTTTGACAGCTACTTAAAAATAGTACAGCTAAGTGTCAATGACTAAACTATATGAAAGGAAACCCTCAACTCTGAAAATCAATTCTGAGCCTGACGTTGTAATCACCACTGCATGAGTTTCTGATTTACTTATTTTTTGCATTGCACTGTCTCTGCTCTTAGATTCTTTAGAGCAGCAGGTGGGGGTAAGCCTTGGTTGCCCAGGCAGTTCCTGATGAGTTTGTGGGTGTGGGAGGTGAAAGCAGAAAATGAGTGAGATGCTAGATTACTCCCCACTTTTCAGCTTCATTGTTTCAACTTCCTCCCTCCTTAGATTAAAAAGAAATTTTTTTTAACCAGCATTGCTTATATAACACAGAACTGGGCTGGGTTTTCTCCTTTCTTTCTCCTTTTGATATGCTATCAGATAGTAAACTGGTCTCAGGTAGGAGAAGTGAAGAGCCTGGAGAATTCATTAACTTGACAATCACTCTCTAAGTAATTCATAATGATAGCCTGGTTTCTTCATCAGCAAAATCAGGATAATCATACCCATCTATAGGGTTATTGTGCAGTCAACTAAAATTATATACGTAAAGTCTTGGCACTGTCGACGACTGGGGCTGGATAATTCTTTCTTGGGGCAGGGGGTGCTGTCATCTGCATTGTAGGATTTTTAGCAACATCCCTGACATCTATTCACTAGATGCCAGCAGCACTTCCCCTCGCCCCAGCTGTGACAGTGAAAAAAGTCTCCGACATTGTCAAATGTCCCTTGCGGAGCGAAATTGCTCTCCCCATTGAGATTCATGGCTCTAACATAATGTCTGGCACGTTGCACTTAAAATATTGTAGCTTTTATTGTTTAAGGGCAAGTGGGAATAGGTGCATGGGTCAAATAAACTACAATTGCAGAGTGGCTAACAGACTTGGAAATTAGGAGATTACTGATGACCTCAGCAAAGAGTGTTAGTTAAGAGTGGATGGAGGTGAGAAAGTGGAGAAGGCAAGGACTAGAAGATTGGTCTTACTCTTTTAAGAATCATTATATATAATACTACTTACAAATTTTAACGAGCCTTTGAATTTCTTACACAGTCTTTATAGTTTATTCTAGCATCTCTTAGAGTGAGTGAATAATCTACTTTAAAACACAGGGGGACAGAGCATGGTCAGGCCCCCATTAGCTATGACATACATCCTGATTTGATGATATTCAGTCCTTCAGTGTGGAACCACAGTCTGCCTGGAATACCTATCTGTAGGTTGTCTCGTTTGGGCTCCTGGTTCCATACCAGGCTCCCATTGAGTTTGATAAGAAGTTATTTATTAAGATTTACAGGGTTTTAATTGTTTGTTCTCTTTTCTCAAGGCTATCAAGTTAAGCAAAAAACAAACAAGAAAAACAGAAACATCTTAAGTTCTCAACCTCCTTCTAAAGACAATATTCACTACCACTTCTGGCTGCTACTGTGTGCCGGGCACTAGTACTGTACAGATATTACCTCGTTTTAATATTTATAGTAACCCTGAAGGTGGATATTGATATCTTCCTTTTATAGGTTAAAAAACTGAGACTCAGTAACTTTCTTAAGATTACACAATGTGTAGGGGGCTACGTTGAGCCTAGCTTTCGTCTTGTGTCTCCCTAAATCCAAAACTTGTGACTTATTTAATGTGTCTATGCTGGGGATGGAAGGTGATGTGGGCAGTCATTTCCACATAGAAATGGTTTTTCCTGAACCCAGAACAAAATGCCTTGATAGCAGGGTCACAAGACCAACTACTTATATCATAGATCTCCGTCTTTTGCAACCTCTAAACTTTCACTCAGTTACATCCTGATCTCTAGTCTCCAGAGCTTTTCTGGCTTGGGGCTTCAATGCAAACTTGCTATATTGCCTGAAAAAATTAATAATTATAGCTAACATTTTATAAGCATTATCTTATTTAAACCTCACAACAACCTGATGAAGGAAATAGGTGCTATTATTATCCCCATTTTTGCAGTTGAAGAAAGTAAGTAACAGAAAGGTTAAGTATCTTGCTGAGGTCATACACCAGTAATTATGGAGCTGATTCAACCCAAGATCTGTCTGTTTCCAGAGCTCCATGTTCTTAACTTCCCCATTATTCAGGTGAAGGAGACAAGCCTGAAATGGGGGCTAATTTTTTTTTTTTTTTTTTCGGTACGCGGGCCTCTCACTGTTGCGGCCTCTCCTGTTGCGGAGCACAGGCTCCGGATGCGCAGGCTCAGTGGCCATGGCTCACGGGCCCAGCCGCTCCGCGGCATGTGGGATCTTCCCGGACCGGGGCACGAACCTGTGTCCCCTGCATAGGCAGGCGGACTCTCAACCACTGCGCCACCAGGGAAGCCCTGGGGGCTAATTTTAAAATTTCGCCTTTTCAGAGTATCTTGTGCACATGAGCAGACCAAGCTCAGTGAAGTCAATGCAGGTGCACACTGCACATAGCAATAGTGGGAGTTACATTGTCATTATTATTAGAGGTAGTCTTTAGCATTTCTATGGCACTTTATTCTTGAAAATTGCTGTCTAGTTTATTTTCCTACTAAAAATTCACGAGTGCATTGAAATACCTAGCCTATTTATATTTTTGGGCACATCTACATTGTTGGTAAATGTACAGAGAAAAAACGTATCTGGTTACTGAGATCCAGTAGCTAAGGTAATATAGTTTTTCTTCATTAAACTTTCCCAGTAAAGCAGAGCATCCCTACTTTCCATCACAAATTCTAATGTCTGAGCATCCTACCATTCTATTCAGAGATAAAATGGGGCACTCAATGGATTAGTCAATCAATCAATAAGTAAATGTTAATTGATGACAAACTTCAATACATTAGAAAATGAATTTAGTATTCGGTAAAATCTACTTTGTATTTGTTTAAATTCATATTCCATAATAAGCAGGCTTCTGTATAGATTCTTTAATATCAGGCATGCATTCGGATACTGTCAGTGTTTTCTATGCCCAACATCCCTGCACACTGCTAGCCAAGCAGACCCTTAAAAATGTTCAACTATAAATAAACATGTGTCTGAGTAAGAATCTTTCTCATATGGTATCTGCTTCTCTTTGGCTACAAGAGATCCAACGCTATGTCAAGCAGCGATTCTTCACTCCTACCCATGGACAGACATTTTACTGACCTTTTAGTGTCAGTAAGCAAAGGGCTTCACCTGTAAAGTGCAAACAGGCATGCAGAATGTGTTTAGAAATGAATGTTTGTGCATTCATTTTGATAGTATTTGATTAAACTAAAGGCATGAACTGGAAAAATGACTAATTGCAACAACTTCCGTTGACCCAATAAGCTACAGTAAGTAATGAAAGTCCTACAATTAAACAACAATACCCTCAAAATCATATGCCATCAGTAAAGAAAATATACACAATTATCATCTCAAGTACTGCATATCTCTGTTGGGAATAATTGGATTCTGACTTGGAAACAGCCTGACTTAAAATAGACCATTGAAAACAGTGCCTCTCCAAACCCTCAGCCCTGGATTACCAGGGTGCTGAATTGGGGAATTTAAAATAACAGACCCTTCCAATTAAGTAAAACCCTTAAGAGGAAAACAATCAACTTCCATAAAAATCTCAGGAATAGTAACAGCTTTTTATTTTCCATCTTTTAATTCTGCCTTGATATAGCTTCTAGAGCCCATGAGGATCTAATTTGGGGGAAAAAAAAGAGAAAGAGAACAGGTTTCTACTGCCCAAAAAATGAGAAGAAAATGAAAACAGTTTCCTCAGGGGTTCAGGTTTTTAAATAAGAGAGGGTACAGAGTTTTAATGCGTGTTCTCAGAGAACCACAGAACCCCAAACTGCTTAAATAACCTCTCAGGAAAACACTGTGTATTAAACTAGAAACGAAAAGAAAAACTACTTACCCTGAAAATTTCTTCTGATTTCTGGAGACTGTGGGGTTTAGCACCTCAGCTCCTGCAGCCATTTACTAACAGCAGACATGCCCAAGCAAAGCAAACTTTGCCTTTCCCAAGACACAGAAACTGTGGAAATGAACAGAAAGAAAATCACCCATTTTTGCCTCTCAGGTGAAATCACTTGTGTGCTGCTCTTCCAGCTTCCCTATTAGACCTTATTGCATGTTTCATAGCTGCTTTCGAATGCATCATTTTCTCTAGAGAATTTGGGAGGGACCCTAAACTGAACGTTGCTTGGGTCAGCCCTTCAGAAGCTCTGTCCTTGGTGCTGAAAGAGAGGTGTAGCAAGATCCGTTTTCCACCTCTCTCTTCTCTTTTCCCTCTGTGCCTCTATGTGCTTTGTGCTATGCTTTTTAGTATATGTGTATTTTCCCCTCAGTGCTCTTTTGAATCTCAGTTTTCCCACTGTCTTTACTTCTATGCTTTAATTTCTCTTGAATAATTCTCACCTTCCTTAGTTTAATTGTCATTCCAGCTTTTGGTGGGTGTAAAGATGATTGGTTCAGAAGAATGAGCAGATCAACAAATTGATACCACAAGTGGTTAATAGAAATCAGTACACTTTAAAACACAATTGACAGAATAATTGAACTTGGAGGTGTAAGCCTGTCTTGGAGAAGAAGGTTAAAGGAAATATATTACAGCAGAAGCAAAACTGAGGCATGAAGAATAACTGGTGATAAAGTTGAAATAAGTTTCATACTGTGAGAAATGTTAAATGTTTATTTAGTGGCACTCCTTGTTTTCAGAGAACTTTACAATAACATTTGCCAATTCATTCTAACTGCTCTTCTGAGGTATATGTGAGTAATTTTTTAAAACTCAACTTTAGAACTGGCTAAAGGGAGATGCCATGAAGGGCAGTCAGTGAAAGTCAGTTTCTGAAGCAGCACTAGAACTTAAACAATCTTAATTCATTGTCACCTGTTCATATAACATTTAACCATGGAATCCTAACTGTTCCCTAGGTTCTTGTTTTCGATTTCTTTTCCTTCCTTCAGAAAGGGTTGTAATGCTTTTACTACTTTCTCTGCCAACAGTGTATATGTTTGGCAGCTGCAGTCCAGACTGTCATGGGGAAGCTAGTCCCAGTTCAACTATGATAGAGACCTCTGCTGGCTGAGAAAGGCAGCAACAACAAGGTCTAAATATTGCTATTAATAACAGCCATCATTTATTGAGCATGTACTAGTAGCCAGTCATTTTAATGCATTCTCTCTTTTAATCTTTTTAACAACCCTAAAAGGTAGGTACTGCTTTTCCATTCCTAGTTTATACATAGGGAAATTGAGGCTTAGAGAGGTTAAAATAATTTCTGAAGGTCACGCGGCTAACAAGTAGTAGAGCCAGGGCTTGGATTTGACATCAATTAATTCTGGAGCTCTCTTAACTGCTATGTTACAATTCTTCCAAAGATGGAAAATTTAGATTTCCCAGGAGACTGACAATATGTCATAGAGAATAATAATTATGATGACAAAAATGATGATATCAATGGTACAATATTGCTATGGTGACTTATAGTTTATAAGGCATTTTCTAATTCATGCTCCCAACTGCATCTTACATAAATCCTCATGATGCCCATTTTTACAGAGGCTGTTATGGATTGAATTGTATCCTCCCCAAATCCATAATCTCAGAATGTGACTATGTTTGGAAATAAGGTCTTTAAAGAGGTGATTAAGTAAAAATGAGGCCATTACAGTGTGCCCTAATACAATCTGACTGGTGTCCTTATAAGAAGAGGGAGAGACACCAGGGAGACACACACAGAGAAAAGGCCACATGAGAACACAGCAAGAAGGCAGCCCTCTGCAAGCCAAGAAGAGAGTCCTCAGGAGAAACCAAACCTGTCAACAAGTTGATCTTGGACTTCTAGCCCCGAGAAGTGTAGGAAAATTAATTTATGTTGTTTAAGCCATCCAAACTGTAGTATTTTGTTACATAAACCCTAGCAAACTAATACAGAAGTTTAGGAAGGTTAGGTGCCATATCCAAGGTTGCTCATGATTTATGGGGCATAAATGTACTGTTATGTGGCATAAATATATCGAATATGCCCTAAAACTGGAATTTCCAGCTTGAATGTAAACCCCTAGGCTCTTCTTCCCTTGGATTTGCGGACCAAGAGAATACGCACTGTCAAGGTTTGGCATGTCTGATATGTAACAGCAGAGAATGTACGAGTAGAATTTAGCAGAATCATATTAAGGAGCTCAGGGTCTTCTTGCTCATTTTCAGCATCATGGTTCCACTTTGAGTATCCTACGTTTATTTTCTTTAACATTTTTTTTTTTTGCGGTACACGTTCCTCTCACTGTTGTGGCCTCTCCCGTTGCAGAGCACAGGCTCCGGACGTGCGGGCTCAGCAGCCATGGCTGACGGGCCGAGCCGCTCCGCGGTATGTGGGATCTTCCCGGACCGGGGTACGATCCCGTGTCCCCTGCATCGGCAGGCAGACGCTCAACCACTGCGCCACCAGGGAAGCCCTTCTTTAACATTTGATGATATCATATCTGATAATAATGCTGCCCTGATAATGCACGAATGTAGCAGGAAAGGTCACATTTCTCAACTTTCTGTGTTGAGAGTACATGGTGTATCCTCACAGAGCAGCTATAAATGTTGCTGGCAGAATTTTCCTCAGCATTTTTGTGATGTCTTTCTTTGGCAAGTTTCAAAGGAAGATAAAGAGGGAAATTAACCGACATGCCCAAAGTCACCCATCTAGGCACTCAACTCAGTCTTGACTGAACTGTCTCTCTAGTAGATTCCCTGACTGCCTTAGGGAACAGAAAGTGGGTGGTGACGAAGGGGGTCCTTTCTCTCAGGACTTCAGTGTAGATGACAGTCAGCAATTGCTCCTTTTAATCTGGCACTTTCCATTCATACAACACTGAACAAGTTTCAATCTTTTAAGTAAACAGAACTCTTATTCGTGATTGGCGTTGAAGATTTGGAGACCTGCCTTCTGGGAAGGACTCCAGGACGCCTACAAAACCGATATGCTTGGGCAGAAACCAAGAAAAATATAGATCATTCTCATTTTCCTTCCAGGAACCCGTCTCAGCAGCATGACTGGAACATCTTACGTTGCAGTCAACAGTGCTTCCTCAGGGAGGTCTTCATATTCTGAACCTGAACTGGGAGGTTTAGAGCAAGAGTTAAGAGGTGGTGGGTGTCTGATACACAGGCATGCTCAGTGGTTTTCTTTGAAAGGATATTGGCGTGAAGTCTGTGGTAGAAATATTCCCCTCTAGTCTTTGAAATGCTGCTCCAGGGTAGCAGTTCTTCGGTTTCATCACAGGAAGCTTGCCTTCAGCACCAACCACTTCAGCACCATGACTTTCTCACATCACTTTAAGCCGCCACAGAGCTCACACTCAGCAGGACAGTGTGGAGACCAAATGAGGCAGGGTAGGGAGCCAATTTTCAGGCCTCTCACTGTTGTGGCCTCTCCCGTTGCGGAGCACAGGCTCCGGACATGCAGGCTCAGCGGCCATGGCTCACAGGCCCAGCCGCTCCGCGGCATGTGGGATCTTCCCAGACTGGGGCACGAACCCGTGTCCCCTGCATCGGCAGGCGGACTCTCAACCGCTGCGCCACCAGGGAAGCCCGACAATATATTTTTTTTTACATCTTTATTGGAGTATAATTGCTTTACAATGTTGTGTTAGTTTCTGCTGTACAGCAAAGTGAATCAGCTATACACATACACATATCCCCATATCTCTTCCCTCTTGCATCTCCCTCCCTCCCACCCTCCTTATCCCGCCCCTCTAGGTTGTCACAAAGCATCAAGCTGATCTCCCTGTGCTATGCGGCTGCTTCCCACTAGCTATCTATCTTACATTTGGGAGTGCATATATGTCAGTGTTACTCTCTCACTTCGCATGACGATACTAAATTACATAAATACCATCAAAGAATAGCCCTTTGGTATGTTTTTCACTAGAATCAGACCTCAAGTTGTAGAGTGCAAAGGTAATTTGGCAAATGCAGTAAGTGGTCCAGGTAGTATGATGGCATCTTCCTAATCCCAGCCCCCATTCCTCACCAAAGACACGGTGGTCTTGCCATAGATGAGAAAGCCCTAGGTTTTATGTTTGAATTCACTCTGCTGCTGTAATAAATGTATGAAAGAGAAAAATAGGTCAATTCATTTTTTATTGTCTAGTACTGGGCTCGAACCTTTCTTCTTTTTTACCAGAGAATGGCACCAAGTTACAGTGGAAGGTTCGCAACCAATCAGATTAGTACCCACTCCACTCTTTTACAGGTAGCAGAGTAAGAGTAGGGAAGGAAGTAAATAAGTGATATCTGTCTTCATATTTATATCAACTTTTCTGTGTGCTTGCATCTATCTTACTTCCTTTTTATACTTTCATCTTCACTTTTCCACCTATTTTCTTCCTGTTTTTTCCTACTCTCCATCAGATAATCTTTTATTCTTTTACCTTTTTCTCATTTTCTCCCCCAATATTCTATTTCTTTTCTTCTTCCCCAAATTACATATAAAAGGGAATGGGGATGGGATGGAATTAGAGAAATCTATATCTTAATTAATTTATCATTTATTCAAAAAGGACTTTGGGTTGTTGAGTGTGGCAGATTGTATCTTCCAAAGATGACCACAGTTACATCTCCCATCCTTCATGCTCTTCTAGAACCTTGCCACTCCACCACCAAGAGTAGAGTCTATGTCTCTCTCCTTGAACCTGGTAGGCCTTTGTAACTCCCTCGACTAATAGAGTATGGCAGAAGTGATGCTATGTGATTTTCGAGGTCAGGCCATAAAAATGCCACATACTTCCATTTTGTTCTTTTGGGACACTTTTTCTTGGAACTCAGTCCCCATGCTTTGAGAAAGCCCAAGCAACCCCTGCAGGGATCCACATGGAGAGAAACCAAGACAGTTTGCCCCACAGCCCTGGGTGAGCTTCCAGCTGAAAGCCAGCATCAACTTGCCAAACCTAAGAGTAAGTCATTTTGTAAGTGGCTCCTCCAGTCTCCAATTGAGCTGTCCCAGTTGATGCCATGTGGAACAGAGACAATCTGTCTCTGCAAAGCTCTGCCCAGATTTCAGATTCATTAGCACAATAAATGTTTGATACTGTTTTAAGCAAAGAATTATATTGTATAGCAACAGGTAGATTCAATCTTTCTAGAACTTGTCACATTTAGTGTTCAGAAGAGCACATCTCAAATTCTGTCAAATCCCATTCTGAAGCAATTGCCATTTAATTATTTAGTGTGTTTTGTTTGAATCTCAGATGCTGTTTATGTAACTGATTTTATAAAACTGTGTTTCTCAAAGTATGGGCCATGGACCAGGAGCAGCAGCCACAGTTTCACTTTGGAAGTTGTTAGAAATGGAGAATCTTGGGTACCACCGCAGACTTGCTGAGTCTAGAATCTGCATCTTAACAAGATGCCCCGGTTATTCATTAAAGTTTGAGAAGCACTAGTGTAAAGAAAAAGCCTGTAAAAGAGATACAGTTACAGACACGACATGAACAATGTATTATTTATTTTCCATTTGTTTTTACTGCTCCCCTGGAAATCAGGAGGCTGTATGTGTGTGGGGTGAGAGATGAGGGAGAAGTACGAGAAATGTTATGACAGAAGTAGAGATGGCTAAGAAAGCAGGGATCTGGGAGCCCAAAAGAGAGCTAGAAGCTCTAGACTGGGTGAGGCACGTTTCAACTCTTACGTTAAGGGGTGAGGGACAATAGGGGGAATAAGATGGAGGGATAGTAGAGGTTCTTTAACTTTTTCATAGTTGACAACATTCTATTATAGAATAGGTTGTGCCTTTTTTTTTTTGGCAAATCCATAAATATAGATGAAAAATATATGTTTATTTTGTAAAAAAAAAAAAAAAAAGTTTTAAATGCTTTAGGATTTCCCAAGAGGAAATGTTCTCTCAGATTAAAAATAGACTATTATTATTGTTGCCATAAATTGAGGCTTGAGTAAGCCTCTCTTGGGTAAGTGCCTTTATAATAGTTTGATCCCTGCCCTAGAGCACAAAGGAGCTCCTTTACCTTCATACCTGACTTTTCAAGATTCTCAGTATGTATAAGGTATATCTGCAGTCCATTCTCTGTGGGTTACATTTTTGAATCCTCAGAAGTTCAGTTCTCCCCAGCAGACAGGAGTTGTAGAACTTTGTATGTTAATGACAACGATCTTGCATTCAGTGGTAGCTTTTGTCCCCTCCACAGCCCCTTTGCAAGCTTGTCATTGATGTCCAGATATTCTACTGCACTGCCCTGATTGAAATACAGTCACTCCCAGAGTAAAGAAAAATGACAGATTATTACAAAGTAGCTGGTTTGAAAAAGGACAAATACAAGCATCCAAACAAGGGTATTTGGTGTCACTAGAACTCTTGGGGGAAATTTTAAAAACTCAGATTTATTGGGCTGGCATTCCTATTCCTAGAAATGTTCATTTCCTCCTCTTTCTTCTTATTTTCCCTTAAGAGAGGATTTCTCTCTCACACTGGTTTCAACTCTCTTATGGTTTAAAGATGCCATATTAAAGTACCAATCGTCATCTGTTCCTGGTCATATTAGGGTGCTTAGTAGAACCATAACTGGTAGTTCAGGCACAAGAATTGTGCTTATATCCATCTTGACCACACCCCTGAAATGAGACACCAGAGAATTTCAATTTAGTCATGCTGCCTATGCCTTAGGAAGAGAAAAGGAGAAGAAAATATGGGGTATGCTCCCCTCTCCACAAAGGTATCCCACTATGCTTCCCAAAATACAAGGGGAGAATTAAGTTTATTATTTTGGCTGGGGCTTTGGCAAACAATAGGAAAACTTCTCAACTGAATTAAATGATAAGGAGTTGATTATCACACAGAAGATGTACAGAGGTAGGTGACTTCACATTAATTCATTAGGGATCATTTCTATCTTTCTGCTCTGCCAATCTCAGCTTATAGGTCTTGTCCTTAGGCTGGCTTGCCTCATGGTCACAAAATGGCTGCAGCAGCTCCAGGTGTTCATATTCTCACAACAACATCCAGAAGTGGAAAAAGAGACCTGCTTTTAAGATTAGGAAACCCATTCCAAGTAGTTCCACACCAAATTCTTTTACATTTCACTTGCCAGATTTATATCAAATGCCCATGCTTGGGCCAATCACTAACAAAGGGAATGGAAACACTGCTATTGACAGATTTATCAGGACATTCTCTTTAGTCACAAGGGAAAAGCCTGGATAACTGAACAAAATACGAGTTTTTGCTAACAAGAAAGAAGGTAGGAAGTGGTAACTGGCTACCTTTGAGATTAAACTGAACCCCCATGTTAAAGAGAATAATCTAAAATGCTATAAGAAATATTATAACAGCATTAAAATGATTTTTAAAAGAATGACAATAATCATGCCACTCTAATTCTCATTTTGCAAATTTCATTCTTGTCCTTGTCCACATGCCCACATACTTTTATGTAGTTGAAACCTTAATTTTGTAGTCATTTTTTATCATGTAAAATAATTGTGAATAATATTTGTACACATTTTACATTATCATTATCTTAAATGACTAAATTCCCTTTTATTGCATTGACATAACATTTTAATCCAGCCTCTATCATTTGAGCCTTTTACTGTTATTAATATCACTGAGATAAATCTTTAAAGTGATATTTATATTAAGCAAACATGAAGCATTAAGGTTGTTACTAACACATAGGAAAAGTGATGGCAAGCAGCTGAAAAATCATCAGAGTTGGAGACTAGAGTTTTGTCTTGACTACGCTACATGCTTGCTGTATACCCTTTGGTTGGTTTATCAACCTTTGTGTTTTGGTTCCCTTACTTGGAAAGATGAAGTTGAAATAAATAAATTCTAAGATTATTTCCAGTTTCCATTGTCCATGATTTTATGAATTCTAAGATTCTTTGGAAAGCATCAGTGCTTGGGCCTCAGACTAGGATACCAAATTAATAGAAGCATAGAAATTGAAAACTGGTGGCCACATTATACCCGGCCACATTAAACTTGGGTTTAGCCAGCACACTTTTATGTAAAACGAATGCAAATACTTTTTAGATGGAGTATGCACTATGTACTTTGGCTGCAGTTTTCTCCTCTGTTGTTTTACACTAGGATGCTTCCGACTTTCATAATATCCACCTGCCCCTGAAGGCTTTGAGTTTGCAACTCCTGGATGGAGGTAAGACCGTGGTAATTAAATGAATCACCCACCTGAACCCAGCACCTAGGTTTCCATGGAAGTCTTCCTTTGGAGGACTGTGAAAGGCAGCCTTACTCATTCGCAAGATCTAGTGATGGTTTCCATGTTATGCACATAAACACCTTGTCAGGCACCAGAGACAGGTTGGAGAGGATGATTGATGGGAGTGGGCTTGTGAAATCACACCTGCTGTCACAGCAGATGGGGAAAAAAGCCGGAGTAACCTGTGGAATTGCTGATCTTTTTTGAAAATTCACTCCTAAAAACATTATTTTAGCTCTTTTACATACTTTAGAAAGAGCTACTGTTAACAAACCAGACTCTAAGGGAGAAACTACTATATGAGTTTCATATAGTATGAATTATATATAATTTATAATTTCAATAAAATAGCAAGAAGCCTTCACCAACCAGGTGAAGTGGTGTTTGAGCTCCGGGGTGGTGAAGCAACGCTTTCTTTGCCAAGCAAAAAAAATGTCATTCATGCTGCAATTTCTGGCTGGCTGCCCACTGGGCATATAAGCCTGTCCTCAATAATGTTATCCTACTCCATGCATAACATTGCCTTTGGAGCAGAGGATGCATCCTAGAGAGGAAAAAAGAGATGAAATAACTTTGCACAGAACAGACCAATGAATGGGCAATGGGAAACATGGGCCATTACACCAATAGGGAATCCATGTAGAACTGAGGAAGTGCTCTGAGGTCTCTGCTTTGAACTCATTCGTCGTTGGCTCTGTCCTACACAACTTAGCCTTATGTTATCCTAATTTTACCTGATATGCATCTGAGAAATTTATTCAACAACTAGTTACTGAGTTTTCGCTATGTTCACTGCATTGCTTATGGAAGGTACAAAGATGTGTGTTTGCACGTGTATGGGTACAACATGCACATGTGCTAAGTTAAGAAGCAAAGGGAGAGTTTAACAGGACTAGGCAGCAGGCTGCCAGAGAGAGACCTCAAGGTAGGATGTGATCAAATTCAAATGAACCCTTCAGACAGAGCCGTGTGTGAGAAAGAGAGAAAACACAGCATCTGAGTGGAATGGGAAGACTTTCCAGAGAAGCTGGAAACTGATTTGAGTGCTACAGTGCATGGGAGTTAGGTTTGAGCTGGGATATGGTGAAAGAGAATGGTTTCACCTACCAGAGTCCAAAGTCTCAGGCAGTTCAATTTTTTATTCATTCATTTATTTGTTCAACAAATACTTATTGAACATCGATTTATACCAGGCTTGTTTTACGCCTGGGGATACAGTCAATAATCATGACAGACAGATCCCTGCTCTGGTAGAGGGAGACAGAGAATAAAACCGACTAACAAAAGAAAGTCTCAGGAAGTGGTAAACATTACACAGAGAGGTAGAATTGGGTGATGTGACGGTGATTGGGTGACTATGGTAGAGTAGGTGTTTTCTTTGCTTCTCTGAAAATGTGATGGCTAAGCTCAGATCTGAAAGACAAAAAACAGCCAGCTATGCAGAGGTCTGGGGGAAGAGTATTCCTGGCAGAGGGAACAGCTGGCATGGAGGCCCTGAGATGGGAACATGTTTGGCACATTTGAGAAGGCCAGTGTCACCGGTGTGTAGCAGATGACAGGAGGGGTGGAACAAGGTGAGGCTGGAGAGGGAGTATGCCAGATGGTATAAGAGTTTGGATTTTATTCTAAGTGGGATGGAAGCCATTGGAAGGCTTACACGTGGAGGAGAAATGATATATTTGATATGCACATCTCTCTGGCCCCTGTATAAGAACGGATCACAGCAGGAGCAAGAGAGGAAGCAGTGACCAGTGAAGAGGCCGTTGTGGCAATCCAGAGCACGTGGGTGTTTCCTTGGATTCAGTGGTGGTACTGGAGATGGAGAAGTAGTGAATCCATTTGGGTTACATTTTGTTTACAGACTTGACAGGACTTACTGATAGATTGGATATGGGCATGAGGGAAATGGAGTTGCCAAGATAATGATAGAATGGGACTTGGTTATTAAGAATGTGCAAATTTCTCTGAAATGCTTATGGAAACTCTGTCATCCAACACGAACAGCAATGAGGTCTCTGAACAAAAGTAAGCATACTGTGGAAATAAATGAAGACCAACTAAATGAGAGAACCAAAGACTATTCAGAGCGTGCCATGGCAAGGGAGTCAGCCACTGTCATTTGCGTTTTGGTAGAGATTCAAAGTTAGGCAGAGACCCAGAGGCAGAGCTTTATAGTGAAAAACGGGAAGGCTTCTGCTATGCCCTGATTGATGGCTGTTGGCATGGGGAAGCTCTAAGTGGGCTACCTGGAAGTAGGGCATCCTGTGAGATTGGTTAGGGATGCATATTTGGCTTTTTCTGGTTAGGACAAAATTAGGGAAGGAGGGACAAAAACTAGGGAAGTTGTCAGTTATTAATCAAGTCCTGGTTCTTTTTGGCTGATTGTTACATAAGTTATTGTTTCGCTTCCTGGATTGTCACTAGAGATAGCAGTCGGGCTTCCTACAAGTCTGACTTATAGCAAACTGGCTTCTGGGGTTGTTTATTGTAAATAACTGGTTGGTTTCCTGGGCAGGTTGCTGCAGGTTGTAGGGCAAAGTTCTGTTTGTATATATGGTCTGGCCATTGTCTGATTGTGTGTTCAGTCTTTCAATGTCTTGATTAAACTAATTTTTCTCTATGAAGCAGATCATAAATTTCTATATATTTCTTTCTCCAAGCTCCTGTGTATCTATTTCTCTCCTTCTGTTCACTGTTCCCTGTTTCTTTCTCTGTTTCAACCTCAGTTTTCTACTAGAGATCTGGCTTTCCTTCAGTAGCTCATACAGCTCTCACCTCTCCTGGGTGACTATTTTATGAGAGATATTAGTTGAGCTTCTGATCCTAAGACACAGGGTTGTCTAATGACATTTATGTCCACCTATTCCAATTGTCAAAAGAACATTCTGTAGGGTTCCAAGCGTGGTTTACCAAGTGGGGTCGGTAGGTGAACTTTGTTACTGGTCTGAGATAAGATAAATACAGAGATAGAGAGTAAGTGTTCAGAAACATTTATAACAATTGGACAAAATAATTTTATCTCTGTTAGTATTTAAATTTTAGGCTTATATGCCTTTCTTTTTCATTGCTCCAATCTAATGTATGGGTTGGAAATTTTAAAAAAACCCTGAACTTACATAACATAGAGTTTGAGAAGTACTGTGCTGGATTTCTTACGGTAGCCAGCGCTAGAATACCTGGAATGAGAAGGGAAATAAAGAGGATGGCAGACAGTTAATGCTTACATGGGCCGTCAGAGACAGTGGTGGACCTCACTGAAGAAGGGCTGCTTCTCCAGCCTGGAAGCCCCCATCTCCCTACCTCTCAGGGCTTCCCGAGTCAGCTCGGCCTACACTGGACTTCTGTTTCTCAAGCTCTGCTGACACAGAGCATCTCTGCTGCATATGAGAGCCTTTATGGCTTGGTGGGCACTGTGGGCTGGGGGAGGGGTTGAGGAGAAACACACTTTCCTTGTATCCTGATTGGAATTTTTCTCAAACACTTTCCCCTCCCCTTCTTGTGGTTTATGTGTATCTTGGAGTCCTTCGTACACTAAATTGAGTTATTTGTAGTAAGGTGGATGGACCTAGAATCTGTCATACAGAGTGAAGAAAGTCAGAAATAGAAAAACAAATACCGTATGCTAACACATATATATGGAATCTAAAAAAAAAAAAAATTGGTACTGATGAACCTAGTTTCAGGGCAGGAATAAAGACGCAGACATAGAGAACAGACATGAGGGTACGGCAGGGGAAGGGGAAGCTGGGATGAAGTGAGAGAGTAGCACTGACATATATACACTACCAAATGTAAAATAGATAGCTAGTGGGAAGCAGCTGCATCGCACAGCGAGATCAGTTCGCCTGGAGGGGTGGGAGGGAGAGGCAAGACGGAGGCGAGCTGGGGATATATGTATACGTATAGCTGATTCACTTTGTTGTACAGCAAAAGCTAACACAACATTGTAAAGCATTTATACTCCAATAAAGATGTGAAAAAAAAAGACATAAAGGGATACAACATCAAAGTCTAGAAAGGGAAATCTTAAAATAAGCATCTTAAATTTCATTTGTTCAGTTTTTCTGAGTATAAATGAACACATACACACAGTTTGAGTGTGTGAACCAGTTTCACTTAGCTTTTTTGTTGAGTTCACTGAGTAGGTACAACTTAGATTGTCTTGTTGCCCTATTCTTTTGTCACCATACATTCTGGAGTCTCCTGGTCAGTTTTAATTTAAAATATTCTATCCTGTAAGTAAATTCATGTCTGTCAGATTGTGTGTTCTGATTTTTGATTCATAAAATATGGTCAAGGTGTCAACCAGCTTCTGTCCCTGTTCATCTGAGTGACCGAGATAGTAGGCCCTAAATGATATCCCAAAATGACGCGGCCAATGTGACTTTGGTCTACCTCCAAGTCAGTGTGTTAGACTCAGTTTCCTCTTTTTGTTTCCACCCAACTGGTGGTTTTACACCTAGTTGTGTTTCAGAAAGCATGCCCTGCCAGGTCCCCTCTGAATCCTGAATCCATTATTCTTTCTGCCGTTGACATCTCTAAAGATGTGTGGGGAACGCCAGCGTTTCTGATCTTACACAGCCACATTGTCAATTTTCCATGTGATGGACTTGGACTTACTACCTGCTTTTCCCTGTTCTTTTGAAGGCAGGCGTTCTGTCTTGTCTCAGACAGTCACTTTCTACCTTGCCTCCTTCCATGGGAAAGAGAGACACAGGCTTGGAGCATATGGAAAAGATTTTTTTTTTTTTTCCTTTTGAAATCCCTCAAGTAGAACAAAGTCTCCTCTTGCTTTCAAGTCATTTATCACTAATGTTCAGAGCAAAATCTGCTTCATGTAGTCATCCACAATGAAGAAGGAACAACTTTCCTAAGACTTGGGGGAGGCTTGTCTGCTCTCAGTTCTTAGGTAATTCCCCCCGGCAGGTATCTCCAATCATCTCTAATCTACTCAGCAGTGATTTTCTTTCAGAAGAAACCACTTGAGGCTGAGCCAGAGGCTTGTCAAGTGCCTTAGTCCTTGTGGGGGACAGGGAGGAAGGGAAGAAGGGTGGGGGAAGAAGGGCAGGAGATGGAGGAGCTTATGAATCTGCTACTAAATAGGAAACTTTTCTGGTGGAAGACTCCCTGAATTTTAAGGGGAGAATGTTATTGCACACAATTGCTTTTGTCTTATTTGCAATAACTGGGAGATACTTTCAGAATTCTCTGTAAAATAGAGGCCAAAAATGTGTAGCCCTAGTCTAGTTAAAGGATGTCAAGTGACATTGTGCTGGGTCACCAGACATATCCAAGGATGATGACAAACGCCAGCAAAAGTGTAAACGTTGAAATGAGGTGACATTAAATGCCTGTAATCACATAGTCAATAAAATGTGTAACATTATGAAAATCCCTCAATTACTCACAAGTTAGCTAAGCAAAGTAACTAAGTTCCATAGCAATCTTTATTACTCATGTAATAGCAGAGACTGACAAATAGAGATAATAAGACAGGAAGTGATTTATTTTTTCTTTTCCATTATGGTTTATTACAGGATATTGAATATAGTTCCCTGTGCTATACAGTAGTTCCTTGTTGTTTATCCACTCTATATATAGTAGTTTTCATCTGCTAGTCCCAAACTCCCAATCCATCCCTCCCATGCGGACCTCCTACACCCCCAGGCCCCATGCCCCTTGGCAACCACAAGTCTATTCTCTATGTCTGTGAGTCTGTTTCTGTTTCATAGATAAGTTCATTTGGGTCATATTTTAGATTCCACATATAAGTCATATGGTATTTGTCTTTCTCTTTCTGATTTACTTCACTTAGTATGATAATCTTTAGGTCCATACATATAGCTGCAAATGGCATTATTTCATTCTTTTTGATGGCCGAGTAATATTCCATTGTATATATACATCCACATCTTCTTTATCTGTTCCTCTGTTGATGGACATTTAGGTTGCTTCCATGTCTTGGCTATTGTAAATAGTGCTTCTATGAACATAGGGGTGCATGTATCTTTTTGAATTATGTTTTCTCCAGATATATGTCCAGGAGTGGGATTGCTGATCATATGGCAACTCTATTTTTAGTTTTTTAAGGAACCTCCATACTGTTCTCCATTGTGGCTGCACCAATTTTTATTCCCACCAACAGTGTAGAAGGGTTCCCTCTTGTCCACACCCTCTCCAGCATATATTATTTGTAGACTTTTAAATGATGGCCCTTCTGACAGGTGTGGGGTGGTACCTCATTGTGGTTTTGATTTGCATTTCCCTAACAATTAGTGATGTTGAGCATCTTTTCATGTGCCTATTGGCCATCTGTACGTCTTCTTTGGAGAAATGTCTATTTAGGTCATTGGACTATTTGGTTTTTGTTACTTAGTTGTACGAGCTGTTTGTATATTTTGGAAATTAAGCCCTTGTCGGTTGCATCATTTGCAAATATTTTCTCCTAGTCTGTAGATTGTCTTTGCATTTTGTTTATGGATTCCTTTGCTGTGCAAAAGCTTATAAGTTTGATTAGGTCCCATTTGTTTATTTTTGCTTTTGTTTCTATTTCTTTGGTAGACTGTCCTAAGAAAACATTGATACGATTTAAGACATCAATTGACTTTTAAAAGTTATCAGCCTTGTGGTTGAAAAATCTAGATAGTTTTACTTTCAGGTTTGAAGTTAATTTAAAGTGAGGAGGGATAACTAGTATATTGCAATGTCAGATAGTTCAATTAGGATTCAAAAGGGTTACATAGAAAGCATTTCTATTTATAACACTATAAAACAGTTTAAAATTATAAAGCATGTTAGTCGCATGTAAAATACCAATTGATCTAAAAGTAGAGGATAGGGAGATCTGACTTGACAATACTTATGGGACTAAGACTTTAGGGGCAATGATGGATTGGGTTATAAGTTTGAAAAGATTTAGCAGTCCGATTAAAGTAAAGGAAACATCCACAAAACTGTGCAACCTTAGGCAGTATAGGGAAAATTCACAAAACCAGGGAGCGAATATTCCCTTTGCATTCCAGACTGTCCCTGTAACCTCTGCAATGTTGCTGTAGAACAAGAGCACAGTCTGAGCGGGATGGCCGTGTTGGTATCCACGACGTAGGACCGATGCAGTGTCTCTCATGCTAACTAGGCTTCATAATCACATCTAGAGTTTTTAGTGTTTAAATTGGAGTATAACTGATGAACTGCACATATTTAAAATATGCAATTTGATAAGTTTTAACATAAATTTGACACCCTTGACTATGATCAAGATAGTCAACATATTCATCATCCCCCAAAGTTTCCTTGTGCCCATATGTAATCCTGCCCAACTATCCTTCCTGTATCCAACCCCTTTCCCTAGGCAACAATTGCTCTGTTTTCTGTCCATATAAATTCATTTGCATTGTGAAGAATTTTTATTTAAATAGAATCATACAGTATGTACTCTTTTTTACCTTTCACTTGGCATAGTTATTTTATATCCACTCATGTTGTTGTTTGTATCAATAATTCATTTCTTTTTAAGGCTGAGTAGCATTCCACTGTTTAGTTATTAGAAATAAGGCAGCTATGAACATACCTGTACAAGTCACAAGTCTTTGTATTGATGTGTGCTTCTTTTCTCTTGGATACATTCCTAGGAGTGTAATGGTTGGATCACGTGATAGGTGTAAAACAGCACCACACAAGTGGTTGAACCATCTTTACATTCCCACCAACAGCGTATGAAAGTTCCAGTTCCCCCACATCCTTATTGGCACTTATATGGCCAACCTTTTTAATTTTAGTCATACTAATAGATATGAGGAGATATCTCATTTTGGTTTTGTGTTCTCCCTAATGAATAATGATGTTGAGCATATTTTTATGTGCTTATTTACCACCTCTATATTTTTGTGTTGGAGAAGTGTCTATTCAAATCCTTTCCCCATTTTATATTGGATAGTTATTTTCTTATTACTGAGTTTTGAGAGTTCAGTATACATTCTGGATACAACCTCTTTATCTGATGTAAACTTTGCAAATATATTCTTTCCAGTCTATGTCTGTCTCTTCATTCTTTTAATAGTGTCTTTTGAAGGGCAAAAGTTTAATATTTTGATGAAGTCCAATTTATCAACACTTTCTTTTTAATGGATTGTGTTTTGGTGTCTTATATAAGAAATTTTACCTAACCCAAGTTTACAGAGATTTTCTTTTTTTTTTTTTTTCTACAGTTTTCATAGTATTAGGTTTTACATTTAGGTCTACTGTATATATATTTATATATACATATATTTAAATAAATTTATTTATTTTATTTTATTTTTGGCTGCATTGGGTCTTTGTTGCTGTGTGCAGGCTTTCTCTAGTTGCGGTGAGTGGGGGCTACTTTTCGTTGCAGTGCGCAGGCGTCTCATTGCGGTGGCTTCTCTTGTTGTGGAGCATGGGCTCTAGGCGCACAGGCTTCAGTGGTTGTGGTTCATGAGTGCTAGAGTGCAGGCTCAGTAGTTGTGGCACACGGGCTTAGTTGCACCGCCGCATGTGGGATCTTCCCGGACCAGGGCTCGAACCCACGTCCTCTGCATTGGCAGGCGGATTCTTAACCACTGCACCACCAGGGAAGCCTGGATATATTTTAAGTTAGTTTTTGTTTATGGTACAAAGCATGGATTGGAGTTCATATTTTTACACAAGGATGTCCATTTTTTCCCTACCTTTACTTGTTGAAAAGGCTATTCTTTCTCCATTGAATTGCCTTTGTGCCTTTGTCAAAAATGAGTGTCCATATATGTACAGGTATATTTCTGGACTTTCTCTTTCATTCCATTGATCTGTTTATCGGTTAAAACAATCTTGATTACTGTAGATAAGTCTTGAAATCAGGTAATGTCAGACCTCTCTGACTTTATTCTTCTTTCTCAAAGTTGTTTGGCCATTTTAGGTACTCTGCATTTCCATACAAACTTTAAAATCAGCTTGTTACTTTTTACCCCAAAAGTATGTAGGGATTTTGATTGGAATTGCATTTATTCCATAGATCAATTTAGTGTCTTCCTTATAAATCAATGTTAAATCTTGCCACATATGAACAAAGATATGTTTCTTGATTTATTTAGGTCTTTCTTAGTTTTTCTCAGCAATATTTTATAGTTTTTAGTGTATAGGTCTTTCATTCCTTTTGTCAGATGTATCTCTAAGGAGAGATATGCTCCTATGCAATAATTCTATTGCTCTTAATTCTATTGTAAATAATATTATTTTATAATATCAATTTCTAATTGTTTGTTGGTAGTGTATAGAAATATACAATTATTGGGGTTTCCCTGGTGGTGCAGTGGTTAAGAATCGCCTGCCACATGCCGTGGAGCAACTAAGCCCTTGAGCCACAACTACTGAGCCTGCGCTCTACAGCCCACAAGCCACAACTACTGAGCCTTCATGCTGCAACTACGGAAGCCCGCGTGCCGAGAGCCCGTGCTCCGCAACAAGAGAAGCCACGGCAATTAGAAGCCCGCGCACTGCAATGAAGACTAGCCCCTGCTCGCCACAACTAGAGAAAGCCCATGCACAGCAACAAAGACTCAACACAGCCGAAAAGAAAGAGAGAGAGAGAGAGAGAGAGAGAGAGAGAGAGAGAGAGAGAGAAAGAAGGAGAGAAAGAAAGAAAGAAAAGAAAGAAAGAAAGAATATATTATCTAAAAAAAAAAGAAATATACAATTGTTTTTTACATATTGATCTTGTATCCTTCCAGTTTGCACTTATATGTTCTAGTGATTTTTCTTCAGTTTTTTTTTTTATAGATTCTTTTGGATTTTATACATAGATAATCATGTTATTTGAAAATAATGACAGTTTTATTTCTTTCCAATCTGGCTGATATTTATTTCTCTCCTCTTTGTCTCTGTCTCTCTCCTTCTGGCTCTCTGTCTTTCTATAAATATACATATATTTAAAAATTCTTCCTGTGTTTCATTTTTGATAGTTTCTGTTTTTATGTCAAGTTCACTAATATTTTCTTCTGTGATGTCTAACCTGCCATTAATCCCATTCAATGAAATTTTCATCTCCCATATTGTAGTTTTCATTACTAGAAATTCAATTTAGTTGTTTTTCCTTTGCATAACTCTGCTTAATTTTTTGAATGTAAAGAATGCAGTTGTAATAATGGTTTTAATGCCCTAATCTGCCAAATTTAATATCTGTATTAGTTCTGGGTCACTTCTGATTGATTTTTTTCCCCCTGTCATTATGAAGAGTTAATAACTATTGGAAATAACCCCTGAATGAAATTAGAAAATCTCCTGGTTTAACAACTGATTAGCAGGCCTAAAATTAAACAGTCTAAATTATAACATACTATCAGAAGATCCATGAAAAATGTCTCTAAAGAGAGTCATATATATTATGAATTGATTGTTAAGAACCTGAAAGTGGAAAGTATGATATTGATGAGATGAAGGAAAAAAAAATCTCTATGAATGAAAAATAGTAAGAGCAGCAACTACAAAGAAATACAATTAGGAATTCAGAGAAAACTAAGTGCATATGAGAAAATCGTGTGATAAATATGAAGTAAATGACACTGTATGATTAGAACAGTTGATGGAAATGAAAAAGCAGCATTTTCTGAAATAATGAAGCAAAATATCAGATAGTTCAGGAAAATGAAGTGGATCCACTGATGCTTTGTATTCACGTGTAGTTTCTTTGGGCTTGTCCTAATTACTAGATTTAATCACGTTCCTGTGATGCATTTAGTTTTCCTCTCTTGAAACTAATTTTTCTTTTTTACAGGCTGTTTTTCCTTTCAGAGAAGCCTGTCCCTATTAGTTTCCTCCAAAGTTTCAAACTTCGTTCTTTTTTTTAGTTAAAAAAATAGTTTTGTTCTTGCTGTTTACGCTTGGTGGTATCTTTAGGTGCATAAGAGACAATTGATGAAGTATTAGCTCTAGAAACTTAAACTTATGTCCATTGAAAAATATTTTTAAAAAACTCTCACACAATCACTTAACCCTCTTAATGATTTTTCTTTCTTTTCTTATACCTCAAAAATTGTTATGGCTTTTCTGAAGTTCAGTGATGCCTAAGGTTTCTTTTTACAAATGGTCTTTGACTTATGATGGTTTGACTTGAGATTTTTCGAATTTATGATGGTGTGACAGCTATTCAGTAAGAACCACACTTGGAATTTTGCATTTTGACATTTTCCCAGGCTAGTGATGTGTGGTAAGATACTCTCTCGTGATGCTGGGGTAGTGGCAGCGAGCCATCATTCCCAGTCAGCCACGTGACCACGAGAGTAAACAACCAATACACTTGCAACCACTTGTACTCATACAACCATTCTGTTTTTTACTTTCAGTACAGTATTCAATAAATTACATGAGATATTCAACACTTTATTATAAAATAGGCTTTGTGTTAGATGATTTTGCCCAACTGTAGGCTAATGTAAGTGTTCTGAATGTGTTTAAGGTAGGCTAGGTTCAGCTGTGATGTTTGGTAGGTTAGGTGTATTTAAAGGCATTTTCGACTTGGGATACTTTCGACTTATGATGGGTTTATTGGGATGTAACCCCATCACAAGTCGAGAAAGATCTGTAGTTGCTTTCTCTTGCTATTTCTTTATGTTCTTAAAGGAAAAGCTGTCTGTTGGAGTGTTACACAATTTGAACACTCACACAGGGGTTCCTTTGCCTTCTGATCCAGCTGTCGAATAATCATCATGAACTGTACCAAAGTAAGTCTTATTTCCTACCAAGAGGGTTAGAACAGACTTGGTCTTCAAAATTAGTCATAACCAGGAAGCAGTGTGCTCTAATTAAAGATGTTGGCACAGTCAGATTGACTTTTCAAAAACGTTTGTAACATAAGGTGACCTGGATACTAGAAGCTAACAGGAAGATTTTAATTGCTTGAGGAACTTCATCTCATTCTTACAGTGACTCCAGTCCTGGCTATTATCTGGTTCACACCTCCTTTCTCTACCCACTCCATCAGTTGAATGAAGCACGATTATATAATCATACAATAGAATAGCATTGACATAGCAAGTGTCCATTAAATGTTTGAATGGAGAAATAAGTGGTCTATTTTATTCATCAGATACCTGGAAACTAAAGTTAAATAATTCTTCCTTCGTTTAAAGTTCCACAGACAGGTGTTTATAAGCTTTGGTAGGAAAGTAATAGTGCTCTAATTAATATTAAATTAATATTAGCTGCCATTTGTTGTGCTCTTTGATATTTGCCAGACTCCTTCCTAAATCCTTTATATGCATTGTTGGATTTATACCTTACAATAGCTTATGAGTTAGGCGTTGTTCTCCTCATTTTACAGAGGAAGAAACTGAAGCATTAGAGAGACTGGGTAACCAGTTCATGATCGCTCTCTCAAGGAACTGCAGAGCTGCGATTCAAATCCCAGGGTGCTTGGATTCAAGCCCTGAGCCCTTAACCACTGGTCTAGATGGCCATGGGAAAGTAAACATTATAAAAAGTCAGCTGAGCGACTTTAGAGCACTTCAAATCCTGAGGGGAACTGAAATGAAAGAAGATGATCTAACAAAGGCAAATTTGACTTTTGTGTAAGTTTTACCTGAGACCCCGAGCTTATGTCTGTCTCCCAAACTATCATGGGGATTATAGCAAATTCTTTCTCAGATTATTAGCACTAAAAGTTTTTAGAAAATGCAGTGCCCCACAAATGGCAGCCAAGGAAGTAGCTGTTGGTAGAAGCAAATTTGACCTCCCTCACCCTCTCTGTAACATTTTTCACATCCCAGGTCTGAGAGGGCTATAGTCCAAGGCATTCAAACTATTTTCTGCATGAGTTCCTGCTGAAGGTTAAGTATTTAATATTACAATTTGTTGAGTACCTACTATACTATACGACAGTCATTATTTTAAAAATTATGGTAAAATATGCATAACATAAAAGTTGCCATTTTAATCATTTCTAAACGTACGATTCAATGACATTAATTACATGCACAGTTATTCAACCATCTCTACTATGTATTTCCAAAGCGCTTTCATCATCTCAGAAACTCTGTATCCATTAAGCAACAACTCCTCATTCCTCCCTTCCCCTAGTCCCTTCCCCTAGACTTTCTGTCTCTATGAATTTACCTATTCTAGATATTTCATGTAAGTGGCATCATACAATATTTGTCCTTTTGTGTCTGGCTCACTTCACTTAAAATCATATTTTCATCCATATTGTAGGATGTTTCAGAACTTCATTCCTTTCTATGGCTGAATAGTATTCCATTGTATGTATACTGTATACCACAATTTGTTTATCCATTCATCTGTTGATGGACACTTAGGTTGTTTCTACGTTTGGTTATTGTGAATATTACTGTTATGAACACTGGCATATGAGTATTTTTTCAGTTCCCATTTCAATTATTTTGGGTATATACCTAGGAGTAGAATTGCTGGGTCATACGGTAATTCTATGTTTAACTTTTTGAGGAACAAACTCTTTTCCACAGCAGCTATGCAATTTACATTCCCACGAGCAATGTAGGAAGGTTCCAATTTCTTCACATTTTTACCAACCCTTGTTATTTCATTTTTTAAAAATAATAGTCATCTTAGTAGGTGTGAAATGGTATCTAATTTTGGTTTTGATTCGCGTTTCCCTAAAGACTAATGATGCTGAGCATTTTAAAATGTACTTATTGCCCATTGTATATCTTTGGAGACATACTCATTCAAGTGCTTTGCCCATTTTTAATTGAGTTGTTGTGTTTTGTTTTTGAGTTGTAGGAGTTACATTCATTATCTTTAATCTTCATCACAACCCTGCAAATTAGGCATTATTACCCTAACTTCACAGAGGAGAAAACCAAGGCTGAGAGATGCTGGGTTACTTGCTTGTGGTCCTACAATACAGGGCCAGAATTTGAACCCATGTGTGGTAGGCAGTCTCTAAGATGGATCTCCATGATGCCCCTTCCTGATATTCATGCCCTTGTATAATCCCCCTCACCTTGAGTGTGGGCTGATGTTAATGACTCATTTCTAATGAATAGAATACAGCAAAAGAGATGAGATGCCACTTCTGAGATTATATTCCAAAAAAACTATGACTTCAATCTTGCTTGCTCTCTTTCATTCGCTTGCTTGTTTGCTCTGAAGGAAGCTAGTTGTCCTGTTGGAAGTTATGTGGTGGAGAGACACAAATGGCAAGGAAGCAAAGGAGGCCTCTATTCAACAGCCAGTGAGGAGGTGAGACCTCCAGTCTAGAAGACTGTGGGGAACTGAATTCTGCCAACAACTATGTAAGGAGCTTAGAAGTGGATCTTCCCTCAGTCAAGCCTTTAGATGAGACTGCAGTCCTAGCCAGCACCTTGAATGTAGCCTTGTGAGAGACCTTGAGATACAGGCAACTGGCTAAGCTGTGCCCAGATTCTTGACCCGCAATACACGTGAGATAATAAATCCTATTTTAATCTGTTAAATTTTGAAGTAATGTGTTTTGCATCAATAGACAATGAACACCCCATGTTTACTGCTGTTTGGTAAGAACCTCAAATTGGTTTACATGCCAGGAAAAGACATTTTTAAAGAAGATAAGTGAATACTTTCTCTGGACCTGTTTGGGCATAGCAGCCTGGGCCAGCTTATAGGAAGAGCTAAATTGGGGAGTGGGGATGGCCAACTTCTCTGTGGTTGTGAATAGTACCCTGAAAATATTTTTGCGTATTGACCTTTGGATGGTTCAGGTATGGCCTACACTCTCCTCTCCTCTAGGGGCACAGAAGAGCTATCTACTGAGGTATCTTTACCTATTTCCCTAGCCTCTGTGAGTGGAAAGGTACCAGGGAGAAAGATAAATAGGTTATGATTTCTTCCTACTTTAGACCTTGCTGGATTGAAACCACAATGTTTATTTATCAGAGTTATTCAGACTTTGGTAAGACTGACTCGTACAAGAAAACTAATCCATCACCATATACTGATGGTGCCTGGTATTTTGAAGATGTAGTTCTTGAATGAACTGTAGGGGGTTCAAAGAAGCCTTTGAAATTATAAGCGTGATGGTGTATATTTGTGCCAATGTACGTTTTTCTGCAGAGCGGGTCCATAACTTTCATAGACTCTCAAAGGGGTATGGGATCCTGAAACAGTTAAGAACCACTGCTTAGGTTTCTTATTAGCATGCCTACCCCTGGTTGCAACTCTATCTTTATTTTGAATCCCAGACTGGGGATGGACTTTTATACTGTCTAGAGTCTCCTGTGGCTGTTTTTCAGATCATCAGACTGGACTCTTTGGATACTGACAGAAGCTCACTTTGGGCTCAAGGTAGCCTCTCAAGATACCTGGCCTGGGACGGCCAGACAACCTCCTAATGGGACCACTGGTTCAGCCAGTAGAGTCTAAATATCTCTCCCTGCTGGCCCATTGTGAGGCTCCTCTGTGCTTTTACTTCTCTCTTTCAGGGCAATTTACTGTTGGCTATTGCCTGATAACTCTAAGAAGAGACTCTTTGGCAAATTCGAATCTCTTCTCTAGTATAAGAATGATAAATAATTAGCATTGAATGTAGAAAAACTCTAGTCAAACCTCTATATTATCTTGTCACAGCCTCTTTGAACTCCTCCAGTGTTGAGGAATTTCTATCACCCTTAGAAAGAGCCTATCTCATTGTTGGACAAATTTTGTTGGAAATATCTTTTTTTTTTTTTGCGGTACGCGGGCCTCTCACTGCTGCGGCCTCTCCCGTCGCGGAGCACAGGCTCCGGACGCGCAGGCTCAGCGGCCATGGCTCACGGGCCCAGCCGCTCCGCGGCATGTGGGATCCTCCCGGACCGGGGCACGAACCCGTGTCCCCTGCATCGGCAGGCGGACTCTCAACCACTGCGCCACCAGGGAAGCCCTGGAAATATCTTTTTAACTTTTAGGTTCTCTGTGCTTTCTGCAACTTCAACCCATTAGTCTTTGTTCTCTCCTTGGGATGGCCCTAGAGTTGTTCTCTTTCTTCTCCCATGCTGGCAGCCATTTCAATAACTGAAGATAGCTCTCAACTCAAGTTACTTTAAGAGTTGTTCATATCATGTTTTTGAGTCTGCTCATCTCATTCAGTTTGAGAGCATCTGATTGTCTATGGTTAAGGAGACAGTTTTTCTCCTCACATACATCTTGAAATGAGTTGCATTCATTAAGTCTACCTTCCTTCATCAGTTTGTATTGTGATTTATAGGTGGGGGGCTCTAGATGCTGGAGATGTTGCCAATATTATGTTTATATATGTATGTGTGTATGTTTACATATGTCATGTTTATATGCACACATATATATATATACCATTACTAGCAAGTGTTAACATCTAATTTCCCCAGCCTGTAGGGAGAAGCCAGCACTGTCGTAAAGTCTTACTTTACAAGCCCATCATATGCATGATGGCAGAGAGAGCAAAGAACTTACGTTTTCCAGTCCCACAGTACATGGTTAATCTGAGGGTGTCAGATGGCAAAGTCTATGCTTGGAGTTAATCAAGGTACCCCTACACTGATTGAAAGTAAACTTCCTGTCTCTCAAGCCAGTAGAAGCTTGAGTGGAATAGATTGTATGATTAAAGGAATAAGGAGATAGAACATTATTTCACACTTGGGGGCTGTGGACCAAAATTTATACCACTGCTTATGATTATTTAGCCATATCTTGTTTATGGAGGTTTTCATAGCCGATTGTCCAATTGGAGTTTTTTTTTTTTTTTTTTTTGTGGTACGCGGGCCTCTCACTGCTGCGGCCTCTCCCGTTGCGGAGCACAGGCTCCGGACATGCAGGCCCAGCGGCCATGGCTCATGGGCCCAGCCGCTCCGCGGCATGCGGGATCCTCCAGGACCGGGGCACGAACCCGTGTCCCCTGCATCGGCAGGCAGACTCTCAACCACTGCGCCACCAGGGAAGCCCCCAATTGGAGTTTTTAACACTGCACTGAGGAGCTTGTCCATTTTAGGTATGTGTCTAAATAGTGATGATCTTTTTGAGGCAGTGTACAATCTGTATTCCTACAGCTCTTCCCAGTTTATGAAACACTATTTTTTGTTTCCTCTGATAATATTATAGGCAGGGATCATTACCTACTATTTTAAAGATGAAGAGACAGAGCCTCAGAAGGTGAAGAGACTATCCAAAAATCACAGGTGTGGTGAGTGGGAGACGGGGCTTCAGATGCAGGCTTTGGATTCCAGGTCTTAGGCATGACCTACTGCACAGAGTGGGGCCCAGGGAGCCAGGAAAGAACGTCCGGGCTGCCCTTTTTCAACTGGTACCAGAAAGGTAGGTTGAAAGTAAGGAATATCAAAATTGCCCCTCTTGTGGCCTCCTGTAGAAGTAGAATAGCTTTTTTATAATGAAAGTATAATTTACGTACAGTGAAACGGAGTGTACAGTTTGATCACTTTTGACAAATACAGACACTCATGTAAACCACATACAATCAAGAAGTAGAATATTTCCATCACTCCAGAAACATTTCCATCACTTCATGTCCCATCTCAGTCAACACCCGCCCCCCAGTCAGGTCTTCCTGCCGAATAACCTCAGTTCCGATTTCCATCCCATAGCTTCGGAAAACTGCTTTAAGGTGGCTCTGTTTTGGTCACCTATGGGAGGGGCTGGACTGGCAGCAGGGACCCTGTCATCTCTTTTGGTTGCCACGGTCATCCTGGTACCAGGCTACATGCAAACCCCTTGGATAGAGCTGCCAGCTTATGTCACTAAACGGAGGCAGTGTCTCTGTGACAACAGCTCCCTTGTGCATTCACTAGGCGGCAAGTGACATTTAAGCAGCTTCCAGACCTTGCCTGAGGCTCTTGTTGGCTGGCACATAACAAACCACTGGAAGCAAGAAAATGTTGAGACAAACTAAAGCATCATCCCCATCCCATTTCCCCCTCTGGGGAGAGTGGATTATAAGCTCATAGACATCTACTCTGGGGTTTCCCCACAGGGGACAGACTCTCCCCTGCCCACAGGGCTGCGAAGGCTGAGTCATGCCCTAAAGCCCATTAGCCAACATCATGGTCTACAATGGCAGCCATCACTACTCCCATTTATTAGTGATGATTGTGGTGATTCTGTCTAGGTGACCTGCATATGGAGGCCACTCCCTTTTGCGGGGGGCGGTGGGAATAGGCTTGGGAAATTGGACTCTACCCAGAAAGGTGGCAGGTAACCGATTGGACTTAGACTGAGGAGGTGCTTCTAAGGAGAGAGACCTAGTGGTCCAGTCCTGTGTCCCATACCTGAGCCCCATTTCTAGCCTGGGAAGCTCTTTCTGGGGGCGAGGGGTCAGCCAGGATGGTCCCCCTTGCACCCCTACAACTGTCCTTGCCAATTCCTTGAAAGAACATTCTTTATCTGCTTCCTTCACGCATGCAGCTTGAGTGAGGCCACTTGTACTTGGAGCAAGATCCGGCTCATGGTTTTCCCATCCTCGGCTGAGGCCACTCTCTGCCCCGGTTAGGAAGGGTGCTCGGAGAGGCTGGAGTGTGGAGCCCACCACCCAGGTGAGGTGGAGGCAACAACAGGAGGGATTCATTTCTTTGGAAAGTGCCCACTCCATGCTCTTCTTGGTCGTGCCGGTGAAGAGCAGGGGTGGGGACCAGTTCACCTGCACATCCTTGGTCACGCAGTTCAAAATGGGTCCAGACAGTAACTTGTTTTCATTCATGATTGCTTCTCTTTGCCTCCAGCTGGCAAGCTAGAATGGGGTTGGCACTCCAGGAACAGCAGCAGGGAGACACAGCCTTTTCCTGAATGCGTGGAGACGTGGGGGAACCATGGCTCAGGTGGGGCCCTGGGGTTTTATGATTTTAAAAAAACCTTCTAGATTCTTGTTTTCTCCTTGCTGATAGTCCATTTCTCCAGTTGCTTCTCTATTGCCCCTGTCTTATTCAGAACTGCACAGATTCAAAGAACCCCACTTCATCTAGACAAAACACAAAAAAAGAAAAGACAGTCAGTCAAGGTTCTGCTTGATGAAGGTCTTGGGAGAGGCTAACATGAGTCTTCAGGGATGAAAATAAATGGCGCTGAGCTTAGGTTGTGGTCCTAAGGCTGACCTTGTCACTGCCTAAGCAAGGAAGGTGATGGAGAGAATCAGAGCTCTGGCCCCAGCGTGAATACAGTTGTACCCTTAATAGGACACAGCCGTGATTCTGGCATTCAATTATATTTGCTATGCGTGCGTGCATACACTCACACACGCAGAGCTGGAATTGAAATCATCTCAAGTGAGAATTCTTGTGATGCATTTAAGGGGCCTACATTTGACAGGCTGCTACCTAGTCATGGACTAAAATCTCACCAGGCACCCCCATAGCTTATCGCCTGTCATTTCAAAACAAAGACATCCTGCTTCCCCTTTCTGTGTCACATCTCATCGGCTCCTCAGCAGAATCTTACTTTCATGAAGAGCTCGGTGCCACCTCCTTGACTTTCATCAGATGAGAACTTGGGAAAAAAAAAGAAAAAGGAAAAAAGAAAAAAAGCCGTTCCATATTTTGACTTGGATTCTAGGTGTTATTCTCTCAGTCCAGCTTGAAAGAAAAAAAGCCCACCCCACGAGGGGGCAGGCCTGCTCTCCTGTCTTCTGCCAGCACACAGCCTCTGAAGTGTGTGAAGAAGAGAGGAAGAGACAATTAACACCGAGCACCAATCTGCATTTCCTTTTTAGCTGCCATTTACACGCTGCTCAGGTTTTGAAAACCAGCATTTCATGCTACTCCCCAGAGAGCCAGCACCAGCTTCAGCAGGATCCATCTGCACAGCAGTCACAGTGCTGAAATCTTCAGCCAACCCAGAATTCATTTATTTGTTTATTTTTTTGGAAGATGAGAGAAGAGAGGGTGAGTGTACGAGCCAGCGAGCTGGGTGAAAAATAGATTAGAATCTGGTAATATTTCACAAGCACGCTTGACCAATCCCTGCGCCGGCCTAGGCAGGGGTGAGCTGGTGCAGTTTTCCTTTGATCATCATCTAGATTTGTGTGAGCGGTGAGTGAATGAGCTGGAGCCGTGTGACCACAGGGGATGACAGGCTGTGGGGTTCGAGGCAGGAAGGACACACGGGCTGAGCTTTGGCGCCGCTCATCAGCCTGTGTGTCAGCACGTTCTTGCTGACGGGGAACAGCAGAGAGAAAAGCCGTCCTGCGAAGTCGCTGCTGGGGTAGGATGAGTTACAAGATGCTTCTGGAGGAGGGAAATGTGTATCATCAACTCCTCAGGTTTGGCCAACTTGCTTTATTTCCTCCAGCCCCCAAAGGGTTGAGAATTGAAGCCTAATAGCTTCGGTAACCTTGCTTATTTTATCATTATTAGTTTTTAAACTGAATTCACCACCACGGGAGGTCACGGAGTCAATGATCACAGCTGGCTTTTAAAAAGGGGTTGAGTCATTTTGTGATTGATAAAACAGAGTCTCAGTCTGAGATGGGGGTAATCAAATTTCCTGCTTCAAGGCGTCAGTTGATCACTACAGGGGTCAGAAAGAAGTGTTTTTCTCATGCAAGTCCTGGCATGGATATCTAGGTGAATACAAAGCAAATTCAAAAAAAAAAAAGAAAACGGCTGGCTTTTTTATTTTTTGAGAAAGCAGCAGGGCTGAAAAACCCATCCTTACTTTAATAGACCAATGAGTGCTCTAATTCTATCTAGCTCTGCTCAGATGGCAGTTGTGATTATAGCGTTACAGACACATTTCCCAACTAAGCAGGGCAAGATGGTACTGTCTGCATGGGCCCAGATTTGTCCATGGGTGGGCACAGGTGTGCTCAGATGGGGAAAATAATTCAGGGCAGGAGTAGGAGGTAGGGTGAGCACATGGCCGTTGAAATAGAAATTGGCGAGTTAAAAACAAAGATTCATAAGAAGTGCATAGTGATATCTGGGTGCAGTTGTCAGGTCAAACCACACGTTCTCAGGATTCAGGGGTGTTTTGCATCTCTCGTAGCAACACAGATGTGTAACTTGGCCTTCTCGGCCCACCACCCAGGCAGCAAAAATAAGGTTATGATAAACAGCTTTTGTTTTTCTGACTCTGTCCTTACTAGGTGGGACCTCCAATCCTTCAATTTCTCAAATAGTTTTTGGAGTCCTCCATGACAAGGATGTCTCTCTTCTACTGTTCTGACCAATGCCACCACAGTCAGACTGTGTGGATTCAAATCCCGACTTCATTCATTCAGTCAAAGTACATTTAAAAGGAGTGTCCACTTATGAACCTGACACTATAGGAAAGAACAGTCCGAGTTCTCATGGTATTTAGGTTCCAGGGAAGGGAGACACATATAAACAAATAAACAACTGAGTCTGTAATATTCCAGATAAAGATAAGTGCTATGGAGAAAAAATACATTGGAAGGTAAGGAGAATGGGTGGGAAAGGTAATGGTGGTTCCATGCTAGATCAACTGGGCAGTGAGGGGCTTACTTCTGAGGTGAGTCTTTAGTAGAAACTGAAAGGAACAGACCGTCTAGGCGACAGAATCCTGGAGGAGAGGGCAGCAGGCACTGAGCCAGGGAGCAGGTGTGCTCAGCGTGTCCCGGGAACAGCGAGGAGGCTGGCTGACTACAGGAGTCTGGATGTCAGCAGGGAGGCGTAGCCAGGTGGAGCTGTCACCTGGTTGTAGCCAGAGAAGGGAAAGACCTAAAGACTGAAACCCTAGGAGATTCCAACATCTAAATGTTGAGGGAGACAAGGAAGAACAAACAAAGGAGACTGAGATGTCCAGATGGTGACAGAGTGGTGCTCTGGAAGGGAAGGGAGGGAAGCATTTTAAGAAGGAATGTATGAGCATCTGGGTCAAATGCTCCTGGAAGGTCAAATTAGAATTTACCAATGCATTTAGCATTGAGTGGTCATTGGTGACCTTGGCGAGAGCTGTTTTAGTAGAATGGAGGGAACAAAAGTCTACTTGTGAAGTATTTAAGAAACGACAGAAGAAGGGATTCCCTGGTGGTCCAGTGGTTAGACCATGGCACTTTCACAGCCCAGGTTCAATCCCTGGTCAGGGAGCTAAGATCCTGCAAGCCGCAGCATGGCAAAACAAAATAAAACAAAAACAAATTTAAAAAAAACCCAAAAAACACAGAGGAGAAGAATGGGAGTGAACCAAGACAACCATTTTAAGGGGTTCTGTTGTGAAGGGGAAAAAAACTAGAGCAGTAGTTTGATTTAGATGTGGGATCAAAGGGCCTTTGTTTGTTTGTGGTTTTGATTGGAGAAATAGCACCGTGTTTGTATACAGATTCAGTGATTAAGGGAAATTGTTATGAAAGCAATGTCATTGAGTAGGCATGAGGGGATGGGATATAGTACAAAGTGGAGGGGTTGGCTTTAGGTAGAAGATGGACAGTTCATGCATAGCAACAGGTGGGAAGGTAAAGTACATGGACATAAGTGCAGAAAGATGTAGATGTGATGGTAGAAACTTGTGCCAATTCTTTTTCTGATTGCTCAGATTTTCTCAGTAAATTGGGAAGTCAATTTATCAGCCAAGACTTGTCAAGGAGGAAGAGAGGTGTTGGAGGTTTGAAGAGAGAGAGGAACAGGTGAAATGATCCTGGGAAAGTAAGTGCATTAGGGAAATACAGCAGGCTTCCAGGCAGCACTGGGGAGGCCCAGATGAGGCCTGTGATAACGACTAAAGTGAAACCAGTCGGCAAGGTTGTTTTCTTCAGTCATGCTTAACTGCTCCGGTGCAGGTATGGAGTAAGGGGAGAGTCGGCTTGCACTAGGCTTAGGGTTTTGCCAGCTGAGTACAATGAAGGGAGAGCACGTTGAGGATGCTGAAGGTCTACACAGGATGTAACACAGTGATGGAATCTAAGTTGGGTAAGAGGGCAGGAGGTAGGGAAGGGTGGGGGGCAATAGCAAGGTGCCAGGAACAATGGTTTGTCACTCCTGGTGTGGTCCAAGAATTGTTGGTATTGGGAACCCAGAAAAGGTGAGCTGGAATGAGAGGAGACAGTGGTCTCAGAGGGAGATGTTGGAACAGAGAGTGTGGTTGCATTGTAGTTAGTGATGTCCAGGTGGTGGCCTGAACATGGGCTGGCTGGCCAAGATGGTAGCAGCAAAGTCACTGGAGGAGAGGAGCTGAAATAATGGTGGGGGCAGCACTTGGGGAGGAGCATTTCCCTGCCAGGCAGCTACCCCTCGGGCTCCCCCACTTCCTGCTGTGGTTTATATGGGCGGTGTCTTCTGGAGCCCAACTCCCTGAAGTCTAGTTGGATGTTGGAAGCAGCAAGAATTATGATAGAAGAACTAGCTTTGGAAAGAGTCCAACTGACTAAAATCTTCAAGGAATGAGTGGGAGGGATGCAGAAGTCAGTGATCAGGAGAGGACATGAGGAGGAAACCCAGCCCACCCCCAGCCCAGGGCCTCCGGAAGAATGGAAGCGAAGACAGACTCCATCATGGTGGCTGCAGGTCCTCCGTTTGTTTGTTAAGTGACTCTGGGCGAGTTATTTAACCTCCTTGTGCCTCAGTTTTCCCAAATGGAGAATGGAGAAAGTAACTGTACCTCCCTCACAGGGTCATTCTGAGGATTTAATGAGATAATGTATGAAATGTGCTTATAATACAGTACACGGCCCAGAGTTGGTTTTTGTTTTTTTGATTGAAAGCACTTTTATCAGTTATCTGGGTCACCAGAGCCCAGCGTTTTTGAGGGGATAGAACGAGCCCTTGGCAGGTGCCGAGGAACTTCTCAAGGAGGGTGAGGTGCAGGCTGAGACCGGACGAGAAGCCGAGTTCACCATGAGAGCTTCAGAGAGGAGGGTGAAGAAAGCAGGCCCACTGCCAAACGGGGCAACTAACTATGTAGAGAGCTGAGAGGCTTGAGGGGAAAAATGGAAGTAAAGCATGTTTATACTCAGAGCCATGACGAGGGCTGCCCAGAGGCGCTATTGGTAACTGATGTGCTCTGACAATAATGAGAAACAATTTCTGTGGACTTAACAGGGTAGAGTCGCGTAGTGATATTATTAACCATGGACGGTAGTGTCTGTAGTGAAAATGGATGTTACTGTTTCCTCAGAACACAATAGAAGGTGACTTCATGGTGAATAGATTTTTCAAGATATTTGATGTTCACTGACTTTCCATTTAACCCCTCTTAGTCACAGAGGCCATTACCGTAATGACAATCCCGGGATTTACCTCTGTTAATGGCAGAAGACATGTGAGAGATAAGCCCTCCCTGTGTGTGTCCTGGACATGTGAATTTATCTGCTTGGCCTCCAAAGCCACTGAGACCTGAGGGATTCTGGGAGCGCAGGTGGCCCGGAGTGCAGCTTCAGCCCAGGAGACACTCACCCACTCAGGCTGAGGGGCGCGATTAGCACAAATGGTATTGCCTTTTTCTAAGGTGATCTTTATTTTATGTCACTTGGCATTGAGTGACATAAAGCATGTAAAATGCTTAGCATGGAGCCTAGCACATAGCAAGCACTCAGAAAGTTCTGACTTATTAATTGTTATTTTCTCGGGTTTTTCTGGCAAGACTTAGGGGGCTTCCATATTTGGCATTCTCAAAGGCCTGGGGATGTGTGGGAAGAGTTGGGGGAGGGTCGGTGGCACTATAGGCCACGAAGCTAGTGGGTTATATTCCCCTTGGGAGGCCCAAGGGAGTTTTTCCTTGTGTGGGCTTTTCTTGGGGCATCAGCCAGGAGGCAAGATGTCAAGTGGCAGTTCACCAGCAAGGATACCGCATAGGGGTTTGAAGCCAGAGCTTTATAGGTCAGACACGATGCATTTGCCTTCTGCCCCGTCTGCACTGGCAGCCAAGTGAGCAGTGATGTGGAGCCCAGGGAAGGAGGCATGGAGAGCAACACCTCCAATTGTAACCCAGCCTCCGGGCCAAAGGAGCAAAGCCCTCTTTACCAGGATGGGGAACAATAGTAAAGGCTTTTTGAACCCTATGGATGGTTCTCAAAAGAAGTGTTATTGGCATTACGGGAGGGACAGTTCTTCACTGGGTGGCACTGTCCCAAACAATGCAGGATATATGGCACCTGTGGACCCTGCCCACTAAATGTCAGGAGAGCCTCTCACCCCACAGGTGCTGCAATAACCAAAAAGACCCTACACATGTCTTAACCTCTTCAGGCTGGGAACCCCACATGGACAACATTCCAGGGACAACATGCCTGGAATGTCCTCCCTGCAAATATGCCTGCACACCTGCTGCCTGGCCTCGGCGGGGGTCCCTGTGCCTGGTTCTCAAACGGGGGAGGCTGGGAGCTCGAGCTCTCACGGCTGAACGAGTATTTAAAGATTGCTAATGCTGACTGTCTCCTCCCTGGAGATGTGACCCTCTCTGAAAGAGCTGTGTTAGTCACACTACCTCTAGCCATGCATAAGTGTCCCACTTGGTCACATGCCACCAGCAGAGGGAAGGACAGTCTCTAAGGCTGAAGAAGCTTTAAGATTCAGAGCCTCTGCCATGGCTCATGTATGAAAGAAACTTGAGAAAATCCCCAAATTTGAAACCCTTCTAACATTTCATATGACGTTACTATCATTTGGGAAGTTCAGCTGTGGAATGATGTTAAGAATAGCTACAAATTATTACCAGGCTGTGTGTGTGCACTAGACACCATATACCAGGTGCTTTCAACAGTCCTGTGAGTTAATTTTTTTCATTACTACCTACTTTATGATTGGGGATTGAG